>NC_042616.1:302135086-302439256 GCF_901001135.1 Rhinatrema bivittatum
TGCCCAATTATCTGCTACAAGAGATGGAGCTTTAGAAAGGTCACCAGTTGGCAACACTAACGGTGGGGGAAGGAAAACAAAAAAAAAAAAAGGAACTTTTCAATGATGACTAGCCCTCCCCTTCTTTCCCTCTTCAGAAGCTGGCCCAGAGACCAGGTGTCAGATTTGGTAGCTGGACTTTCTACCCAGCAGGTGCCTGGATACTTCTTTCTGAAGCATTAACCTGTAAAGTAGTACACTGGGATCAGGTTTGGACAAACAATAATCCCAAATGATTACTATCATTATTCTTTTTTTGGCGAGTAAATCTGGAACACGCCCAACCCGGAACAATGAGCCAAACACTGAAGCATGAGACTACCTTCAGCTGGTCTGAACACATCAGACTCTCCTCCCTGTGCTTATCCTGCACGCTGTGTGATCCAGGGGGGGACGTGCAATCCAGAGCATAAGCCACTGCACTAACAATACCCCTCTCATTTTTCAGGTGGCTTTCATGCAAGGTATGAATACCAACAATGTATACATTCTGACTGTACATAGTGCAGCCCGGTCCAAGCTTACGGACAGGAGAAGGGCATTTAATTCTTTAAGTCCATTTCTTTAATGAAGAGGATATGATACCTCTAACTGTAGAGGTAGAGTGGAGTTTTACAGGCTATTTAAGGTGGTGAGGGTGGAGATCCAAGGCATTTCCACTTTGTGAAACCCCATACAGTCTTGAAGTTCTTGGCTGAAAGTTTTCCTTCCTGGGTATTTGGTAAAGGGATGCTACACCCTTGAACTGGAAACCCTTCAGCAAAAGGAAGTCCCTTGTCCAATAACTTTGGATTTTTAGCCCACCTTTCCCAATAATGAACAAGGCAATTTCAAGCATTGCTAGTATTCAGATGCAATAAGCCCCGGTCTCCAAAAACATATAGGTAATCTAAGGGGAGAATTTGAGGCAATGGAAAAGGAAGTGACCGGTTTGCTCGAGGCATCAAGGAGTATTAGAGGGGAAATTGAGATCTGAAGATAGAAAACCAACATTGCTCTAACCACTGAGGTCATGTCCTCATGGCAAGGTGAAGACAGAAGAACCCCCTACTGGCCTGATCATCAGTGGGGTTGCCGGTGTGCACGGAGTGAATCCCACTTACTGCAGTAGTAGGTTAATATGACTTGACATGCAAGAATTTGCTTGTGCCTTAACTGCTGATTGTCATTTGACTTCACTTTGATCAGCAATGTGCATCTCTTTGTCCCCACCCCCTCTCCAAAATAATAACCTTACCTCTTTGATCTCTGATCAAAAAACAATGCAAGGGTTTGGTTTTTTTTTAACCAAGAAACAGAGGGTGCAGTCCTTATTAAAGCTGCACAGTTTTTATTCCCAGGAAGTGTAAAAATATAAAAAAGACAGAGAAAGAGATTTAAGAATAAGATCAAAACATCAAGAAATAGGAAAGCAGGTATTTTCAGCAATCTTAATTGCACTACTGCTTTAACTTTTAAGACGTTTTGTGACTTTCCCTGTGAATTGTTAGGCATATCCAGAAATAAACAGCACCATACATGGTTGCTAATCTTAAACAGACTACCATGCAGCCTGTGTCTTGCTTTACTGGTGAGTGATCTAAGACACCAAGCCTGTGCCATGTTTTGATGAGTATGAGACTCAGTTTTACAAGATAATCTGCCTAGGGCAGTTGACTGCAAACATCCTAGATTCCTCAGCTGGGCCCACTTAATGCTGCGTCAGTGGTTCAGCTCCTAGTCAAGTACGAATATACCACCATGAATTTTGGCAAGTTTTACATACTTGGCAGCTCCCCATATCATTATTCTGATACTGTCCCAAGTCTGGTTCTCGGTGCAGCATGCGCACAGGGAGAAAGCTCAACAGTCATTAACAAAGTCTGCTCCTAAAAGCATTCCTCTTCCACATAGTTCCATGAGCCTGTGCATTTGGTCTGCTGTAGAAGTAAAGAGTTAATAGGACTTCACTCTGGTTAGCATAGCAGGCTTCCAGTGTATGCTGCAAGCACAAAGAACCATGGGTAAGAAGCCTTCCCACCGTGGAATTCACAAGCACTGGGCAGATCGGGAAAACGTCCCCCTTTTGGAATTCCACCAAAGTTACATCCTTCTCTTTAATCCAAAAAAAAAAAAAAAAAGGAAAAATGTATTCATCCTGCTCTCGTGTGATAAACATCTTATGAAATCTACAACCAAAACACTAACAGGCGCACTCTTTATTGACAGAATCAACTGTGCTTACACACATCAAATATCTCTATATGTCTATACAATAATGGCTAGCTGCCGTTGTCAGTCTGTAAGGAACAACCCTGTGTTTGTGCTGTAAGTTATAAACTCCTAAAAATTAAAAAAAAAAAGTTAATATTAGGTCTGAGTCACCTGTGAGACCTCTGGTTCACTTCTGAGAAATACCAAAAGCCATTCTGCCACTTTTCTTTTTTGGGGGGGGTGTGGGGAGGGTTTGGTCTGGCTTGAGGATCACCGGGGTTCGCCTACAAAGAGCTGTAACACTGACCTCAATACTCCTTATTCAAATCCCTCCTCCGCAGAGCTGGCCCACAGGTCCTGTCCAAGGCAGGCAGAACAGTAGTGACTTACATCTCTGAGGGGCCGGCCCAGCCTGCAGCACTCAGCATTGATTCAGACACCGTTTCTAAACACGAGCTGCAGACGGATTTGATGGCTTGCCAGAAACCGCATACTGAGTCCCAGAATCTTGTAGTCATTTACATAATCTGCCTCTTGGAGCTCAGTCCTAGGCCCTGTACTGGGAGGCGGGAGGCTTCTTTTCTCTCTACTGCTCTCCCTCTGTGAGCACTGACATCGCCGTTTATCATCCCCCCCCCCCCCTGGGGGCTTTTAACATTCATTCCTGGTTTGGCTTTGGTTAGGGCTGCACAGGGTCAGGCTGACAGGTACAAGAGGTCAGGCCACCTCAATGGTGACTCCCTTTAGGTAAGGGGGGCAGGCTGCTGTCCCTGCTTCCACCATACCGGGGGGGGGGGGGGCAACAGTACTTACATACTCTGTCTCCTGCTTGGATTCGGAAGAGAAGTTCAGCGTATCCGTGTTCTGCTGGTTGTAGTCCAGTTTGTAGCGCTGGTTGTTTTTGGCCTGCACTTTCGTGATGATGCTGATCTTGCCACGATGGGGATTGTGACTCAGCACCCGATGAGTGCCCGTTACCTCTTGCTTCTCAGCACTGCTGACATTTCTGTCTTCTTCGGAATCACTGGAGTTTCCTAAAGCGGATGCAAAAAAAAACAACGCATGACATGCACATGAGAGAGCAAAACAATTGCTGCAATTTTTTTTTAAAATCATTTATACAATCAGTTTTTTAATAAACAGCTTAACAAGCAAAGTTATTTGTATTTAGTAGCAATAGTCACTTTTCAAGAAAGTAAACACTAATTGCTCATGGCCCTCCCCCACCCCACTGAAAAGATATTTCGTTGGCTCTGCTAGTTCACTGCATCCAGTCTTTTCTTTTCAGTGAACTTTCTAATAGGGGTTGTTTTTTTTTTTAACTCCAATCAACAAATACAGGATGTCTTGATAAGATGACAGCATATTCATTTCCCCATTTGCAAGTTATCAGGTTCCCACCACAAGGGGGCAGGCGCGCACCCTGACACATGAATTCTCAGAATTTGGATGCCTACCAGAGATCTGTTAACAGCATTACCAATCCCAGAAGAACCAAACAATGCGAGCAATTTATCCCATATGCTGGTTTAGCAACATTACTGGTCGTTCCTAGGGAAGACCATTATTTCCTGAATGCTGCAGAGTCATTACTAGGGTTTCTCATACCTTGCCAAGTCTTTTTTTTTTTTTTTTTTTTTTTTGGGCAAAGTGTGGGATTTAAGAAAGACAAAACTGCAACAAGATGTCATTAGCACCCGTCTTCACAGAGAGCTAGCTGCAAGCCTAATATTTCCCCGTCGATATCATTTCCCAAAATTTGTTTCTCAAGAGCCCTCCCCGAGCTGCTCGATGTAGGTTCTAATTTTGTTTTTGCTTCTGATCGTACGGTTTAGGAAATGCATCTTGGAGCTATCGTGAATCCCCCAGCAGTGATGCAATCTATCTGGAACCACACCACCACACCTCCTGCCTCTTAGCTTCTAAAACATGAGCTAGCGTTTAAAAATAAATGCTCTCTCTTCCTACCATAAAAGTAAACGAAATCCTAGTGCACCGAAATATCGTGGCAGGCACAATGGAGCGGCTATAGCTTTCTTTAAGTTATATCTGCGTGCACTAAAAGGGTAGCACAGACACAGTCTGGCCATTTTATGGATTCTTCAACAGCTGGTTGCGTTTCCTGTATTGTCTCTCCCCCCCCCCCTTTTTTTTTTTTTTTTTATTAGATCATGTGCCTTCTCTATGTAATCAGATACACTATGGACCATCGGCCCCCGAGTATAGCTGGCACCGTGCTCCAAATCGCACTTCAGTCCCAAAACACAACTTTACTGTTACTTCACCGCTAGCAGTAGAGGTTACGCGTTTCTGCAGCAAAACAGCAGCGTGAAAGAATTTACACCTCTACCCGGGGGGAGGAAGGGATCAGCTCTCTCGGCTCTTCCTTCTTTCCAGACACGTCCCTCACTCGGGATAGAAATCTTAAAGACCAGTTCAGAGGACAAGCAAACTGCTCCCGACCTGCCCTTCCACCCCTTTTTTTGAAAGTCCAGATGTACAGTTTGGATATGCAAACTTATTAGAAGAACGAAATAAAATTAAAGATGATCTATACCGTCTATCTATCTATATATAATACACATACACACACGGAGCATGGATCCTTATAGAATCAGCAAGGGTAAAACTAAACGTAAAAGAAAAATCCTTGACAAGCTCATTTTGCAGGAGAAGCCGCCTGCAAGCAGCTCTTTTCTTCTCTCCCACTGGTTGGGGTGTTTGCACGCCTTTCCAGGCTCCTCAGTGCACAAAGGCTGACTCAGGAAGGGGGGACGGGGACATGCTTCATGCAAATCCCCGCTTCCTCATTGGAGTTCAGATTGCCTGGAAATCTCAGATTGATGGAGGAATGCTGAATCACCTCACCCACCGAATTTTTTTTTTTTTTTTTTTTTAAATCTTCCAGAAAATTAATCCCATACCTAGACACCGATCCTCCAATGCCAAGTTTCTAGGGATCTGGTGGGAGGGTATGACGGGCTCCCACTGGCCTCATCTACTTCAACGGGAGTTTCATTCATCATTACCAACCCTGATCGGGACAGGGGTTTGTTTTTTTTTTTAATTCATTTCTGCCAGTATGCCAAAAAAAAAAAAAAAAGACTTTGGACTGTCAGATCGCAATCTCTGGAACCTAACTTCATCTCTCGGTCCGAGAACCACAAAGACTCCCTTCAGGGCGCTCCCGTGCACAGCAGAAACTTAGAAGAGTCGCGTCCAGCTCGCAAAGCTCAAGTCAGCCCCTCTCAGCCGGCGCCTCGGCCGCTGTGCGCCGCAGCCCGACCTCTTAACACCTATGCGATTGTCCCGCCGGCAGCAGCCAGGGCACAGCTCCAAGCACACACAGTCGGCCATGTGCTGCTATTAAAAAAAAGAAAGAAAGAAAAAAGGAGCGTTCTGTACCGCGGCGGCTACTTCCCCAGCATGTAGGGGGAGAAAAAAAAAAGGGGGGGGGGGCTCCCAGGTCTCCATAACGGGGCTTTGTGAGGGCGCAGAGCAGCTTGCAACCATTTTAACCAAATCAAAACCTTTTAAAAGATATTAGAAACACACACAGAGCAACAAAACTATGCATGGTCCGCATGCAACAGCTTCCACCGCCTAAATGCAGGGATGCCGCTTTTTAAGGCACGCATGGGAGAACCGTAGATCTGCAAGGCGAACGAGAGCTACAGAGAAAGCATTTCTACAGCGATCGGGAGAAAATCTAAAAAAAAGACAGAGCAAGCAGGACATAAAAGTGAGGGGGTCCGTGCCCAAAGAGAGAAGCCCCCCATAGCCCCGCTGCACCCGGTCCCCCTCCTTACCTGCGGCGTGCGGTCCCAGCTGATGCTGGTGGTGGTGGCGGCTCCCCCCGCTGGCGTTGGCGCACACTCCCCTGCCCTCCAGCAGCGCCTGCAGGGGCCGGGGCTCGCCGGGCCGCGGCAGGCAGTTCAGCCCCGCGCCGCAGCGCTCGCTGTAGACGCCGCACGAGCTGCCCTCGCGCAGCGCGCACGTCAGGCAGCAGCCGCAGCCCGGCTCGCGCGCCAGCTCCGCGCACTCGGCCGCCAGCGGCTTGCACTGCTCCAGCGCCCGCGCGTCGCACGGCTCGCAGCGCACCACCGGCCCCACCGCCGCCGCCGCCGCCGCCAGCAGGCTCAGCAGCAGCAGCGCCGCCGTCTCCTGCAGCGGGAGCGTGCAGTGCATGCCAGGCGGGAGGCGGAGTGGATGGAGGTGGGCGGCTGAGGCTGCCTCGGTAGAAGAGTTTCCCCCCACCCCCCCTCCCCTCACGGCCACCGGTTGCTGAGCCCGCTTGCTGCTGCTGCTGCTGCTGCTGCTTCTCTACCGCTAGCCGGCTCCTGCAAGGCGATCTGGCGCTGATCTGGAGAGGCAGGGCTTGATAGGGGGGGAATAGGGGGCCAAGGTTTGTTTGCCCCACCACCCGATTTACAGCACTCCTCCTGCTTCCAGTTGCCAAGTTGATTGCTTTAAAGTCACTTTGGAAAGTAATGGGGGTAAGAAAAGAAAAATAATAAAAAAAAAGAAAAGAAAAGAAATCAAGCTGGCTAGGATAACTGGCAGTTAAGAAACTACTCCAAAAAGTTTTGATTTTTGATGGTGGTAGGAAAAGGGGAATCTATATATCTTAAATTATAAAAAAAAAAAGTTATAAAGAAAATTGAATTATAAAAAGTTCGTCTTTTCAAAATGTTAGTTCCTATTCCTTCCAACCCCTGTAACTCTTTCCTCCATCTGTCCTCTCATTCACTTCAGGTTCTGGCTATATACAGTGCCTTCCCGAGACACGCCCCGGACCACGAATTATGAACAACTCCGCAGCGGGTGGACCTGAGCCATCTGGAAATTCAGGTTTCGGGTTGAAGGGACACAGGAGGGGAGGGGAGTTCCTGCTTCTGATTTGTGCTCAAGTGCACCTCTAAGAACACCCATTTAAGAAAAGGCGGTGGAGCAGTCATCATTATCATCATCATGATAACAAAAAAACCCCCAAAAAAACCAACCCCTCTGATTGCATTAGGCGACTTTTGTTGCAAGAAAAAGTTTTGGCATTATTTGTTTGGCACTGGGAGGCGACAAGAGTTTTTGCTCTGCGATCTGATATGTTCCTGTACAGCAGTCACCATTGCAGATGCTCGACATACGCTTTCTGGCTTCCTTATACGTTTGACAGTTGGTCACTGTCTTTGGAAAATCACTCCCTTGCTTTATATTTAAAATAAAACATTGCAAGGTGTCGGGTAGAATAATCTAGAGGTCACATAACAGTGCAGTTGCACTCGTACATTATTTTTTTTAAGTACCCGTGTTTTAGACATAAATAACGTAATAAAAACAAATATTTTTTTTTATTCTGGAGTTTCCTGTGCAATATACGGTTTTCTGCAGCTGTAGTGTAAAGTTACCACCCCCCACCCCTGGTCACCCAATACCTCTTTAAGCACAGATTGCACCCAATTGTGAATGGAAAGGAAAACAAACTGCATTTGGGTCGGAACCTGTCCTCATTCCAAATATCACTTGTCTCCCATGATGGGATTCCCATATCCCACTGAATCATAAAGCAGGTAACTGTCAAGAGAAAGTTATGAAAAATGAGGGATCCAGTGGACAGCCCATTTTGTGCAGGGTGCTTCGGTATCAGTGCCTGGTCGCATATTTACATTCAGGTCGATACAATAAAGTGTGCTCCGTCGGAGCGCACTGTCAGCCTGCTCTGGACGCGTGTTTGGTGAGCAACGTTGTCAAGGCTTTTTTGTCCCTGAAAATCCAACTGGAGGAAACAAGTGATAGGTATCTTGCATAATCGTTGAACGTTATTTCTGGTCTATTGTTTTTAAAACATTCCCCTTCAATAAAAGTCAAACACCATTTATCACGTTTTATGCAGTTTGCCAAGTTTTAGCATTGGCACCAGTGGTGTGCTGGAGGGGAGGGCAGGGTCCCCTGGAACCCCCTGGTTAAATATTTTTACGAGAACAAAGTCCATGGAGTGGGAGTGGGGCTGGTGAAAGAGCATGTGCCTGCATTCTAGATCTTTATTCGGAAATACACTTTCAATCCAGATGCATTACATATCTTTGTCTTATAGACACATTATGGGGAAAATCCCTTTAGTACTACTGGCCCTTAAATGTGAGAAATGACAAGAAGACAAAAGGATCAGCTTTCCCAGTATCACAGAATTTCCTTGTGCTCAGGTAGCTGAAGTTAGTTTTGGTTCTTTTGGCAGTCTGTAGCACCAACTCATCAACAGAGGTCGCTGGGTGCCCAGATTTGAAACATGCCTCAAGTTTAGCTTGTCTGAGCCTATTTTACAAAGAGGGTATTGATCAAATGCACTGAACTGAGCGCATTTTGTTTGGAGACTATAGCAGGAAAGCTTTCTGTTACATTAAAATAAACTAGAGTAGGTTATGGGATCTTAAAAAGACTTGGGATCAGTTTGTACCAGCCTGGGACGCACAGATTTCTTATGGGCTGAGGGACTAGAGACTCACACTTCCTGTCTGGTAAAATAGCCTGCCACCATCCTAGATTGAATAGGTGTAAAAGTGTCAGTTCCAGTCTGAGCCAGAGAACTTTATATGCTAGGTGGATTTCAATTCTGAAACAAAAAATGCCAAGCCCTTAACAGAGGCAGAAGAAAAGCGAAGCACCCTTGGCTCTGCCACGACCAGCAGCAGGGAGAAGGGACCTGAGTGATCCTGAAAGCTATTTGGGATGAGGATTACATCAGTCAAAGAAAAGGCCTCCCGATCTGCCAAGAATCCGGGACCAATTCCGCTACAGTTTTCCTCAGAACCAATAGGGCTACTAGAACTCTGCACCACTGTCACCACAAATACACATTTTTTTTTCTCAACATAGTCCAGCCCCAAAGTTACACATTCTGTGGTTGAAATTAACTTGTACTTTATATTGCCCTGTTTACAGTAATATGCAATATAATTATCCCAGTCTGCTTTTCCTCTCCAGTAGGGAAAATGCCTGCATTTCAAGAGTACACAATGCTTGCATGCTCCGTAATTGCCAACCTTTGATTAAAGCCCATATTTTCCACACATTATTTAGGCTAGCCCGAGTAAGCAACAGACTTCTCGACAAAATATGTAAATACACAGCCAAAATAGGAAAATCCAATTACTCCTGGGGCCATAATCCTATTTCTTGACCTGCCAAAACCAAAAGTGGGACGTCGGCCCTTTATAATGTTGGACTAGTGACAAAGAAAAAATTCCAAGAGACAAAGACAGGCATTCATGAAGAATTTTACCAAACTTGTTCCAGTAGGGCTATCTCTAAAGAGTAAATTCAATTTCCTATCATTCTCCCCTCCCCCCCACCAAGTAGAAGGTCAGAACAGTGGGAGAGAGAAATCTGGATTGAAACTTCCAGGACTTTCTCACCCAGTGATGATACACAGCCAGGAAATCCCTTAGATTGACACCAGGCGCAGGGTGCAACCTTTCACTCTATTTTTATTTTATACAGGGCACTAGAGGCACAATGTTACTTGAGAATTAAAGTTGACGTGCTGCCTCATACTTTGTGACAGATTATGCTGAACTAAACTGTGGAATGGCTGGAGGAAAGAGCTTTTTTTTTTTTCTCTCTCTTGGCAAACTGCAGCATATAATCCTGCGTCAGAATCCCCTGACATGCAGTTGAACACCCGTGCAGAACTACTCAATGGAAAAGCAGCGCTAGCAAAGCCTGGTGACATCACTCTGCTACAGGTCCACTGAAATTTCAGCTGGAGCAATTGAACATGCATTATAAAGAAGACTGAAAGTTGATCTATTTATTTTATTTTTTTAAAAACAAAACACAAAATGCTTTTGGATATCTCTGGGATAGACGTGATCTGGCAGACATAGGACGCTTGCAAGCCATTGTGCTGTGCAGAAAGGAGCCACTTCACATTCCCATGGCAAGCCAACACCAGACTAGGGTTGTCTGCAAAATACTGCAGCATTCCACAGTACCTTTTCTCATGCATCACTGCTTTGTTAAGTGAAAGGATTACTCTCATAGGAGACAGTGACTTCTCTTTATATTGTCTTTAACTGTAGCAGATCTGTAACATAATACCAGCACAGTGCCTGGATGATTGCAAACAGCACAGGAAGTGAGAAAACCCCTCCAATAATTAGGATAGAAAAGTTTCTTACCTGTGATCGGGGTTCTCACTAGACAACAGGATAAATCAGCCATGAATGGTGGGTGACATCATCCAACAGCGCCGACACAGACCCAGCTCTCAGAGTTCAGAAGTGTTTCTGAGCATGTGCGAGAGATCCTGCATGCAGCTGCAGCCTCGTGAGCTGCTCAGTCTCCTACAGAGCTTAAGCATAGAGGATGACTCTCCTGAGAGGAAGGTAGGTTTATCCTGCTGTCTAAGGAGAATCCTTATTATACACTCATAACAATATTTGTATTCCACCAAGATTTGTGGACTAATAGAATACAAATAATTTTACATACATACATACATACATACATAAATAAATAAATAAATAAATTAGAGGGAAGCAATTTTGCTGCCTCCATCTACAAACAGGATTAAATCAGCCATAACTAGTGGGTAGTCTGAAAATGAGGGCTGGCTTTGCAGGTGTAACTTAATTTTATAGACAACCTGGGCCAACACTGTGGAGAGTAGACTTCTAGGTGAACAGCTTGCACAGAACTGCTTGTTCAAAGATACTTTCTACTTGGGACATGCTGTCTAGACAGCAGTGATATGTAAAGGTATGAACCGACGACTAAGCAGCTTTGCAAATATTTTCAATGGACTTGGTCTTCAGTGGACTTGGTCTTGAGATGATCCACTGAAGTAGCCATTATGCATACCTGATGAGCCTTGACAGAGTCTGTAAACTGCAATCCTGCTAAACTATAACAGTGCATGATACAGCCTGCTAGCCAAATAATTCTATTGGCCAATGCTCTTTCCAATCTGTTGGTATCAAATGAAACCAACAGACAACTGAAATGCTTGATGGTTAGCTGAGTCCTCTTCAAACAGTAAGGCAGGGCTCTCTTATAGTTCAAGGACTTCAGAGCTTGTTCTCCTTTGTGTGCATGTGGTCTTGGAAATAAAGTGGGCAGCACTATCACTTGGTTGATGTGGAATGTAGATACCGCTTTCAGGAGAAACTTATGATGAGTGCAGAAATCAAGTCTGTTTTGAAAAAAAAACTATGGATAGTGCAAATAGGAGACAAGATCCTGTAATTTGCTCATTCTTCATGCCAAAGTGATGGCCATGAGGAACAACACCTTCCAGGTGAGAAACCTCCGGTTCCTAAACTCTAGTGGTTTAAAGAGTGGTTTCATGAGCTGAGCCAGGACCATATTGAGCTCTCATGGTACTGGTGGTTTATTGATCAGAGGCTTGGTATGCCACAGTTCCTTCAGAAATTTAGACACAGATGGATGGAGAGATAAAGGTGTTCTGCCCACCTGAAGGGGATATACTGCAATGGCACTGAGATGCACTGTAACAGAGGAAGTGCTGAGGCCTGATAAAGAGAGGAAGAGCAGATACTGAAGAAAGTATGTGAAAACAATAAAAGGGTTCCAGACATCCAGCGTCACAACTCACAGAGAACCTCTTCCACCGGGAAGACATCCCAGATGAGTTCAGAATATCCTCTACCTTCCTGGAAAGCAACATAAAAGACTCTACCATGCTTTCATCCTTGGACATGAGGGCCAAGGATGGAAGATTTAAGTGGAACAGCTTCTCTGACTGACTAGAGTCAGATGAGGTAAGGATACCACTCCTGATGAGGCCAAGCCAGGGCTATCTGAATGGTCCTTGCCTTGTCTTGTTGAAACTTCTGGACCATCATTAGAGATGAGTGGGATTGCGGGGTATGAGTAGAGCACACCATCACTATAATCTAGTACAGTGGTTTCTAAACCTGTCCTGGAGGATCCCCAGCCAGTCAGGTTTTCAGGATATGTGCAATGAATATGCATGAGGTAAATTTGCATGCAAACTTATCTCATACGTATTCACTGTGGATATTCTTCAGGAATCTTCAGGACAGGTTTGGGAACCACTGGTGTAGTGCAAAAGCATCGAGAGCTAATCTGTAGCTGCTCAGTCTCATCTAACAGAACCGACTGATCTTGCAATTTTCTTCTGAAGCAAACAGGTCGATCACTGTGATTCCCCAACAGAGGAACAAGTCATCCACAATCCTCTGATCTAGAGATCACTCATGTGGCTGAGTCAGACCATGAGGGTGTTCTGGATACCTGAAATATTAATCACTTGCAGATGGGCACTGTGAAGGTAGGCCCATGGCCAGATTTTCAAGACCTCTTCACAGAAGGCACATGAGACCAAGCGCCCTTGTTGGTTCATGCAGAACATGGCCACCTGATTGTCCTTCTGGATCAAGATTCTCTTGCTCAAGAGAAGGTAGGAGACAGCTCCCAGGGCATATTGAATGGCCTGCTCTTCGAGAAGATTGATTTTTTTAGATGGTTCTCCACTTTGGACCAAATTTCCTGGATCTACGAAGCACCACTGTGAGCTCTCCAACCTCTGTTGGAAGCATCAGTAGACAGTACTAGTTGATGAGCAGGAAACCATAATGGAAATCCTTGGGTGAGGACCTCCAAGTCCATCCACCATTGCAGAAACCTGTACACTTTGGGAGAAATGCATTGTAGGAAACAGAGCATTGAGAAAACAGGATCAAAGTTTTGCAGGAAACAAAATGCACTGTAGAATACTTATGGATAGAAATTCTATGTGAAAAAGGGGATAAAATAGCATTGGGGGTATATTACTGTCCACCTGGCCAGAATGGATAGACAATGAAATGGTAATAGAAATCAGGAAAGCTTACAAAATTAGCAGCGCAGTGATAATAGGTGATTTCAATTACCCTAGTATTGACTGGCTAAATGTCACATCAGGACTTGCTAAGGAGGTGAAGCTCCTAGATGAAATATATGACTGTTTCATGGAGCAGCTGGTACAAGAACCAACAAGGGAGAGAGAGAACTATTTTAGACCTAGTCCTTAGTGAAACTCAGGATTTGGTGTAAGAGATAACAGTTTTAGAGCCACTTGGCAACAGCAATCATAACGTGATCAAGTCTGGAAGACACTTAAGACATTTACTGCGAGGGCATTTAACTTTCAAAACAGAGACTACGATAAAATGAGAAAAATGGTTAGGAAAAATTGATAGGAGCAGTTGCCAAAGTTAAGAGTTTAGAGCAGGTATGGACCGGGTTTTAAAATACAATATTGAAAGCCCAGACAGATGCATTCCATACATTCCAAAAGGTGGAAAGAAGGCTAAACGACTACCAGCAAGGCTAAAAGGTGAGGTGAGAGTGGCTATTATAGCTAAAAGAACATATTTCAAAACATGGAAAAGGGATCCAAATGAAGAAAACAGGAAACAGTATAAGCACTGGCAAGTTGGATGCAAAGCATTCATAGGAAAGGCAAATGGCAAATTTCAAAAGAAGCTTGACATGGAAGCAAAAGCTCATAATAAAGCCTACCAGGGAGTAAATTGAACCACTAGATGATCAAGAGGAAAAGGGGCACTTAGGAAAACCAAGACCAAAGAGGAGAGACTAAATGAATACTTTGTTTCAGTGTTTTCTAGCGATGTGCATCGGTTTTTTTTGACGAATTAAAATATCGTACGATATTTTCTAATTCGTCATGTATCGGGGGTTCCCGAAAATGAAGGGAAAATCCCACAAAATTTCGTGAGGTTTTCTTATTGTTTTTTTTTGGGGGGGGGGGAGAAAGGGCACACAGAAAAAAAAAATCCAACCCTTCAGATCTAATTATTTACAATCCCCCCATCCTCCTGACCCCCCCAAAAAACGTGCCTAAAGTCCCTGGTGGTCCAGCGGGGGTCCCGGGAGCGATCTCCCGCTCTCGAGCCTTCGGCTGCCAGTAAACAAAATGGCGCCGGTGGCCCTTTGCCCTTACCATGTGACAGGGGCTATTGGTGCCATTGGCCGGCTCCTGTCATATGGTAGGAGCAATGGATGGCCTGTGCCATTTTTTAAGATGGCACTGCGGTTCTACGAAAACGAAACCAGAAACGATTGCTGGTATGATACACATCTCTAGTCTTTACTGAGGAAGATATAAAGAAGATACCCATGCCAGACATGGGGGCCAATGCAATACAGCATACTCAGCTGTGCTCACTGTTTAACCCATGGTTGGACGCGCATCCACAACCCCTTATTTTATAAGGGGATTAGCACAGCCAAAATGTGCGTCCACCCCTGCAAAATTAATAGTGCTCATCACATTGATGAGGCTATTTATCTATTCTCCCCAGATCCCCCCCAAAAAGTGCGCTGACCCGTACATTTTTACATTCAGAAATGAACGTCTGCTCAGAGCAAGCGTTAATTTCAGAGCAGCCCAAAAAAGTATATCCTCCGACTTAATATTGTAGCGATATTAAGTTGGAGGAACCAAAAGGTTTAAAACAATTTTTTTTAATGTGCCAGCAGCAAGATTAGGAAAAGAGACACTCAATTAATGAGTGTCCATTTTCCTAACTCACTGACAGTCACCTGACACCCACTTCTCCCGGGCACCCGCTGCCAAGGAGGCACTAGGGACACACATTTGTCCCTCGTGTTGCGATCCAGCCAGCATGGCAGGAGCCATGCCAGGGTTCCCTCCAGCCGCACCAGGGCACTCCCTCGTGGCTGGAGCCAGGCTGCGACTTCCTGTGCAGCCCGGAGGCCACTGACGCGATCCTTACATGGCTGGATCCGCGTTGCTGCACCTCATGTGGCACGGAGGCCGCCGATGCGCTTCTCACGTGGTCCGGAGGCCGCTGAACTCACCTTGTCCCCTCCTTGGAGAGGGGGCCTCCTTCTCCAGCGTTTCCTGGTGGCTGGAGCCGCCCTCAGTCCATCGTTCATGGCAGGGAAGCTGCCTTCCACCTCAAGGCCTGTCCAGAGGCCTAGTTCCTGCTCCAGTCCTGTTTCAGCATATTCAGCGGCAGGGATGCCACTCTCCATGGTCCTGCCCCTTCTCCCTAAGGGGCGAAGCCGTGCCTCTTCTCCCTTCTTAAAGGGACAGCGAGGGAGTGGTGCACCTCTGACATCATCGTTGGATCCGCCCCTTCTGCAGTATAAAAGCCTCAGTCTTCACTCCCAACTTGCCTTCACATGGACAAGTTCCTTCCTGGAGCTTGTCCTCCTGGAGCTGGTCTCCTGAGGACCCTCGTCTCGCCTCCTGCTGGCATTCGTCTTCTTCTTGGGATTCCTCTTCATTCCTGGTCTCTTCTCTGGATGTTCCATGTTCCGGTCTCTCCTGATGTGTCCAGGCTTCCTTGATGTTCCAGCGTTCCCGACGTCCTTTGTCTTAGATGTCCCTGATGTCTTCGTCCAGATCTCCTCAGCTCCGCTCTGACCCATCCCTTGTGGTCCGCGACCAGCCCGGCTGGGTTGAGTAGGGCGCGTAGTGGCCCAGTGGTCCGCGACCACCCTCGCTGGGGTGTGTAGGACGCTGGTGGGTCTTTCTATCTGACAGCATCAAGGAGTCTTCTCATCCGTTGTCAGACCTGCCTTGTTCCTGTTATCCTGACGTCTTCCGTGTTTGATGTCTGCTTTGCCTTGATGTCCTTAGCCTGATGTCTGCCCTTCCCTGGGCAGGTCCCATCCTTCAGTGTGGTCTGCGACCAGCCCGGCTGGGTTGTGTAGGGTGCCCGAGGGATTGTGGTTGCCTGTCCGTTCCATCCTGTCCTTGGATTTCCGTGATTCTGATGCCTTCTCGTGTGGTCCGTGACCAGCCCGGCTGGGCTGTGTAGGGCACCAGAGGGACATTGCTTGCCTGGAGGTTCCAGACTTTTAACCACTTGATTTTAACCTTGCCTTGCCATGCCATGCCTTGTCGTGCCATGCCTTGCCTTGCCTTGCCATGCCATGCCTTGTCCTGCCTTGCCTGAATGTGCCTTGCCTTGTCTGAGTCTTCATCTTCCTCAACACCCGAGTCTTCGTCTTCTTCAACACCAGATGTTTTCATCCGCCCATGACCTCTGTCCAGCCTTCCACTTCTTGCCGTTACCCAGCCGCAAGTCTGAAAGGGCTTGGAGTGGTCGGAGGACCACTCAGAGACCAACATTGCATTGGTGCCCTCACGGAAGCATGCAGGTCCGGTGGAGGTCCCCGGTTCTCCAGTTCCCAGACAAGGACTGTCTCTCCGCAAGGGCACACATCTCTTGTCCCGCACTGGAGAGCGCCTCCTGGTGCTCTCTCCCATCGCAGCGCAACACCTAGCACCTCATTGGCAGCGCGACCCCTCATTTACATGTTCTATCATGCACCCAGGAAAGGTTCCAGAGATGGTTTTCCAAGGTAATAATTCAGATGAACTGAACCAAATCACTATGAACCTGGAAGATGTAGTAGGCCAGACTGACAAGCTAAAGAGTAGCAAATCATCTGGACTGGATGGTATGTACCCCAGTGTTTTGAAGGAACTAAAAAATGAAATTTCTGATCTATTAGTTACAATTTGTAACCTATCATTAAAATCATCCATTGTACCTGCAGACTGGAGGGTGGCCAGTATAACCCCAATATTTTAAAAGGGCTCCAGGGGCAATCCAGGAAACTATACACTAGTGAGCCTGACTTCAGTGCTCGGAAAAATAGTGGAAACGATTCTCAAGATCAAAATCACAGAACATAAAGAAAGACATGGTTTAATGGAACATAATCAGCATGGATTTACCCAAGGCAAGTCTTGCCTCACAAATCTGCTTCATTTTTTTGAAATGGTTAATAAACATGTGGATGAAGGTGAGCCAGTAGATGTAGTGTATTTGGATTTTCAGAAGGCGTTTGACAAAGTCCCTCATGAGAGGCTTCTAAGGAAACTAAAAAGTCATGGGATAGGAGGCAGTGTCCTTTCGTGGATTACAAATTGGTTGAAAGATAGGAAACAGAGAGTAGGATTAAATGGTCAATTTCCTCAGTGGAAAAGGGTAAACAGTGGAGTACATCAGGGATCTGTACTTGGACTGGTGCTTTTCAATATAATTATAAATGATCTAGAAAGGAATACGGCGAGTGAGGTAATCAGATCGACAGATGATACAAAATTATTCACAGTAGTTAAATCACAAGCGGATTGTGATAAATTGCAGGAAAACCTTGCAAGACTGAAAGATTGGGCATCCAAATGGCAGATGAAATTTAATTTGGACAAGTGCAAGGTGATGCATATAGGGAAAAATAATCCATGCTGTAGTTACACAATGTTAGGTTCCATATTAGGAGCTACCACCCAGGAAAAAAGATCTAGGCATCATAGTGGATAATACATTGAAATTGTCAGCTCAATGTGCTGCAGTTGTAAAAAAAAGCAAACAGAGTGTTAGGAATTATTAGGAAAGGAATGGTGAATAAAATGGAAAATGTCATAATGCCTCTGTATTGCTGCATGGTGAGACCGCACCTTGACTACTGTGTACAATACTGGTTGCCGCATCTCAAGAAAGATATAGTTGCGATGGAGAAGGTACAGAGAAGAGTGACCAAATTGATAAACGGGATGGAACAGCTCCCCTATGAGGAAAGGCTAAAGAAGTTAGGGCTGTTCAGCTTGGAGAAGAGACAGCTGAGGGGGGATCTGATAGAGATCTTTAAAATCATGAGAGGTGTAGAACTGGTAAATGTGAATTGGTTATTTACTCTTTTGGGTACTAGAAGGACTAGGGGGCACTCCATGAAGTTAGCAAGTAGCACATTTAAAACTAGTAGGAGAAAATTCTTTTTCACTCAATGCACAATTAAGCTATTAATTGCATCAATAGCATGGGATCTTCTTAGTGTTTGGGTAATTGCCAGGTTCTTGTGGCCTGGTTTTGGCCTCTGTTGGAAACAGGATGCTGGGCTTGATGGACCCTTGGTCTGACCCAGCATGGCAATTTCTTAAGCTCTGGAATTTCTTGCCAGAGGATGTGGTTAGTGCAGTTAGTATAGCTGTGTTTAAAAAAGGTTTGGATAAGTTCTTGGAGGAGAAGTCCATTAACTGCTATTAATCAAGTTGTCTTAGGGAATAGCCATTGCTATTACTGGCATCAGTAGCATGGGATCTACTTAGTGTTTTCTACTTGCCAGGCACTTGTGACTTGGATTGGCCACTGTTGGAAACAGGATGCTGGGTTTGATGGACCCTTGGTCTGACCCAGTATGTCAATTTATTATGTTCTTAAGTTCTGGGCTTGCGTTTGGAAAGTGGGTTCTCAACACTGAATGCCCATATTCCAAATCGTAAATTAAAAAAAAATAAAAAAATGCTCTTCTTCCTCGGCTGGGGCTGGATTTTTCTTCATGGCCAAAAAGGATGGCTCCCTCAGGCCACGTATTGATTATTGGGGATTGAATGCTATCACGAAAAAGGATCATTATCCCTTACCATTAATATCTGAGCTCTTCAAGTCACAAAGATTTTCACCAAACTAGACCTCAGGGGGGGCAAAGAACCTTGTCTGAATCAAGGTGGGCGATGAGTGGAAAATAGCTTTTAACACACTTGATGGACACTATGAATATCAAGTCATGCCCTTTGGGCTTTACAACACACCAGTACGTTTTCCAAAAGATGGTCAATGAAATTTTTCGCAGTTTGTAGATGTGTGTCATGTATCTAGATGACATATTGATCTTCACTCAAGATCTCCGCACCCATCGCTGAGATGTGCTCATAGTCTTGCCACGCCTGCGAGGGAACAACTTTCTTGCCAAGCTGGAAAAGTGCCCTTTCGAGACAGAAGATCTCCCTTTCCTGGGGATACATTGTCTGACGTGACAGATTCCACATGGATCCCGATAAAGTGAAAACTATCAGAGACTAACCTTGTCCAGTGGGACTCCAAGCACTGCACAGATTACTGGGATTCACCAACTATTATCATCAGTTTATCTCAAGGCAGCTTCTCTCACTGCTCTTACATGTAAGGGTGCCAATGCCAAAACTGCCCCCCCACCCCGAAGCCTTGGAGGCATTTCACAAACTGAAGAACACTTTTTTGGAAGGGCGCTGTTTATGTCATCCAGACTCCACATGGCCCTTTGTTCTGGAAGTTGACTCCTCCACACTGGGCATAGGGACAGTTTTAAGTGAACAGTCACCAGAAGGAACACTTTGGCCCTGTTCTTTCTTCTCGAAGAAATTCTGCTCACTTAGTGCAACTATGGCATCAGAGACAGAGAACTCTTGGCAGTAAAATTAGCTCTTGAAGAGTGGTGTTACCTACCTGAAGGAGTTCAACACTGCATCACAATATATATGGATCACAAAAACCTTGAACATCTGCACCATGCTCAGTAACTGAATCAAGGCAGGTTCACTGGTCCTTGTTCTTCGCTTGATTTGATTTCAAGTTGAGGCATCGCCCCACGGTCAAGAACCAACAGGCAGACACCTTCTCACACTCCTTCTTGACCGAGGACATCCCAGAGCTTCCCAGGTATATTATCAACCTCGCTAAAATTCTTCTGGCTACCTCCATGACCGTCCCTCCAGGGAAGACAGTCATCCCTTCCTGACTGCAGAAAAAGGTATTGAAATGGGCCCATGATTCTCATGTTGCAGGTCTCCCTGGATGGGCTTGAACCCTTAAATTGCTTCAGTGATACTACTGGTGGCCCCAAATGAAGCAAAATGTTAAAACCTATGTGGATTCCTGCCTTGCCTGTGCACATCAAAAACTTCTGCATGGCCAACTCTAGAGCTGTTACTGCTGTTGCCAGCCCCCAGGGAACCCTGGACCCACATGTTCATGGATTTCATTATGGACATTCCCCTCTCAGATGGCACCACTGTGATATGGGTGGTCATATATCATTTCTCTAAAGTGGCATACCTTGTTCCACTACCGGGCTTCCCATCTGCACCAGAATTGGCCCACCTCTTTTCTCTTCACATCTTCTGCCTGCATAGTTTGGCAAAGCACATCTTGTTAGACCGTGGAGTACAATTTACCTCAAAATAGTGGCATTCCCTATTTAAAAAGTTTGGAATCACATTAAATTTCACAGCAGCATATCAACCACAAGGAAATGGAAAAGCTGAGAGCACCAACTGGACTCTCAAGACCTTCCTCTGCTCATACGTAAATGAGCAACAGTACAATTTGGCTACCTACTTACCCTAGGCTGAGTTTGCTCACAATACGCATATAAATGCAGCCACCGGGTCCTCTATCTTTTGACTGGGTCTATGGGAAATAGCCATTACCACCTCTGCCATTACTGGTAATAGTGCCTT
Organism: Rhinatrema bivittatum; assembly: GCF_901001135.1. Lineage (NCBI taxonomy): Eukaryota > Metazoa > Chordata > Amphibia > Gymnophiona > Rhinatrematidae > Rhinatrema > Rhinatrema bivittatum. The sequence continues at coordinate 302,155,620 of NC_042616.1, forward strand.
CTCCAGAGGCCCAACTATCCACCCAGTAATTGCAAGAACTATGGACTCAGACCAACATTCTAATCAAGAAGGCTGCTGACAGAGCCAAAAAGACTGTAGATGCCCACAGAAGACCAGCTCCTCAATTTAAGATCAGAGAGTGGGTGTGGCTAAGCACACGGCACCTATGCCTGTGAGTTCCATCTATGCACCTGGCCCCATGCTATATTGGACCCTTCCCAGTACTCCAATGATTGGGGCCCATCAAATATCAATTAAAGCTTCCAGCGACTCTAAGGATACATAACGTCTTCCATGTATCACTACTCAAATCGATAGTACTCTCATGGCCCTCCAGGGCACCAATAGAACCACAGGAAATATCCACCGACAGAAGCGCAATCTGTGAAGTAGCAGAAGTCTTGAACTCTTGCCGCAGAGGCAAAAAGGTTGAATACCTGCTCTCATGGAAGGATTACAGCCCTGAAGAGAACTCTTGGGAGCCAGCCGCTAATATATTAGACTATAACTTACAGAAGGAATTCAATTTTTGTCACCCAAAGAAACCCCGAGCCTCAAGGAGGAAATTTAAGAGGGATGGTACTGCTGCATTTGCTGGTCCATGGACTCCTCCCATGAAACACCGCAATTACCCCTCAGGCTGGGACTCACCAGTTGCTCCCTGATGCCACCGGTCTGTGTTCCCCTTCAGTGCAGCAGAGCATCACCCTGTGGCATGACTGGCTGTTACCATTTATCTTCACAGCGGGACACCACCGATGCTTTCCCCAGGCAGTCCTAAGGCACACACACACATGCCCGGTGTCTCTTCATTTAAAGGGCCCACAGTGGGAAAAGTTCAGCAGCGCCCTTTGATGACCTTACAGAGAAAGGTCTATAAAAGGCCACTGGTGTATCTCTTCCTCACCTCGGCAAAAGATCTCCCTACTGTCAAAGTAGTGTGAGTTGCTTAAGTGTATTCACTGTGTTTCAGTTCCAGCAGTCCTTGTCTTTGTTCTTCAGTTCCAGCGTCTCTTGTCTTCTTCCTCAGTTCTTGTGGTTAGTTCTTCAGTTGTCTGCTCGCCTGTTCTGCACCTTGCCTTCTAGCCCTGCCTATCTGTCCCGTTTTTCCCATCAGACAGATACCCGATTTTTGACCTCTGCCTGACTCCTGGACATTCTTGAACATTGCCTGCCTCTAACCACTGCCTGACTCCTGGGCATTCCTGAACGCTGCCTGCCACTGACCATTACCTTTGTCCAGATTCACTAGACTCATCTACCTGCGACTTTGACAGATCCCTCTAACTTCAGCAGAGGTCCCCACCTAAAACCTGGTGGCCCCGGCAACTATAGCCCAAGGGGAGCGTGGGCTGGTAAAGGTAAAGCTTCACTTGGGCCTCTGCCTCATCCAGATCCATCTGCTGATGTTGAGGACTTGCAGGGCTCTTTTTCTGCAAGTTGTGCCAACTCCAACTCATTTCAAGGGTCCATGAATCCAACAATATGAGAGCCATTCCATTCTCTTTATCATATTTAGTTGCTCTCCTCTGCTCCTTTTCTAGTTCCACTATGTTTTATTTGAGATGGGGCAGCCAGAACCGTACACAGTACTCAACATGCCTGGCACAACCGGATGTACATACCGTGTCTTTGCATGGGGATGCACACATAGGTGAAGTGGTGACGGCAGGAGAGGCCGTAGGGCCATTGGCAAAGCCCAACCTACTGGTGGATGAAGAAAAGGAGAGGTCTCGTGGCCATGAGCAGAGCCCTTCCATTCGGTGGCAGAAGAAAAGGCAATTCCGCAGCATCACCGGAGGAGCCCAACTTGCCAGCAGAACAAGAAGAGTAGAGGCCGTATGGCCACCAGCGGAGCCCCCAACCAACTGGCAGCTGAAAAAGAGGAGAGACTGCGACACCGCCAGTTTCCATGGACCAGCCTACCTGTTCATTTATTATTTATTTATTTGACAGCATTTATGAATCACTTTACAGATTGAGACAATCGCCCAAAGCGATGAACAAAATAAGCAAACAAAAAATACAAACAAATCATACCATTAAGTCTCATGATTAGTACAAAAATTTAAAAACTATAAATCCCCAATCATAATTAACCCATCCTCACCTACAACAAGCCAGAATTAATTATCAGTCATTGATAGGGTATTCTGCAATTGGCATGAATTCCAGACACAAAATCCCGCAAAACAAAAGTATCTAATTATTAGCAGGCATAAACCAGGTTTTCAACTTTTTATGGAATTTTACTAATTGTACTTCTCTTAGTTCTAGTGGAATACTGTTCCATAGGACTGGAATTACAGCTGAAAAAGATCTATTACACAAATGAGAATGACAAAAATCGTTTTAGTTGAGGAAGCTGAAGATATTGTTTCCCCACAGATCACAAATTTCTTTTAGCTTCATGCTATTCTAGAGAACCCTTCAATGAAGAGGAGCCAAAACCTTTCAGGGTCTTGAAAGCCAGAACCAAGTTCATAAATTTACATTGATCAGCAATTGGTAACCAATGCAGTTGTTGTAAAAGAGGTTTGGCAGAGATTCTTCTAGATTTTCCCAAGACCATGTGAGCAGCTGTATTTTCAACCAGCTGTAACCTGCAAATCATCTTTTCCTGAATGCCCAAATAAATTGCATTACAGTAATCTGTGATAAAATCAATGCATAGGTCACAGCTTTTAATGCTGGCATCTCCAAATGAGGTCTCAATTGTTTTACCAGCTTCAGTTTAAAATAGGTATTATATCCTACATGTGCAATTTGTTTGTCCAAAGTAAATTGAACATCTAGCACCACTCAAAGAGATTTCATCTGGTCTTTAGGAGTTAACTCCATTCCATCCAAATTATGTATTATATGTTGCGGTCCTGGCCGCGAGCACCGTGGCCAGCCCCTTACCTCTTGATTCCCGGACCTGCTCCCGCCTCCGGAGTCCTGGCCTGCAGCCTGTTTGGCGGCGCCCACCCTGGGGCAGCACCGCCGGGAGGGTTCTGGTGGATGCCCTGTCCCTAGGTGCGTGCCACTTGGGTGCCTTTGTAGCCCGTTTCCCGCCAGTACAGACTCCGCCCAAATCCTAACGTCAGACGCCGCGGCCTTGATAAGCCGGCCGCGGCCATCCAGCCCTTGCCTTGCAACAGGTTAGCATCCTGGTTTCCTGTTGCCTTGCGCCCCGGAGTGACCCGCTTGGCTACGTCACTCCGTTCCTGTTTCAGTACCTGCTTGGTTCCTGCCTGCTTGCTACAGTACCTGCTCGTTTCCTGCCTGCTTGCTACAGTACCTGCTTGGTTCCTGCCTGCTCGCTACAGAACCTGCTTGGTTCCTGCCTGCCTGCTACAGTTCCTGCCTGGTTCCAGTACCCAAGTCCTGCTACAGTTCCTGCCTGGTTCCAGTACCCGAGTCTTGCTACAGTTCCTGCTTGGTTCCAGAACCCGTACCCAGTTACAGTATCACTACTGTCCTAGTCTGGTTCCAGTTACCTGTCCTGATCCACAACCAGCCTAAGTCCCAGCGTCTGGGCCCCTACGGGCTCCTCCTGGGGGGGGGGGCTTCGGCTTCCAAGGGTGAAGCCACCTAAGTCCCAGCGATTGGGCTCCTACGGGCTCCTCCCGGGGGAGCACCAGCTTCCAGGGTGAAGAGCATCTACATCCCGCCTGAACATCTGCCTCCTGGCCTGCTGTTCATCAGAGACATTGTCCATCTCTTCCTAGTCTCCAGCAGGTCGGCCCAAGGGTCCACTAAACTGAGACTCCCACAACAGATTGCAAGGCCATGGACTCGGCGGATGCACCTGTTCCCTTGGACCTGCCAGGGTTGACCCAGCAGCTGCAGTGTCAGCAACAATACCTCGAGGTCCTCACTGGTTCGGTAGGGGAGTTGTCGGCCAGACTGGATGCTCAGACCTCTTCTGCCCCAAAACCAGCACCTGAGGGCCAAGATTCCTTGGTGACTCAGCTGCCAGCACCCTCCCGCTATGCTGGTGATTAAGGACATGCTGCGGCTTCCTGAACCAATGTTTTATACGGTTCTCCTTGTTGCCTCGGCAGTTTCCCTCGGATGCGGTGAAAGTGGCATACATCCTGCCCTTGCTCAATGGGAAAGCCTTGATATGGGCTTCTCCCCTTTGGGAAAACAATGATTCTTCACTAACGGATTTACAATTGTTCATCACGAACTTTCGCCAGGCCTTTGATGAGCCCACACGAGTAGCCACGGCTACGTCTGATCTGCTGCAACTTCGTCAGGGGACTCGCTCCTTGGCAGACTATGCAATGGAGTTTCGGACTTTAGCCCAGGAAGTAGGTAGGCAGGATGGTAGTCTTAAGGTCATCTTCCTGGAAGGCCTTTCCAGTCGCATTAAGGATGAGATTGCGGCTCGAGATTTGCCGGAAGACCTCCATGCCTTGATCGAGATGGCTGCTCGCATCGACCGCCGCCTACAACAATGGGCCAAGGAGCAGCGCTCTTCTTGTCATAGTCCGGCTCGTGGGCCGAGACCTGCACCCTCTCCTAAGAGCTCTTGCCCAGATGTCCCCACCAGCGAACTCATGCAGCTGGAACGGGCCCTGCTTTCTCTTAAAGAAAGACAACGTCGCTGTTCGTTGAAGTTGTGTTTATATTGTGGCCAGAAGGGCCACTTCTTGGCGTGCTGCCAGGAGTGTGCGGAAAACGCCAACACCTAGGAGGTCCGGAGGAGCTCCTCCTAGGCTGTGCTACCGCTCCTCAATGCACTGTTCCTGTTACTCTGGAATACCCCGGAGGTTCCTTTGAGACGATGGCCTTCCTGGACTCTGGAGCCGGAGGTAATTTCATCCTGCACAACTTAGTCTCCCAGTTGTGAATCCCTACGCATAGACGGGAGGTCCCGTTGCGAATTACCTCGATCCAGGGGACCCTCCTTCCTGGTCCTGTCCAGCTGTCCACGGCACCCATTACGGTCCGCACTGGGGCGATCCATTCGGAGGAGATAGCCTTCCTAGTGTTGGATAAGGCTGTCCACCCTGTGGTGCTAGGGTTGCCGTGGTTACAGAAACACTTGCCCACGATTCAGTGGGATACGCTACAGATTGTTAAATGGAGTCCCTTCTGCCTAGCTAATTGTTTGAAGGTGCCTAGGACCCCCTCACGTCCGTTGATGCACTCGGCTGTGGGTCCCCCTGCACCTTATGAGGACTTCACCGATGTATTCTCCAAGACCAAGGCGGAGATCCTTCCGCAGCATCGTCCATATGACTGTGCTATTGACTTGCTACCTGGTACCATGCCCCCTCGAGGAAGGGTTTATCCCTTATCCATACCTGAGACCCGGGCCATGTCCGAGTACATTGCAGAGAATTTGGCCAAGGGGTTTATCCGCCCATCCAAGTCGCCTGCAGGGGCGGGCTTCTTTATTGTCAGCAAGAAAGACGGCTCACTGAGGCCGTGTATAGACTATCGAGGCCTAAATTCGATTACTAAGCGAAACTGCTACCCGCTCCCGTTAATCCTGGAGCCCCTTGATCGGCTTCAAGGAGCGAAGATTTTTACAAAGTTGGACTTACGAGGAGCCTATAATTTGGTCAGAATCCGTCACAGAGAGGAGTTAAAAACCGCGTTAAATACCCGAGACGGGCATTACAAGTACCTCATGATGCCCTTTGGCTTATGTAATGCCCTGGCGGTGTTCCAGCACCTGATGAATGAGGTGTTGCGGGACCTTCTGAACACCTGTGTAATTGTTTACCTCGATGACCTGTTAGTCTACTCCCAGGACCTGCTGTCACATCATCAACATGTCCGCCAAATGCTCCAGATACTTAGGGAGCATGGCCTATACGCGAAACTGGAAAAGTGCAGTTTTGAGAAGACCTCCCTGCCATTCCTAGGCTACATAGTCTCTGCAGCAGGCTTTCTAATGGATCCTGAGAAAGTGGCGGTTATTAAGAATTGGCCCCGGCCCAGGGGTCTTAAAGCATTGCAACACTTCCTCGGCTTTTCTCATTTCTACCGTCACTTTATCCCTAACTACTCCCGTATTGTGGCTCCGTTAACTGCCCTCACCCGAAAGGGGGCTAACGCGGTGGATTGGCCTCCCTCTGCCTGCCAAGCTTTTGAGGCCCTCAAGGAAGCCTTCTTACTAGATACCTGCCTTCGTCATCCGGATCCCAGCCGGCCCTTCGTGGTGGAGGTTGATGCCTCCAATGTGGCCATGGGGGCCGTACTGAGCTAGTACTCTGATTCTGGACAGCTGTTACCCTGTTCATATTTCCCAAGGAAATTCTCCCCAGCTGAGAGCAACTACTGTGTAGGTGACGAAGAGTTGCTAGCCGTGAAACTTGCCCTGGAAGAATGGAGACAGTGGTTGGAGGGAGCCAACCACCCGGTCACGATTTATATCGATCACAAAAACCTAGCATTCTTGAAGCAAGCCCAACGCCTGAATCCAAGACAAGCCTGATGGTCGTTGTTTTTTGATTGGTTTGACTTTACCTTACGCTACCGACCCGGCTCTAAGAATGTTCGAGCTGACGCGCTCTCACGCTCTTCTGAGGTCGAAGAGTCCCCGGATACACCTCAGTATCTCTTGGACTCTGAAAAAGTCAGCCTTGCTGCAATCTTGGTGTCCTCCCAAGGGAAGACCATTGTTCTGTGTCGCTGCAGGAGAGCAGTCCTTGCTTGGGCCCATGACTCCCTCACTGGGGGCCATGCTGGTTGGAAAGGGACGTTAGATTTGTTAAACGGTTTCTGTTGGTGGCCAACGGTGAGACAAGACATTCAAGCTTTTGTGGGCTCATGCCCTACTTGTGCGGTTCAAAAACCGCTCCTCGGGAAGCCTAGGGGCTTGTTGCAACCATTGCCCATCCCAGTGGAGCCTTGGACACATATCTCCACTGATTTCGTCATGGATCTTCCTGTCTCAGGAGGTAATTCGGTTATCTGGGAAACAGTTGACCGATTTTCCAAGATGGCGCACTTTGTTTCCTTGCCAAAACTTCCTACTGCCCCTGACCTAGCTGGTCTGGTCGCTCAGCACATCTTTAGACTTCACGGCCTTCCACAGGATATCGTCTCCGATCGAGGACCATAGTTTACAGCCCGCTATTGGAAAGCCCTATGTAAGTGCTTTAATGTGCAACTTAGACTTTTGTCTGCATTCCATCCTCAGAGCAATGGGCAAACGGAACGAACCAATCGAACCCTGAAGGCGTTTCTCCGTGCCTTTGTGAACGAACGACAAGATAATTGGGCCAAGCTATTCCCTTGGGCAGAGTTCTCGTATAATAATCACATGCATGTTGCTACGGGAAGCTCCCCGTTCCTCATTGTTTATGGGAAGCAACTTCGTTCGCCCCTACCTTCGCCTGAACCTAGTGCACTCCCGGCAGTGCAACTCTCAGCTCACCAGCTCCGTGCTTTGTGGAAATCTACCCAGGAAAAGATCCGTAAAGCCGCCCTATCCGCCAAGAAGTGGACGGATAGGCATCGTCAACCAGCACCTATCTTCCTCCCAGGAGACCGTGTCTGGCTTAGCACCAGAAATCTACAGATACATATTCCCTCTCGAAGACTAGCCCCAAAATTCTGTGGGCCTTTCTGAATCGCCGAACGAGTGGGAGCGGTCTCATACCATCTACGTCTACCCTCCTCCATGCGCATACATGATGTGTTCCACGTGTCATTGCTGAAGCCTCTTGTGTTGTCGAGATACCACTCCAGGGCTCCTGAACCCTCGGACCCTTCAGTACCGGATGAGGTTACGTATCAAGTACGTGAAGTTTTGGATGTGAGGTTCCATCAATGCCGATGGGAATACTTGCTTGCCTGGGAGGGTTGCGGACCTGAGGACAACTCTTGGGAGCCGGCCCGTAATATCCTCGACAAGGACTTATTACGGCAGTTTCATTTGGACCACCCCAGTAAATCCGGACCGGCTAAGAGGGGGCATAAGAAGGGAGGTACTGTTGCGGTCCTGGCCGCGAGCACCGCGGCCAGCCCCTTACCTCTTGATTCCCGGACCTGCTCCCGCCTCCGGAGTCCTGGCCTGCGGCCTGTTTGGAGGTGCCCCCGCTGGGGCAGCGCTGCTGGGAGGGTTCCGGTGGACGCCCTGTCCCTTGGCACAGGCGCGCGCGCACGTGCCACTTGGGCGCCTTTGTAGCCCGTTTCCTGCCAGTACAGACTCTGCCCAAATCCTGACGTCAGACGCCGCGGCCTTGATAAGCTGGCCGCGGCCATCCAGCCCTTGCCTTGCAATGGGTTAGCACCCTGGTTTCCTGTTGCCTTGCGCCCCAGAGTGACCCGCTTGGCTACATCGCTCCGTTCCTGCTTCAGTATCTGCTTGGTTCCTGCCTGCTTGCTACAGTACCTGCTCGTTTCCTGCCTGTTTGCTACAATACCTGCTCGGTTCCTGCCTGCTTGCTACAGTACCTGCTTGGTTCCTGCCTGCTCGCTACAGAACTTGCTTGGTTCCTGCCTGCCTGCTACAGTTCCTGCCTGGCTCCAGTACCCGAGTCCTGCTACAATTCCTGCCTGGTTCCAGTACCCGAGTCTTGCTACAGTTCCAATCTGGTTCCAGTACCCGAGTCTTGCTACAGTTCCTGCCAGTTCCAGAACCCGTATCCAGTTACAGTATCACTACTGTCCTAGTCTGGTTCCAGTTACCTGTCCTGATCCACAACCCACCTAAGTCCCAGCGGCCGGGCCCCTCCGGGCTCCTCCCGGGGGAGCACCAGCTTCCAGAGTGAAGAGCATCTACGTCCCACCTGGTCATCTGCCTCCCGGCCCGCTGTTCATCAGAGACATTGTCCATCTCTTCCTAGTCTCCAGCAGGTCGGCCCAAGGGTCCACTAAACTGAGACTCCCACAACATTATAGTGATATCACCAGTTCCTACTTTCAGTAGCTCTGTTTTTTCCAAATTAATAATCAATTTGTTGTTACAAAACCAATTCATCACTACTTGTAAAACAAATTCAACCTCTCGATAATTTTTTTCCTAAATGTGCCATAATCTGCACATCAACTGCATAAATAAAAGGAATACAATCAAACGAATAAATCAACCTTCCCAAAGGAATATACAAATAAATTAAAAAGAAGTGGTTAAAAGCGGAGCCTTTGGGACTCCCAATTTCACCTCACTCGAACGAGACAATGATTCCTGAAAAACTACAGATTGTTCTCAATCCCTTAAAAAACTCATCAGCCATTTTAACACTTGACCATATCAAGAAACTCACAGCAGTGTAACAAAAAAGAGTGATCTACTAAGTCAAAGGCACTGGACAGGTCAATCAGAACTAATAAAGAAGATTCCCCCTGTCCAAATGTGGTAATAACTTCCTAGTCAAAGAAATCATCACAGTCCAGCTGCTGCATCTTTTCTAAAGCTCTCTTGGGCTACATCTAACACCTCCTTGTTCTCCAAATTCTCCAGCAGTTGGTTAAATACCAGCTTCTCCAATAATTTTGCCACAAGGGGCAAATTAGACACTGGTATATAATTCAATAGGGGAACTGTCACTGTCTTCTTCAAAAGAGATGGTACTTTACTTGAACTCAAAGAGACACACCTTCCTCTAAATTTCTCACACCCAACCCTTCCTGAAGCAGGGCCACCTTATTTGAAAATAAATGACAAACTGTTCCACTATCTGGGAGATCATCATAAACCAAATGGTCACTTTTACTACTCCCAAGTAGTGACTTAAAATTTTTAAATATAACTCTAGGATTATTGTTGGCCACTGCTTTTATACCAGAGAAATAACAGGTTTTTTTTCACCAATTTATTCTTTTGAAATAGTATTTGCTGTATGCTATAAATCTTGATCTGTGTACCAGACTTTTTTTTTCCAGTGCCTCTCCAAATGACAGCAGCCTCTCTAGAACAACTAATTCTTCAGAATACCAAGATGGGGGTCTACCTCTCTTATCATTACATCTCTTAGGACAACTTACTGTTGCCTCATTCTTTCCCTTTTCTAACAACTGGTACCATCTTTCAATCAAACTTTGAACTTCATGAAATATAGCATTTCCAGTAAATAAATTCTGAGAATTGTCCAAAATATTTCTAAATTTAACATCGTCCACCCTCCCCCAGTTATGTGTGTATGTGTGAAAGAGGAAGACTGCCTGCATGTGTGTGTGTGTGTGTGTAAATTGGAACTGGGCTGGGGTGTGTATGTGAGAATGTGAGCCTGCCTGGGTTGTGTGTGTGTCTGTGAATGGGAGCCTGCCTGGGTTATGTGTGTGTGTGTGTGTGTGTGTGTGTGTGTGTGTGAATAGGAACTTATCTGGAGTGTGTGTGTAAATGGGGTCCTGCCTGGAATATGTGTGTGTGTGTGTGTGTAAATGGGATCCTGTCTGGAATATGTGTGTGCGTGTGTGTGTGTGTGTTGTAAACCTTCCCCTCCTCTTCTCCATTAATCCATGACAATCTAAGGGCATCTGGAAATAAAAATTCCCTAGGTATGGAGAGAGAGGAATTTTTTTATACTTGTTCTAATTATTGCTTAGTGTTTGATGTGTCTGCTATTTTGAAATAGTTTATCAATGTTTGGGAAAGTTTGCATATTCTATTCGTTAACTGGTTTGAAATATTTATTCTTTTTATGAACATGGTTTTACCATTATGATTGGTGATTTATATTTCTTGATTTCTTGTTTAATGTTTTATGAAAAATGGTACTGTTTCTGTTTTTCTATTGTTGCTCTGCATATAGAGGCTGGCTTATTGTGGTTTCCAGTTTAGTTCTTCTCTGGACATTTCTGTTTATAATTTTTGGTCCTTCCAGTTGAGTCATTACTACTTATTTAAAAAAGTTAATAAGACCCAAAAAGTTGATTGGCTCATTAAGCCTTCACTTAGTCAGATAAAGACAATTCCTCATTTGATTGGATTTGGTTTAATTTTATTTGCAGTTCATTTTGATTGCCAAATGGAAAAAAAATAAACTAGAAAAAACACGTGAAACAAAACAAAATGGGCCTCCACTGTTTTTGGCTGGGCTAGCTCAGGCCAAAAAAATGGCCCAGGCCAAATGCTAAAGTCTGGTCCTGGCCATGAGGCCTGGTCCCATTGCCAAGGCCTACAACCAGTGCTGTAGTCTGGCCCTGTGTCAGGCTTCAGCCCAGAAGCCTTATCCTGGAGCTTGGCCCTGAAGCCTAGTGCCATCACTGAGGCCTAGGCATGGCATTGGGGCCTTGCCTATACATAGCTAGGTATCAAATGATGCTATCCACTCTGAAGGAAGGTGCCACAGTGAGCTCACTCCAGCACTGCCCTCCAAGCTGAATGCACCATTTTTGAAGCACTGGGACACAAAGAAGGTATTGTGAGGCTTGGGCCTAGGCCTCAGTTATGGGACTAGGCTCCAATACTGGGCCCCAGCACCAGGCCTAAGATTCATCAATGGGCCCAGGCTCCAGTATTAGGCCTAGTTTTGGCACTGGGACTAGGCCTCAGGAGAAGACCTTGGCCTAGATCTTAGTGCCAGGACTAGGCCTTAAAGCTTTACAAATTTTTCAAAATGCATCAGCTCATAGGATTTTTGGCAGATCTATGAGGGATCATATCTCACCTGTACTAAAAGATCTCCACTGGATACCTATTTCCTATAAAATCCTATTTAATACTGTGCTATTAGTTGATAAACTCTTGTCATTTATCTCATTGCCCTGGGCTAATTCTTTACTATACCTGTATAATCCCTCACAAACAATGAGGTCACCACAGAGAAGTCTCTTAGATATGTCTTCCATGTGCTCCGTGAGACTTGTCGATACCAGAGAAAAGGCTTTATCTGTTAGGGGTGTGCACTCGTATTGAACATAAATGTAAAACGCTACTTTTTTTTTTTTTTAACTTAAAAAAGTGATAAGACATAAACGATCGGATTTCCAACTTATTCAACATAGCTATGTTGAATAAGTTGGAAATTGCGATTGTTGATCCAAAATAAAAATTTAAGCCCCTCACCTTCCTTAATCCCCCCCCAAAGACTTACCACAACTCCCTGGTGATCCAGCGAGGAGTGAGCACGCCATTTCTGAAAGCCTTTCCGAGGAGCACGTGACGTCGGCGCCACGTCAGAGTGACGCGGCGTCACGTGATTCCCCGCGGGTTCGCGCCGGAACGCTCGTTCGGCCCCAAAGGAACTTTTGGCCAGCTTGGGGGGGTCAGGAGGCCCCCCCAAGCTGGCCAAAAGTTCCTTTGGGGCCGAACGAGGGTGCTGGAGGGAACTCGCGGGGAATCACGTGACGCCGCGTCACGCCGACATCACGTGATTCCCCGTGGGGTCGCTTCCGGGATCCTCGTTCGGCCCAAAAGGAACTTTTGGCCAGCTTGGGGGGGCCTCCTGACACCCCCCAAGCTGGCCAAAAGTTCCTTTTGGGCCGAATGAGGATCCCGGAAGCGACCCCGCGGGGAATCACGTGACGTCGGCGCCACGTCGCAGTGACGCGGCGTCACGTGATTCCCCGCGAGTTCCCTCCGGCACCCTCGTTCGGCCCAAAAGGAACTTTTGGCCAGCTTGGGGGTGTCAGGAGGCCCCCCCCAAGCTGGCCAAAAGTTCCTTTTGTGCCGAACGAGCGTTCCGGCGTGAACCCGCGGGGAATCACGTGACGCCGATGTCACGTGCTCCTTGCAAAGTTGGTCAGAAATGGCGTCCTGACCCCGCTGGACCACCAGGGAGTTGTGGTAAGTCTTGGGGGGGGAATTAAGGAGGGTGAGGGGTTTAAATTTTTATTTGCACATATGGACATATACTCAACTCATTGAATTCTGTTTATGTCCATATTGACCGCAAATGGGACCCCCTTTGGACATATGGACATATGAACTTAAACTTTTGCTCTGCACATCCCTATTATCTGTTGCTGATCCAATTCACTGGAATTCCATACCCCAAGAAATAAGACTTACAACTTGCATGAATACTTTCAAAGTCATGCTAAAAACCTATTTTTTCAGAATGACCATTGATGATGGACACTTTTAAGGCTCCTGGAGGATGTCCCATATTTGCTCCTAAAGTCCTTTTAGATTTTTCTTTTAGAATGGTTTTTGCTTTTGTGCAGAATTTTTATAGGCTCCAGATGCTGAAGTTTATGTTAGTTGATTTTTGTTGTTTATTCTATATTTTTTTTAATTTCTTATTTCATTTTATTTTTATCTGTTATTTATTATTTTTATGACATATTTTGTATTATTATGGATGTCTTATTGTAAACTGTCCTGGGCTCCAGTAATGGCAGTATATAAACAAACAAGCAACTAATAAATAGGCTTTGATGAATGGCCAGGGCCTCAAGGCTGGGCCTCATGCCAGGGTTAGGCCTTGGCATTGAGCCTAGGTCTCAGGGCCATGCACTGCTGCTGGATATATGTATCAGCACTGGGACCGTCCCTCAGCGTCAGGTCCTGGCTCCAGGCGTAAGTCTCAGTGTCAGTACCAAGCCTAGGTGGCAGGCCTGGCTTGGGCCTAGGCCTTGGTGCTCGGCTGGTACCAAGGCCTGGTCCCTGCCAGAGGCCCATATTTTTTAAACTGCAACAAACATGAAAATATATGGAAATTGTTTGGAATTTTTATAAGAGGCTTTCTTTGGCTCATTCTATTTGGAACAAGCCAAAAATGGTCTAATTCATTGCATTTTTTGCATTCATTAAAAACAAATGCTCATTCCTAATATTTAAGATACTGTATTCCAACCTAGATTTATTGTTTTCTTATAACCAAACTTCTTGTGATTCTAGAGTGGTGTCATTCAGTACTTCAATAAATTAACAGAGATCATTATATCTATTTTTAAACATTGGCATATATTGGCTTTGCATAAAGTGTTTTTTGAACTTCTTTGTATTGCCTGCTCTCGAGGTCGAAATATCAAGAACTTTGCCATGCAAGCTGCTGTAATTCCCATTGGTGCAGATAAGAATATGGAACCAACTGGTTATTCTGCTGTGAGACTTGTTCATTCTGAGTCAAACTATTATTGGTCCTGTTTGGTGCCATCCACGTACTGCAAACCCACAAGTTTTGGAGACATACTATTGCTCTTCAATGTCTGTTCTCTCTGTGGTCATATATCCATGTGATAAAATATGCATTGGTCGCATCAAGTGTTAAATCAAAATAAAATCGACAGAACACTGAAGTTGTTTTTATATTTGCAAACTTCAAGTGTTCTTGGTTCCTCACTGCATTGCATTTAAACACAATTTTTCTGATATAAAATGGACAATACTTAAATACATTTTTCCAACATGAAGCAGGGTTGATCATATTGCTTGACTTGAATTTTCATGAACAATTTTAGATTTTCCCTGAAGTGCCTTATTGGCAACATTGAATGGCACTTAGTTAATTAGATTATTTAATTTTAAGAGTTCTATGTTCAGCAGTAATTTTAGCCAACCACATCATCAATGGCTGACTTAAGTCAGTGGCTAACTTAAACAGAGCACTTTCAGGCTGATGCAATAAAAGTACATAGAAAAGAGACGCTCGTATTGAGTGCCTGTTTTCCGAACGCGCAGTCATCCATCTCTTCTGGGTGCATGATGCAATATGTTAATGAGGTGCCGTTCGAAAAATGACATGCTATGGATAAATTGTGTGTCAATAGCTTATCCTTGGCATCGGTGCCCAAGGGACATGACTTTGCGGGTTAGGAAAAAGGATGTTCAATTTACGAGTGTCCATTTTCCTAACCCACACACAGCCACAGGTTAGGAACCTGACCACTGTCATGATGCTGCTTTCTGTGGTTCCTCCTACTTAATATTGCAACAATATTAAAAAATTTAAAAAATTAAAAAAATTAAAAATTAAAAAAATTAAAAAATTAAAATTAAAAAATTAAAAAAATTAAAAATTAAAAAAATTAAAAAATTAAAATTAAAAAATTAAAAAATAAAAACACTTAAAAAGTGGGAGGAACCACAGAAAAGCAGTACTTTTTGCTTTAAGGTTGAAGCTTGGGGTACATAAAGACTTAACACCATCTTCGGGGCTGGCATTCATTTTTGTGTTTTAAAATGTGTGCATTGGGTACATGATGACTTTTTCCATCAGAGGTAATAGCTAATAGCCTCATCTACATGGCATTTACACATGATGAGCATTACTAGATACGTGCTGATTTGGATGCATGTTTTGGATGCGCTAATCCTGTTATTACATCGGGAGTTATTCTAGCTCATCCAAAACATGTGTCCACACCGTCCAACCACACATCCAACTGTGCGCTAGGCTGAGCGCACTATATTGCATTGGCCCCTTTTTGTAGTGTGCAATATTGGAAAAGATAGCAGGAATGACTACCTGTAGCCTTTGATGTTTCATGAGCATCTTCTGAAGCAGCATTTTGGAAAACACAGTCCATGTTGGGTCATAAGGATATGAGAGACAAAAGACTGCCTGATACAGATAAGGTTTTATTTTATTTTTCAAATGCACAAAATAAAAAAAATATATTTACCTCATCACTTTCAGAAATGAAGATTATAAATTGAGTTATTACAAAAATATGTACCTGGAAGAGCATTGCAATCAGCGCACAAATAGCTCTTAGTGTTTCCTTCTGTTAAGGAAGCCCGATTACAAGAAACTCATAAGCAGATGTTTTCCATTACAGGGCCAATGTTTTGGAATTCTCTTCCTGAAGAGCTTCAGGAAATGAGTGACTATAAATTCTTCAGAAATAGTATCAATCTCAATTAAATCGTATTCGGAGTGAAAGGATATAATAATACACCAATATTGTTCCTAATCCTCCAAACACTTGAATTTAATTAGTTGTGGCCTTCATAGTAGGCATCATCAATAAAAATGTTTTCACAAATCTGAATTCTCTGCCTTATATATAATCATGGGTCACCTGAAACCCCATATACTTTTTCTTAATATTTTTTTTTTGCTATTAAAAATTAACTTATCTGTTTGTTGGAGTCCTGAAGTAATGATAATGAAGCTTGAAATGTTTCTATATTCACCCATATAACCCGACATGGGTCCGTATTTTGGATGATACTGTCCTTATGGTGTCTCTCCAAGAATGTGTCGTGGCAGAAGTTGATAGAGATTTAGCAATGGGTTTTCTTATGGCCAAAGAAGCAACGTTTCTTAAGACAAAACATGCCAGAATTCTAACTATATATATGGTTTCTAAAATACATAAGGATGTCAACAAACTTCCAGGAAGACTGATAGTTTTGACCATCGGCTCCATGTTAGAACGTCTGTCAATATTCGATGACTAATTTTTGAAACCTATGGTTCCGTAGGCATGATCTATCATGAGAGATTTGGTGAGGATTTTACAGGCCCAAAAAAATACACAAAATATGTTTTTGGTTACCTTTGACATAAAGACCTTATATATGAGCATATCTCAGTGCCCCACAGTGTACCGACAGATTTCCTTTTAACAATGGTGGAATTAGCACTGTGTGAGAATTATTTTGTTTTTGAAAGCGTCTTTTACAGCAGAAACATGGAACTCCCATGGGAGCCATGATGGACCCAGATTTGGCAATTTTATATATGACAACTTTTGAGGAAAACAAATTATATCTGGCTATAGCAATTTATCCTTCACGATGACATACTGTTCTCAATGCATTTCCTTTTTTGGACATAAATATGTACAAGGATAATAATTGTCTGAGCACTTCTATCTTCAGAAACTCCAGTGACAGGAACAATCTCCTGCACTTTAAGGGGTAGATTTTCAAAGGTACGTGTGGCTATACATGTGCGCGCGCTACCTGGTGCGCATACATGGATGCCAAATTTTATAGCATGAGCGTGCAGGCGCGCACATGTTATAAAATCGGGGGTTGACATGCGCAAGGGGGTACACACTAGTGCATTTTGTGCATGCCGACACCCGCATCCTTCCCCCGTTCCCTTCCCCCTAATTTAACCTTCCCACCCCTTCCCCTAACCTTTCCACCCCTAGCCCTTTTCTACCCCCCTGACCTCTATCTTACCTTTTGCACCTGCCCAGCACGAGATCCTCCGACACAGCGGCAAATGGCCGCTGTGCTGGAGGCCTCTGGCCTCGGACCGCCCCACCCTGCCCCGACCCTTTTTTGAAGCCCCGGGACTTAGATGTGTCCTGGGGCTTTACACGCGTCGCCGGGCCTTTATAAAATAGGCCCGGCGCACGTAACCCCCTCCACTGGATTTACATGCATAGAGCTTTTAAAATCCGGCCCTAAGCATTTCCACCCATATAGCTTCCAATGTAATTTACCCACATGACAATTTCCGCATCTTTGCAGAATTTTCTCCTCTAAGGACGAGTTTCATGCGCAGGCAGTCATTTTGGCTAGGAGACTCATGCAATGAGATAACCCATAAACAATCATTAAACAGGCTTATAAAAGATTGGCTAATGCAGAAAGAGAGTGGCTTCTCATTTGCAACCAAAGCACATAGGAAGAAAAACAAATTTTGTGCGTATTCCAATATTCCAATAAGGCAATGGCCATAAAATCGTTCATTTATAAGTATTGGATGATATTGCAAATACATTCGTTTTTTTCGAGGCCACCTTTGGTAGCCTATACATGAGAAAGAAAGGTTGGTGATATGTTAGTACACTTCTTTCTAGCTTCACTGATCAAACCACAGGAGGATGCATCAAGTGGACACTAGAAGTGTGGTCACTGCAAGATATGTGATCAGACTATCACTGTGATACATGGAAAAATGATCTCCTTAGATAAGTTTTATATGGTAAGAGAGTACCTAATTGCAGGTCCACACATGTAGTTTACATGACTGAGTATCCATGTCCCAAGAAATATTTTGGGAGAACATGACATAAGGTGTACACATGTTTAATTGAACATCGTAGTTGCATTGCTACTCATAAGATACATGCTCCATTAGTTCAACATTACATCGATTTCTCGCATCTTTTTCAAGATCTTAAATGGCGAGTATTAGAAAAAGTAAATAAAAACTCCTGTGGTGATAATCATGATGCTCATCTCAATGTTAGGGAGCAATTCTGGATTTTTCATCTCAACCCTATTACTCCAAGGGAGATGAATAATAAGACTGACTCCTGGTACTTCCTGATATGATTGATAGTTGGGATAGATAGAAAGGAAGTGTGGTCACGATGCATTGACATCATGTCAGAGGAAAATGTTATGCTAGAACACTAGGAGAAAGCAGTATTTAATTCATTTTACTTTTTCAGCAGCAGATACGACATATGCTTTTATATGTATTTTTGAATTATTTTAGAAACAAGTGACCATATCCTGAGGAAGGACAGTATCATCCGAAACACCGACCCTTGTCCAGGCTATATATATATATATATATATATTTATTTATTTAAAGCGTCTTCTATACCGATGTTAGTCGAAACATCACCTCGGTTTACATGGAACAAAAGCAACGGAAATTACAAGTAACAGGGGAAGGGTAGGAAGTACAAAAAACCAATAGGAGAGCAGAGAAGCATAGGAACAATTAATAAGTGAACTACAATGTCATAAGAACAAGTTCATAGTCAAATTCAGGTCATGATCCATCACAATTCAATATTCATCAAGGGTGTTGGGGAAAGGCTTGTTTGAATAGCCAGGTTTTGAGCTGGGTTCTGAATTTGGTGATGCAAGGTTCAAGTCTGAGGTGGGTTGGGAGTGAGTTCCAGTGCATAGGTCCAGCAATGGAGAGCGCCCGATCCCTTGTAGCTGTGAGGTGTGCTTTCTTTAGGGATGGCACATGGAGGGACCCTTTGTTAGTGGTCCTTGTCGGTCGATTCGAGCAGGCAAATTGGAGGGGATCTACCAGCCAGTTGGAGTGATGGGAATATAAGGCTTTATGGATAATGGTCAGGGATTTAAAGATGATGCGGGAGGGAATAGGGAGCCAATGTAGGTCCTTCAGTATAGGGGAAATATGGTCGTATTTATGAGCGTTGGAGAGGGTTCTGGCTACAGTGTTCTGTAGCATTTGGAGGGGCTTTAAGGAGGAGTATGGTAGGCCAAGAAAGAGGGAGATACAGTAATCCATCTTGGATGCCAGTGTAGCCTGGACGACAGTGCGAAAGTCACTAGCGTGAAGGAGAGGTTTCAGGTTTTTTAAGACTTTAAGTTTGAAGAAACCCTCTTTGAGTATGGCACATATGTTTTTTGAAGTTCAGTTGTTGGTCGATTAGGACCCCCAGGTTCCTTGCGCAGGGCTGTGCATGAGGAATCTTGATAGCAGAGTCAATTGTGAGTGCGGGATTGGTAGGGGGGGGTGATGGAATATGAGGAGGAGTTCAGTTTTGGCAGTGTTTAGAGCAAGGTGGAGGTTGGTAAGTAAGGAGTTGATGGCAGCGAGATGGTTTCCCCAGGATTCAAGGGTGTCAGAGAGGGAGCCTTGAATGGGTATGATGATTTGCACATCATCAGCGTAGAGAAAGAATTTGAGGCCAAGTTCTGATAAGAGTTTGCACAAGGGGGTGAGGTAAATGTTAAAGAGGGTAGAAGAGAGGGAGGAGCCTTGGGGGACTCCTTGGGCAAGGGCGTAGTGGGAGGACTCAGCATTGCCTATTTTCACGGTGAATTTTCTATTGTCGATGTAGGATGAGAATCACTTAAGGGCTGTGCCGGAAAGGCCAATGTCGGTTAGGCGGGCAAGGAGGTGGGTGTGATTTATGGTGTCAAAAGCTGCTGAAATGTCCAGTAGAGCAAGAAAGTAGCTGTGACCTTGATCCATTCCCCTGAGTAAGTAGTCTGTCAAGGAAAGTAAGAGGGTCTCAGTGTTGAGGTGTTTACGGAAGCCAAATTGAGAAGGGTGGAGAAGGTTGTGAGTTTCAAGGAATTCTGTAAGTTGCAAGTTGACGACCTTCTCCATGATTTTTGAGATGAAAGGGAGATTGGAGATAGGGCGAAAGTTGGCAGGGTCCTTGGGGTCGAGTGCGGGTTTTTTGAGCAGAGGTTTGACCACAGCATGCTTGAGTGGGTCAGGGACAATGCCTGAAGAGAGGGAGCAAATGATAACATCTGCATTTGATAACATCTGCAATGGGTAAATATAGGAGCATTTCAAGCTTCATTATCATGGTTCCAGGACTCTAACAAACGGATATGTGAATTTTTAATTGCAAAAAATTTATATAAAAAAACAAGTACGTGGGGTTTCAGGTGACCCATGATTACATACAAGATAGAGAATTCACCACCCATGAAGGAAATATGCATAGCTTGAAAATACAATCAAAGAATAAGATCACAATCATGACTGAGTAATATGTCACTAATAAGGTGGCTCTATATGACTCGTTGACAGTAGTAATCTCTAAAATAGTATATCTATCCAAAGAAACTCCATCAGGATGATGTAACTTGGCCAGGACCTCCACCTTCAGGGTTTTTAACCCCTTGTGAACTAAAGGAAGGTCAGAGTGAGACAATCCAAGCACCTCCTGCATATGTCTTAAAAGTTTCAGACGGGGATAACATAGTCACCATTGGAAAGTGGAGAATTTGAAAATTGGATGATATTTCAGAATTTTCTATAAACTGTAACCTATAATGTATAACAACATTGTCCTTCACCAAAGTGCTTTTAGCTGATGACATTTTCCCTAAGTCAATTTAAAAAGATTTTATTTTCTCAGAATGCATTCTAGGCATAAAATTATTGACAGTGGCAGTTAAAGAAAGTGACTGCTTTATAGTAAGTACAGTCTAGATATTGTCCAAAGTTATTGCAGAGGACTTGGATAAGACAGAACCCAAACCAGAGAATGCAGCTGGCTCACCTCGATGAAATTCGGTTGGTGCAGCCACTGAAGCAGCATCTGGCCCCAAGGCTGCGATTGGAACCAATACCATAGCCAAGACCTCTCTGATGTCCCCCGCTTGCCTGCAGAACTCCAGCACTACTTCCTTGTATGGCCTCCATCACATTGTGGACAGATGCCGCTGACTCTCCTCTTGTCAGCATCCAGGTATTTGTCACCCGGAATTGCATTGACAGACAGCGGTGTCACCAACCATGTCAAGAAGGAGGGAGCCCTATCATTGGGAATGAGCGAGACTTCAAAACTGGCTTCAAATTGCTGTACTGCTCCCTCAGATACAGCAGCAACAGAGAGAGGCCCTGATGAAGAAGAAGTGAAGAGAATCTCCAGCACTGTTGTTTGGTGCATGGAGGGGCTCTGAAAGTGGGTTGAGGGGAACACCCTGAAGCCTTCTCCATCGCTTAACCATTGATAATGCTGAAAGGACTTAAGGCAACATAAACTCCAGGAGTACTCTCATCTAGCATTTACCTCAGAAGCCATCTTGGGTCCCTCCTCTATCTCCTTTTTAAAGATCAATGCCAGCAGCTTGGTTCCTCCCTAGGTAAGGTGGAGCCCATACTTTTGGAAAAAAAGACCCCTCCCCTTCCCCAAAATGTTGCCCAGTTCCTAACCTAAAGCCAACTTCCCCGAACAATCATTTCATCCATGCATTGCATCTGGAATCCTGCTCATGGAATGGGGAACATTTCTGAGAATACAACAATGGAGATTCTGAATTTCAACATTCTACCTCAAATTCTAAATTTGGCTTCCAGAATCTCCCTCCTGTACCTTCCTGTGTCATTGGTGCTCACATGTACCAAGACAGCAAGTTCCTTCTCAGCCCTATCTAAAATCCCATCTACGTGATGCATGAGGTCTGCCATCTTGGCACCAGGCAGGCAAGTTAGCTGGCGATCCTCACATCCACCAATCCACCAAGCTATCTACATTTCTAATGATTGAATCCCCAATGACAATGGCTGTCCTAACTTTTCCATCATGGGCACATGCCTCTAGAGATATATTCAGTGCAAGAGGATACTACATCACCTTGAGGGCAGGTCCTAGTTACAGGATTGTTTCCTTGCATACCAAGTTGATGCTTTCCTTCCCGGTGACCTTTCTCTTCCAAGACATCACAGAGTCTGCCTGAGTGGAGGTGGCATCGCTCTACTATGTTCCTGAATACCTCCTCTATATACCTCTCTGTCTCCCTTAACTCCTAAAGTTCTGCCATGCAAGTTTCCAGAGATCAAACTCGATTTTTGAGGGCTTGGAGCTCTTTGCACCAACTGCACACATACAACCTCTCACCAACTAGTAGATAATCATGCATGTGGCACTCAGATTTTACATGTGCTAAAATGCTTTAGTGAGCGCTGTTTGCAAATAGCATGTGTAAAATGACAAAAACCAAAAGAAATCAAAATAAATGTAAAAGATGACATGAAGAAAATTAATAAAATGGAAACAAATTGAAAAAGAAAACACTTTTTTTTTGCATGCATGCACATCCCTAATCTTTCCTCACTGTTTTGCCTTAAACTTAGAGAATACAATGAGTAAATGCAATGATTAAATTAGTAAAACATCCATGGGCATAGGATATCTGTTTCTCCTTTTTTACCCCATCATGCACGCAAACATAGTAATAGGATGGTAGAGACCAATGTTTTAAAATAAGGTACCTACAGAAATGTTTGCACTGTAAAATGAGGTAGATTAAGCACAAACTGTAAAAAAAAAAAGAGTACATAACCTTTCTTTGTATTACAGACAATGCATTTACTGCTGCTGTCAGCTGGAATACAAAAGGATAAATATCAGTCCTCACCAGTCAAAAGGCTCCAGAGTGGTGCTTTAAATGCAGAACAGGACATGCAACCTCAATTTTTTCTGCATATGAGCTGAGCCCCCCTCCCCCCCCCCTCCTATCCAGCAATGGAGGGAAAGTAAATCTTGTGCACTTCACCCAAATTCTGGAAAATACTGTGAGAGAGAATAAGTGGAAAACATGCCCTCCTTTCATGCTCCCTTTGCAGAGAGTGAATCTGCCTAGAGCCTTTGGAAACCCTGAGCCCCAAGATCAGTACGAGGCTAGCTAAACAAAACAGAAGAACATGCCAAATCAGGAGATATCTTTTCCATGGTCAGTTCTGAAGAAAAGCTGCGTTTTTAAACACTTCAGTTTGACCTATTTTATTTTCAAGCAATTAAAAGAGTCATCCAAGTAGCTGATCCCAGAGCATTCTTTTGCTTTATGTGTTCCTTAGTTTGATGGAATTTGTTCTTATTTGACAACTTTTGGCTGAAATTTGAAAAGTGTATTTATAATTTGTGGAATTGCCTACAAAATAACACAAAAAAAGAAGAACAGTCATCATGGGAAAAGAAAATAAAGTACAGCATGTTCTTTGAACATGTGACTATGAGTAATGCCTATACTGCTGATTTAGTAACACACATTAGAGGGGGAAAAATACCCACTGAAACCACATGGCGCTATAACAAGGGTTTTTTTTTCTTTTTTTAATGTTTCCTGAGTTTTTTTTTTATTTAATCTGAGCAAGAAAAGGAGCGGTGCTATTTCAGATCCTAGATTTACAGTACTGGAAAGCAAGAGGAAAGAAATAATAAAGCCAAACAGAAAAAGAAGATTAGTTTAAAAAGCAATATGAAGCCACCCTGGGAGTTTGTCTTGAAGGGTCACAACTGATTTTTTTTTTTTCATAAGCCCTGAGGCATCGCGCTGGAGGTCCATGCTGAGGCTGCCGGTAGTGCGGTGTGAGGAAGGAGGAACACTGGCAGCTGTTAACCTCTGAAAACACGGAGTCTGCCCAGAGCCACTGGCCCAGATCACCTTCCCATAATCATTGGTCTCAGTTTATAAACATTTAGGAGCTGGGCAAGTAGAAGAATGTCATTGGCTGTTTGGAATTCTTCTTGTGCAGCCAAAGCAGGTGTTTGGCTTGCCGTGTCTCATATTCACAAAAACATTCGGGGCGTGTAGTGGTAGGACTGGGTTTTGTAGACAAGTGCGATGCCATTGCTTGCCCAACCCCAACATGGCATTAAAATGTTTTCTGCTTAAGTACAAAGAGTTTCCTTCACACTGCGCTTATGTCTGCCAATTAAATACATTTCCATCTGCCAAATGCAGAGGTAAATCATTCTGTCTGCTGCTGCTGCCAGTGTGACTCCATTCCATTCAAGTCTATGCTTCTGCTTTTTCCTTTCTTCTCTCTTCCTTCAGATCTCCCTTCCTTTCTCTCTACCACTCTTTTAGGTTTCTTCCGCTTTACCTTTCATGTTTCCCTATCTTCTCTTTCAGAAAGTCAACAAAAGAAGTTGAAGCTAGCACACGTTTGAAGTAAGTAGATGTGAGTTATACTCTCGACTGTAGATAGATATTTTAAGATGGTTGAATAATGAATGTATATGAAAGAGGTAGGAATGGGCAGCCTTGGATGAACAATGGTTGAAGCTTTGACATTTGGTGCTACTGCATGCAAGTTTCAGACTTGTCCTAATCCAACCCCTTTTTGGGTGTTACCATATGTCCACGCTGGGCCTGATATTGAAAGCACGTTCAGTGGGCGGTTCAGGGCGGTGCTACTTATCTGGCTAAATAGCAAGATATACATGGATATTCAGAGATATAGCCAGCACTCAGTTTCAGGCCCTATATGTGCAAATATTAGTTTTACAATGGCCTCACCCAGATTACTGTCAACTATTTTGATCTGCCTCTATAGTCTCCTTTTTCTTTCTGACTTACCACATTACACCTGGTATAGAATCTTCCACTTTTTCTTGTGTGTGCACCTCCACTTCACCTGTCTCATTCCTCATTAGTATTCACAAAGAGCCTGCATATATTGCACCTGTAACAACAAACACTGACACCAATAAATGTATTTAAATTGAAATATGGTTTTATGGAATAGTCTTTTTTTTTGGGGGGGGGAGAGGGGGTAAGGTACTCCAGGCCTCCTTATTTTGCCTGTTGGTACTGACAATCTCCTTTTGATGAGGTGATAGGACTCCCCTCTGGTATCTCTGGTTATTAGGAAAATACAGATCCTTCTTATTCCCCTTCCTTCTTCTACTGGACTACAATGGACTATAAAGGGTAAAACGCAGAATATAAT
Source organism: Rhinatrema bivittatum (assembly GCF_901001135.1). Classification (NCBI taxonomy): domain Eukaryota; kingdom Metazoa; phylum Chordata; class Amphibia; order Gymnophiona; family Rhinatrematidae; genus Rhinatrema; species Rhinatrema bivittatum. The sequence goes on from NC_042616.1 coordinate 302,180,561, forward strand.
CTTCCCACTTCCCCACCATGCTCAGTCATGAATCCCTTTGAATGCAAGTCAAGGAAGAAGGATCCATCTGACAAAAATAGGATAAAACATAAGCATTGTCAAGTTAATTGTAAAACATTGATAAGACAGGCGAAGAGAGAATTTGAAATGAAGTTGGCCATAGAGGCAAAAACTCATAATAAAAGCTTTTTAAAATATATCCGAAGCAAGAAACCTGTGAGGGAGTTGGTTGGACCATTAGATGACTGAGGGGTTAAAGGGACTCTTAGGGAAGATAAGGGCATTGCAGAAAGACTAAATGAATTCTTTGCTTTGGTGTTTACTAATGAGGATGTTGGGGAGATACCAGTTCCGGAGATGGCTTTCAGGGGTGATGAGTCAGACGAACTGAACAAAATCACTGTGAACTTGGAAGATGTAGTAGGCCAGATTGACAAACTAAAGAGTAGCAAATCATCTGGACCGGATGGTATGCATCCTAGGGTACTGAAGGAACTAAAAAATGAAATTTCTGATCTATTAGTTAAAATTTGTAACCTATCATTAAAATCATCCATTGTACCTGAAGACTGGAGGGTGTCCAATGTAACCCCAATATTTAAAAAAGGCTCCAGGGGCGATCCGGGTAACTATCGACCTTTGAGCCTGACTTAAGTGCCAGGAAAAATAGTAGAAACTATTCTCAAAATCAAAATTGTAGAGCATATAGAAAGACATGGTTTAATGGAACACAGTCAACATCGATTTACCCAAGGGAAGTCTTGCCTAACAAATCTGCTTCATTTATTTGAAGGGGTTAAAGAACATGTGGATAAAGGTAGATGTAGTGTATTTGGATTTTCAGAAGGCGTTTGACAAAGTCCCTCATGAGAGGCTTCTAAGAAAACTAAAAAGCTATGGGCTAGGAGGCGATGTCCTTTCATGGGATAGGAGGCGATGTCCTTTCTTGGATTACAAACTGGTTAAAAGACAGGAAACAGTGAGTAGGTGTTGTGTTCGGGCCTGCTCTTCGCCCTCGCTCCACCCTCTCTACCTCTGTGGCGACTCCCTCCGGGTCTGATGGATGGCTTGTTGCCACGGTGTCTCCATGCTGCTTCTCCCCGGCGTCCCCAGACCGGCTCGACACTGCGGATCTGTCATGTTCCTGATGACATAGGGCGCGCGCGCTCCGAAGTATGTACCAGCATGGGCGCGAACCTCTGGGGCGTCCCCCTGTATTGATGTCATCCGCTTCCAACATAAAAAGGTCTTCACTTGCGCTTGCTATTCGAGTTAGCAAGGACTGCATGGATTCCAAGGACACCAAGGACTCCAAGGACTCCGACGGACTACGAAGGACTACTAATCATACTCGGTCTTGGTATTTGGATTCGTCCAAGCTACTCTGCCTGCTCGGTCTTACCAGGTGGACCCGCTCCTCGGGGGCCTCACTCTCTTTTCTTTATTTCAGATTGCAGATAGGAACCGGTACTCGCTCCTCGGGGGCCCATGTTCCTGAAGACTCTGAAGATTCTCTACTACCTAGAAGCTATTACAGATACAGACAATTGTGAGTTGCCACCACTCTCTCAGAGCTGTCCCTGGAACCAGGTACTCGTTCCTCAAGGGCCTAACCATTTCCAGCTACTGAGCCTTCTTAAGATTCTATGTGAGATTGTCATCCACTACTGGCTATGGGCCAGATTTTCAAAAGCATTTACTTGAGCAAAACTGGTTTTTGCTCGAGTAAATACACTTTACTCAAGTAAGTGGGCTTTTCAAAATTGCTACAATATATGCCATTGAATTGTCCATAGGATTTACTCAAGTAAGTGCACTTTACTCGAGTAAATAGCTTTTGAAAATTGCTACAATAGTATGTCACATTTACATGCGTAACTCCTTTGAAAATTACCCCCTCTGTGTATAGCATACCCTGTCTACTCACTATCTATAGTCTCTCTACAGCTCAGCAACCCTGGGATCACAGTTCCAGTATCCGAGGGATTTCAGCCCTGCCGGGCATATCAGCTCATCACTGCCACCTCTGGTGGTTCTACTAACCTGTCTAATAAAAAAACTATCTGTGTCTGTCTCCATACTCCAGCCTAGCCGGTGATCCCTCTCAGGATATCCTCTTGGGGGCGCTGTCATCTGCCATCGGCCCAAGGATTCACCTATTTACTACAGTGTGCTCATTTCTCCCACTTCAGGAGCTGAGCATAACAGAGTGCTAGCTCTCATCTATGTCTCCGCCCATCAGACATCAGACCCATAACAGATTGCAACTCAGCACGGAGATTATAACAGAGTGCCAACTCCTCCCCTCTGGAGGAGCAAACCTCTAACAGATTGCTAACTCCTCCCTCCTGGGGGAGCTTCACTCATAACAATTTGCTGACTCCCTAGCAGGTTCCTAACAGATTGCCAACTCCTCCCCCTCTGGAGGAGCAGATCATAACAGTAGGATTAAATGGTCAATTTTCTCAGTGGAAAAGGGTAAACAGTGGAGTGCCTCAGGGATCTGTACTTGGACCGGTGCTTTTCAATATATATATAAATGATCTGGAAAGCAATACGACGAGTGAGGTTATCAAATTTGCGGATGATACAAAATTATTCAGAGTAGTTAAATCACAAGCAGATTGTGATACATTACAGGAGGACCTTGCAAGACTGGAAGATTGGGCATCCAAATGGCAGATGAAATTTAATGTGGACAAGTGCAAGGTGTTGCATATAGGGAAAAATAACCCTTGCTGTAGTTACACGATGTTAGGTTCCATATTAGGAGCTACCACCCAGGAAAAAGATCTAGGCATCATAGTGGATAATACTTTAAAATCATTGGTTCAGTATGCTGCAGCAGTCAAAAAAGCAAACAGAATGTTAGGAATTATTAGGAAGGGAATGGTTAATAAAACGGAAAATGTCATAATGCCTCTGTATCACTCCATGGTGAGACCACACCTTGAATACTGTGTTCAGTTCTGGTCGCCACATCTCAAAAAAGATAGAGTTGTGATGGAGAAGGTACAGAGAAGGGCAACCAAAATGATAAATGGGATGGAACATCTCCCCTATGAGGAAAGACTGAAGAGGTTAGGGCTGTTCAGCTTGGAGAAGAGACAGCTGAGGGGGGATATGATAGAGGTCTTTAAGATCATGAGATGTCTTGAAAGAATAGATGTGAATTGGTTATTTACACTTTCAAATAATAGGACTAGGGGGCATTCCATGAAGATAGCAAGTAGCATATTTAAGACTAATCGGAGAAAATTCTTTTTCACTCAATGCACAATTAAGCTTTGGAATTTGTTGCCAGAGGGTGTGATTAGTGCAGTTAGTGAAGCTGGGTTCAAAAAAGGTTTGGATAAGTTCTTGGAGGAGAAGTCCATTAACTGCTATTAATCAAGTTTACTTAGGGAATAGCCATTAGGGATGTGAATCGGTACCGGACTCATTTCCGGTATCGGGTTCGTAAAAAAACCACGGGAAATCTTCGTTCCCGCGGTTCTGAGCATTTTTTTTCAGCTGTCACAAGCTGAAACCCCCCCCCCCCACGCCGACCCTTTAAATTTAATTATTTAGAATTCCCCACCCTCCTGACTCCCCCAAAACCTTTCTAAAGTACCTGGTGGTCTAGCGGGGGTCCCGGGAGCAATCTCCCGCTCTCGAGCCGTCGACTGCCAGTAAACAAAATGGCGCTGATGGCCCTTTGCCCTTACCATGTGACAGGGGCTATCGGTGCCATTGGCCGGCCCCGTCACATGGTAGGAGCAATGGATGGCCAGCGCCATTTTTAAAGATGGCGCCAGGCGTCCATTGCTCCTACCATGTGACAGGGGCCAGCCAATGGCACCGATAGCCCCTGTCACATGGTAAGGGCAAAGGGTCATCAGCGCCACTTTGATTAGTGGCAGCCGACAGCCCGAAAGTGGGAGATCGCTCCCAGGACCCCCGCTGACCACCAGGTACTTTAGAAAAGTTTTTGGGGGGGTCGGGAGGGTGGGTGCTTCTAAATAATGAGATTTACAGGGTCGGGGTGGGTTTAGAGGTTGTTTTTGTGTGCCCTTTCTTCCCGCCCCCGCCCCCGAAAATGATAAGAGAACCCCCATGAAAATTTTGTGGGGTTCTCCTATCGCTTTCGGGGACCCCTTGATATTTGACGAGTTTGAAAATATCGTCTGATATTTTCAATCATCAGAAAAACAATTCACATCCCTAATAGTCACTGCTATTAATTGCATCAGTAGCATGGGATCTCCTTAGTGTTTGGGTAATTGCCAGGTTCTTATGACCTGGATTGGCCACTATTGGAAACAGGATGCTGGGCTTGATGGACCCTTGGTCTGATCCAGCATGGTAATTTCTTATGTTCTTATTACACATTTACAATCATGGAAATGGTGGTAAATGGACATGTACCGATTGCTACAGAAGGCATATGTCAGTATGAGCCTACAATGGCAGTAATCAAGAAATTGGTTTGGACATAGGCATGCACTACATGAGAAAGAAAAACAAATTCTCGACACGATCCTTTGCCTACACACAGTAATGGATGCTGCAAAAGCGATGAGCTGGTGTTCAAGTGATTTGAATGGGTGCATATGCAGGAAACAAAGCTGGCACAACTAGGAGCACAATTCATACAGCACATTGTCTTTCATGAGCAACCAGACACATAGACAAACATGGAGAAACTAGACCATTTGCACTATGTAATATTTAAAGTCCATGACTTCTTAGTCCCTTTTATCTCTATTAGCTCTGCTGGAACTCAAGAGACCTAATGAGTCTCCTAGCAAAAAGAAGAAATAGTGCTCCATTTGCAACTAAGAGATCATTGGTCTGAGCTCTGCCTAGAAAAGAGAAAATAGAGAAAAACAAAGATAAACTAAACATTAATAAATAATTCTACAGTATAATTGTAGTGAGTTTAGTAGCAATGAAATATCATTGCTTCCCAACCCCAAATATGGTGAGCCGCTCAGATTTACAGGATCTGCACTTTTCCCTTGAGTATAGCTATATCATCGTACGCACCTACATGTTCTTTCTCTGCATGCTTTATCCAATTTGCTTTTGAACGGATTGCCAGGCCCAGGTATTAACAAGCGAAAGGCTCTGCTTCCTGAAACTGTGGGCTAACACTATTTTTAGTGACGATCACAGGAACCTCTTACTCCCAAACATATTCAGATTTATATGGTTTTTTTATCATTATATTTATGCCACTGAACTGGAAGTTATTGTGAGACAGTTAACTTTATAAAGGTATGTTAGAATGCTGCTAGTGTTGATATGAATCTATAGTCAGTAGTGATATTGATGAAAATGCTGTAATGCTTCAGTGAGGATGCTAACAATACCACTGATGAGTGAACAATATCCTTATGGCTCAGAGTGAAGCAAGTGGGAATGAAGCGAGACTGAAAGAACAAATAGTGTAGGGGAATATGACCTACAGACTTTGAAAGGATCTCAGAATTAACAATCCGGCTCATTAGATGTTAGACCTTTTTTGTGCTCATCTTGGTTTATTAGAGTTTTATTGTGGCAGAAAATAACTCACAACAGGACATTGCTTCAGATTAGTGCTGGATCTTTAGTTTACCTCTGTACAGGTCTCCGGTGAGGACCCCCCCCCCAACCCCAAGTATTGAATGCATTTCTGTAGTCTACATCTTTTCTTAGGGAATAGGGATGGTCTGAGGCCTGGCCAGGTAAAGGATGACAGCAGCAGCAAAAAGATGCAAAAGCATGAATTCGGACTAACATTTATAAGTCATTCTAGGTAAAAAAAAAACCCTAAACACCTCATGCCAACTTAATCTTAATTTGCACCATGTTAGGTTTGTGGATCCTTGAGCTGGGGTGAGGTTGGCACAACCTACAGGGAAGGCCCTTTAGCTCCTCACTGCCAATTGGTGGAGCAGACAGTGCAGAGACTTAGCTGGAGCTTCGCCTGTAACAGCCCCTTTCCCCCTTGGGTTGAACCTTTGGGTTCCGGGAACCAGCAAGTCTTAGGTGGCAGTCTATGAGGTGAACGCTGAAGAGTGGCTCCAAAGTCAGGCTGCAGTCAGAGTGGGTGGCAAGCAAGGATATTCCGGTCACTAGCTATGGTCAAGGCAGGCGACAAGCAAGGATGGTCAGGTCACAGGCTATGGTCAGTAAGAGAGATCAGTCTGAGGGTAGGCAGGCAAGGGAGGAGAACGAAAGACTGGAAGATGAAGGCAAGTCTGAGTAGGCTGAAGCAAGGCTGGAAGATGAAGGCAAGGTTGTAAAACAAAGGCAAGATTGGGCAGGCTGAAGATATTAAGGCTGGAAGATGAAGGCAAGGAAGCAGCAACAAGCATCTACAAGGATCTGACCTGTTGCTGAGGCAGATCAGAGTTGCATGGCCGGGGTATAAATACCCAGCCATGGAACATCATCAGAAGGCTCTGGGGCCTTTATAGTTTGGTGTGTGCATGCCTAGAAGCAGGGCAGGGAGATTTGGTAACTGCATTTTAGCTGGGCAGCACTGGATAAATAAGCCTGCTTGTGAGCCAGCAAATGTAATTGTATCCCCTTCATCAGAGCTTGGGGCTTGGGATTGGAGGGAAATTGCTTGTGAAAATCCTTTATCAGACGTGATGCTTGGAGGTTGTTAGTAGGTTCCTAGGAGTTCTCCTCTGGACGAAAGTGCTTCAAGGTGATGAGGTACTCAACTTTGCCCCACTGCCTACAGAAATCTAAAATGTCTTCCACCTCAAACTGTGTGTCTTCTTCCACAGTCATCTGGGAGGCTTTCTGAGGGTCAGGAAAGAATCAATGATTTTAGTAGGGAAATGTGAAATAAGTTATGGATATTTAGCGTTTTGGGATGTTTTAACTGGTAAGTGATAGGACCCATCTGCTGTTGAATAGGGTACGGTCCACATAGTCCTTCACATTCTTCTTGATGCGTGGCCACCAGTAGTGGCACTGAAGGAGCCCTGCTACATGGGAGTCATGCATCCATTTCAACATTTTTTCCCAGAGTCTTTTGGGAATTACTGTCTTTCCTGATGGAACAGAGATGGTAGAGACCACAAGGATCCTTCAGCCTGCACAATTTCTGTGGTGCCTTTGATTAGGAAGGATAGGGATAATTCATCTGTTTGGAGGTTCTTCTTGGTCAGTCGGAAGCGGAGCTCGAAGTTAAATCAAGAAAAAAGAGGGACTGGAGAGCCTGTCGAGGATTAAGGTGTCGAGCCTGTGGAAGGTATTCCAAGTTTTTATGATTTGTGTAGATGGTGAGCTTGTGTTAAAAGCCTTCCAAGAGAATCTGCCACTCTTCCAAGGTGAGTTTAATGACTAGAAGTTCTCTGTCTCTGATAGTATAGTTTTTTTCTGCCAGAGAAAACATTTGGAGAAGAATGAGCAAGGGAGAAGCTTTCCTTCTGTGCTGTGTTGATCGAGGACAGTCCCAACCCCACAGGAAGCGGCATCTACCTCAAGCACAAAAGATAGGAGGTGTCTGGATGTAATTTATAATACCCACCTTGTATGATTTTCTTAATATGTTCTTTCATGGATAACCTAGAGTCAATCTGTATCCCCAGGTCTCACACCACTCTTGACAATGTAATTTCTGATCCATCAAATGAAAAAAAAAGCAGATTTTCATTCAAATCCCTTCTAGATAATATCAATTTTATGATTTGTTGACATTAAGTGTGAAATGATTCTGAGATAGCCTATCAGAAGAGGTTTGCAATAGGAAGCAGTGGAAAACATGAGGAGGGATCTAGTGAACTTTGAGGAATGGTCTAGAGTCTGATGTAATGCTAAAAAATCGCAAGATTCTGCATTTGAGTTGAAAAAACCAAAAGAAACAGCACAGAATAGGGAATTAATTCTCCTTAGCACAAAAAAAAAAAGAGTGGGATCTGGAGGTGGTTGTATCGGATAATCAAACTGAACAGACAGGTAGATAAGGCAACGGCAAAAGTCGAAAAGATACTTGGGTGCAAAGGAAGAGGAATGGTCAGCAGAAAAAAGGAAGTAATATTGCCTGTTTATAAGTCTCTGGTGAATTTTCATTTGAAAATTCTGGAGGCCTCTCCTTCAAATAGAGCCCATCCAGAGGACCGCTACTAAAATGATCAGCAGTCTTCACCATAAAGCATATGGGCACAGACTTAAAGATCTAAACATGTATACCCTGGAGGAAAGGAGGAAAAGGGGAGATATGATAGACATTTAAATAATTCACAAGTATCAATGCACAGGAAGTGAGCCTTTGTCAATGGAAAAGAGGCTATAGAACGAGAGATCATGGGATGAGGGTGAAAGGGGATAGGTTCAGGAGTAATCTAAGGAATTATTTCTTTAGAGAAAGGGTGGCAAATGCTCAGAACACCCTCCATGTGGAAGTGGCGAAGACAAGGACAGCCTGCTCTGTGGGGGAATTGCTTCCAGTGCAGATGAGAAGAGAGGAAGGAAAAGAAGGTGCTGCTGTGAAAAGTGACCCTGCTGTCACACAGAGCTGGCCTAAACATGGCCAGGATTAGTGCATCCACGTCAATCCTGAGGACCTAACACCAGAGGAATGTGCCTGAAGACCATGGGAAAAGTACTCGGCACGCTGATGACACCAGCTCATTGGACTGTGAACCTGAGAGTTCCTGGTACACATCAACAACCCACTGACAAGCACCAATCATATCCCTACTTGCCCAATGGGGCACAAATGAGACTATCCTGCTGGCTCTGGGGCAGGCTCCAGTTGGGTCAAATGGAAAAGAAAATTGGACATGCTAACATGCACCAGCAAGAGAAGTGAATACAGAATCCTAGTTCAGTCCTGGGACAGCTCCAAGTGCTGTGACTGCAGCAGCAGCAGCAGGAAGAGGCTACCGCATGTGTCCCCCAGGCTGTAAGATCTACTTCTGCCTTTCCCAATCCTTCCCACAATCCCTTCTGTGCCTGGAAACTTCAGCAGGAATTTTCTCGCTGAGGCAGATGAAGGGAGAGGAGGAGGGGGCAGTTTTGTTTTTAAAAATGTATTTCTCATATTTCTAACCTGCTTTTCCATTAATAGATCAAAGCAATTTACAATAAATCCCCAGAATGTCGGATCATGGTGCCAAGTTATGATTTGGCTTCATGAACTGGAGGCACGGGCCTTGTATAATTATGTAATAACCTTGCATTATCTATGGAGTAACTTCCCTTTAAAAAAAAAATACAGATTTATTAATATGGATTAATCCTCTAAGACTTAATCTCTGTGACAATATTTTACCATAAATCTTACAATCCACATTAATTAATGTGATAGGTCTGGAATTCTGAGTGGCTAGTGGAACTCTACCTGGCTTCTCTAATACATATCACAGCAGGAAATAAACTCTCAGCTTTACTCTTGGAAATGAAATCTTGATATAGTTGTAAAAGTATGGGAGTCAGCTTGCTACTAAAGGCTTGATAAGATTCCATCATAAAACCATTCAATCGTGGTGACTTATGAGGAGCTAGAGGTGTTCTGAATTTCCTTTTTTTATAATTGCATAGTCCAATTTACTTTTTCCGCCAGATTTAAGATGGGCCAATCCGATGAAATGCATTAATATTTTAATGTAATACATTTCTAAACCACTTTTCAGGATTTTACAATCCCCCTGAAATTTCAGTAAGCTGCACAGCAGCAAAGCATGCAGAAACCAGAGTACTCAGTCCGATACTGTTGTTTATGCAGCTGGGACTCAAGTGAAAAATTACCTACATATACTAGAAAATTCAGTTATAAAAACACACACACACACACACATACTGACACACATTTCTCCCTGACCCAAACACCACCCCTGGGAAAGCCTATTTTACCAACAGTTAAATATAGCCAGGTTGTGAAACTACCCAACCACATATATATTTAGCCAGTTTGCCAGGGAACATTTCAAACCCAGGGATCTAGGTTTCAAACTCCATGTATTAGACATCTAGATCCCTTTGAAAATTGTCCTCAGTTTTTAATCGATACAGATTTGTTATACTCATGGCCCCGCGTCTGGCCGGCTGCATCTTCCGGCTCCCTGCCGCGAGCTCAGGGGGTCCTTCCTGCTGGCAGCTCCAGCGCAGGCCTGCTGGTGTGCAGGCTGCCACCGCCCCTGTCTGCTGCCTGACCTCCTCCTAGGTGCACGCGCGTGCCTGGGGAGAAGAATTAAAGGGCCCGCGGTGGGAAAATGCCGCCGGCCTCTTCCCCTGATGTCAGAAGCTCTGCCCTATATAACAGGGCAACAGTTGGTTCCCCAATGACTTGGCAACAGGTCTTCCTTGTGTTTCTTTGCTTGCTCCAGCTTTGGATTCTGCTCCTGCTTCCTGTTCCTGCCTTTGCCCATGTTTTCCTGTTCCTGTTCCTGCTTCTGCCTCCCTCTGCCTGCTCCGGACCCCGCTTCTGTTTTCCCTTCGGACGGATCTCCCTGGCTTGACCTTTGGACTGGACCTCACCTCGCCTGCTTGACGTCTGCCCCAACATATTGCCAAGTCCATGGACCCAACGGAGGCCTCCACCCAACAGGCCATACCAGGCCTCGCTCAGAAGATTCTAGAGCAGCAGAAGGTCCTTGAGTCCCTCGCTTCAGCAGTTGACCGGCTCAGCCAGCGCCTGGATGCCTCACTACAACAGGGGGCGTACGCTCCTATCACGGGGAGTCTCTCTCCTCCCGTGCCTGCCGCTCGGCCTGTTCTCCTGCTCCCTGCTTCTCCATGCTTCACTGGGGATCCCCAGTGTTGCCACGGTTTCGTCAATCAGTGCCACTTCCACTTTTGTCTCCAGTCTGCTCTTCCCCACAGACCTCACCAAGACCACCTACATGCTCTCCCTTTTGTATGGTAAGGCCTTGGCGTGGGCCTCTCTGATCTGGGAGCAAGCCGATCCGGTCCTGCAGGACCTACAAGCATTTCTAATGCTCTTTCGGACAGTCTTAAATGACCCCGGATGGCAAACTACCTCCTTGCTGCACTTGTGCTGGGGTCCCGTTTTCTGACGGACTATGTAATTGAATTTCATACCTTGGCGTCTGAACTTCATTGGGGCGTGGACTGTCTGCGGTCAATTTTCCTGGATGGTTTGACCTCTCGAATAAAAGATGAGTTGGCAGCCCGCGAGCTACCTTCGTCCTTGGACGGCTTGATCGACCTGGCCGGCCGTATCGACTGCCAGCTCCAGGAGAGGACCTGGGAGTTATCGTTTTCTAGGAAGCCTCCATCCACATCCTGATCCTGCCGTCATTCGCTCTCTCCCAAGCCAGTGCCTACTGCCACCAAGGATACTCCAGAGGAACCCATGCAGTTGAGGTGCAGCCATCTGACTCCCGAAGAACGCCTCCGATGCCAACGTGCAGGACTGCAAAGGAGCTGGGCACTTTCTCGCCCACTGCCCAGTGCGCCCGGGAAACTCCTGGGCATAGGTCAAGTCGGGGGACTTTCCTTAGGCCTAACCTCTCCGGTTCCTCCGCTCACATTGCCAGTCACCATTGTCGGTGAAAAAGATGACTTCCACACCCTGGCTCTGATAGTCTCTGACTCAGGCGGTGTGTTTGTGGCATTGTGGACCCTTGGTCACTGTGGAGATGACTCCGCCCATGGGGAGGGGCCCTGTGGGGAACCACAGTGATAGGCTGAACTCAATTAGCAGACACAGTGTGGATGGAGGCTTTATTGTACTGCTGTAGATAGAAGATGTAGGCAAGAAGGTAAGGCACTGGTATCCACCAAGTGCCAATACGTTCAAAAGGCTCAGATGGATAATCTCACCCAGATGTTCATGATAGGCGGGAGTCCCGCAGGGTGGGTAATGCCGCAGCTGGTGGGTGGAGCTGGAGCACCAGATCGTAGAGGTACTCATAGGAATGTAGGCATCTTTCTGATTATTAAATGGTGGAACCGAAGGTCCGTGGTGCAGGATACATAGGCTGGTAGGCCCTCGAGGAGCGAGTACTTGGTGGTCCGATATCCTGAAATGGAGAAGAGAGATAAAGACCCCCAAGGAGCGGTTGTCTTAGTTAGAGAGACCCTGAAGGGAGTTGGAAGTGAGAGACCCCCAAGGAGCGGGTGTCTAGAGCTTCTAGAGGAGCGAGGCCCTTGGCGTGAAGCAGCATCTAAGCGTGCAGCTTAGAGCGGTCAGAGTAGCTAAACCGAAGTCCTTGCTAACTCAAAGGTGGTAGCAAAAGGAGGTTTGATAAAGCTGGAGGTATTGACGTCATGCGGTGGGGCCGCCCCCGAGGTTCCTGCCATGACGTGTATTTGAGCTTGGGGAGATGTGCACGCTAGCGCCCTAGGAGGCCACGGGAGTAAGCATGGTGGACTGGAATGCCCATGCTAGGATGGAGATGCCGAGACCCTCGGCACTCAGCACCGGAGGCAGCCATCTTGCCCAAGGAGAGAGAAGGAGGAAGAAAAGAGGTAAAGCAGAGCAGTCGCAGCCGTCTGTGACCGACAGATGCAACAGGTGGCAATTTCATCCTTAAACAACTGGTCCACCATCTGCGAATTCCTACCTGTCTCGCTCCAGTGCCGCTCATAATATCCTCCATCTCTGGCAAACCCCTGCTGGGGAGAGTCACCCATACCACTGCTCCCGTCACCTTGCACACCGGCGCTTTTCATGAGGAAAAGATCACCTTTCACATTCTTGAACGGGCCATCCATCCCATTGTCCTCAGTCTGCCTTGGCTCCAGAGACACTCCCCTCAGTTTGAGTGGACCTCCATGCAATTGTCACAATAGGGACCCTCCTGTCACAACTCTTGCCTGAAGACGCTGACCGCTCAACGCTGACCGCTCAACGCTGCCTCTCCACCGCCCTGACTCCTGTCGGCCTACCAGCCCAATATGCCTCCTACGCAGACATCTTTTCAAAACAAAGAGTGGATGTCCTACCACCCCATCGACTGTGCCATCAATCTCCTGCCCAACGCAGAACCTCCGAGAGAGCATGTCTATCCTCTCTCCCTTGCGGAGATCAAAGCCATGTCCGAATACGTGCAAGAGAATTTTGCTAAAGGATTCATCTGCCAGTCTACTTCCTCCGCTGGAGTGTGCTTCTTTTTTGTGGCTAAAAAGGATGGGTCTCTACGACCCTGTATAGATTACAGGGGCCTGAACGCCATTACTCTCAAAGACCGCTATCCATTGCTGCTCATCTCGGAGTTGTTCAACCATTTGCAAGGAGTCAGAATTTTCTTGAAACCTGATATTCTTGGGGCCTACAATCTGATTCACATTAGGGAGGGCGACGAATGGAAAACGGCATTCAGTGCTCGGGATGGGCACTATGAGTACCTTGTTATGCCCTTCGACTTGTGCAATGCCCCCGCCATTTTTCAAAACATGAAGAACGATATGTTTCACGATCTTTTATACAGTTGTGTGGTTATCTTTTTGGATGATATCCTCATTTTCTCCAAAGATTTGCAAACCAATCACCGAGACACCTCACAGGTACTCCAACGTCTTCGAGACAACCGCCTGTTTGCCAAGCTAGAGAAATGTTCTTTTGAGATGGAGAGTTTACCGTTCCTCAGTTACATCGTCTCCCGACATGGATTCTGGATGGACCCGGAGAAACTCAGAAGCATTCAGAACTGGCCACAACCCTTCGGCCTGCGGTCCCTGCAGCACTTCCTAGGTTTCGCCAATTATTACCGGAACTTTATCCATAATTACGCTAAATTGGTAGCGCCACTCACCGACCGCCCTGAGTCGGAAAGCAGCGAACCCTAAACTCTGGCCCGCCGTGGATGTATTGGCCTTCCAGCACCTAAAAGCCGCCTTTCTTCAGGAATCTTGTCTTCGGCATCCCAATCCACTATGACTTTTTATAATTGAAGTAGACGCCTCCTCTGTCAGCGTAGAGGCAGTTCTGAGCCAGCATACTCCTTCCGGCACTCTTCACCCATGCTCTTTCTACTCCTAACAATTTTCCCCTGCGGAACACAACTACAGGATTGGCAATAAGGAGCTCCTAGCGGTAAAACTCGCTTTTGAGGAATGGCGGCTCTGGCTCGAGGGGGCGCAACACCCCAACACTGTATACATGGGCCATGAAAACTTAGAGTACCTTCACCAAGCTCAGCAATTGAATCCCTGTCAGACCCCCTGGACCCTCTTCTTCGCCTGCTTCAATTTCAGTCTGCGCTACCGTCCCGCAGCCAAAACTCTCAAGGTGGACGCCCTCTTCCGTTCCTTTGTCTCGGAAGACGTGGCTGAGCCCCCACGAATCATCATAGACCCGGCCCGGGTCATCATCTCTACAACCACACCGTTCCTATGGGGAAGATGGTTGTCCCTCGCTGACTCCGGTACAAAGTCCTGCAATGGGCCCATGATGCCCACACCGCAGACCATCCCAGGAGGGCTCGTACCTTAGCCTTATTACAACGCTTCTACTGGTGGCCCACGATGAGATGCGATGTCGGCAAATATGTGGATTCTTGCCAGGTCTGCGCCCAGCAGAAGCCTCTCACAGGCCAACCCTGGGGTCTATTATATCCCCTACCAGCACCCACAGAGCCGTGGTCACACATTGCCATGGATTTTGTGGTGGACCTTCCACCCTCTTAAGGCAAGACAGTCATTTGGACGGTAGTGGACTGGTTTTCCAAAATGATGCACTTCGTCGCCTTACCCAGTCTTCCCTCCGCTCTGCAGTTGGCGCAGCTTTTCATCCAAAATATCTTTCGTCTCCATGGCCTTCCTCAGCATATAGTGTCAGATCGTGGTACTCAGTTTATGGCCAAATTCTGGAGGACCCTGTGCAAAAATTTCAGCATTTCACTGGACTTCACCACAGCCTATCTTCCACAGGCAAATGGTCAGGCGGAGAAGACCCATCAAACCCTAAAACAGTTTCTCCGCAGCTATGTGAACGCCTGACAGAGGGATTTGATGGCCCTTTTGCCCTGGGCTGAATTTGCATTAAACTCGTATGTCTCCTCAGCCACCAAAACTTCCCCTTTCCATCTCGTGTATGGCAGGCAAGCTCTTCTGCCATTGCCAGTACCACTGTCAGTAACATCTTCAGTGGCTCAGTTGAAAGCCCAGGAATTACAACTTCTCTGGAAAGAAACCCAACGGCTCCTACAAGAAGCCAGTCACAGAACCAAGAGGGTTATGGATGCCCTTAGAAAACCAGCACCTTCGTTCAGGCCAGGGGGTCCTCCCCGCTGGCAGCTCTGGCGCACGCCTGCCAGCATGCAGGATGCTGCTGCCGCTGTCTGCTGCCTGACCTCCTCCTAGGTACGCGCGCATGCCTGGGGAGAAGAATTAAAGGGCTCGCGGAGGGAAAATGCCGCCGGCCTCTTCCCCTGATGTCAGAAGCTCTGTCCTATATAACAGTTGGTTCCCTGATGATTTTGCAACAGGTCTTCCTTGTGCTTCTTTGCTTGCTCCAGCTTTGGATCCTGCTCCTGCTTCCTGTTCCTGCCTCTGCCTCCCTTCTGCCTGATTCGGACCCTGCTTCCTGTTTTCTCTTCGGATGGATCTCCCAGGCTTGACCTTCGGACTGGACCTCACCTTGCCTGCTCGCCACCTGCCCTGACCTTCAGACTGGACCTCACTTCGCCTGCTCACTGCCTGCCTTGGACCTCAGACTCAGACCTCATCCTGCCTATCAGCGTCTCCGCAGGGGCCCCACCTAAGACCAGCCGGCCCTGGTACCCAATGGCTCAACCTGCAGGGAACGAGGGCTGGTAGTGGCGATGCTCCAGCTGGCCCCTGATCACCTCAGGTTTCGCCTCCTAGCGCTGGTGACCCATGGGGCTCAACCCTCATGGGCAGCATCAACACCAACCTAGGCCAAGGGTCCACAACCAACATCCAAGATTGGAATAATAAGCCATAAATTGATTGGCAATCTAATTTTCCTTATAAATGGTGGTTGTGCTGTTGTTTTAAAATGACATGACAAATGCAAATAAAGAGGTTAGAAGACCAAATCACCAAGTCTGTGGATTAAGAAAGAGAGATTTGGTAAAAATTATATTGTCTAAACAATTGCAGGCTGTTTAAATGGTAAGCTTTTAATAAGCATTTAAAGAGTGGGGTATTCATGCTTTTATAAACCAAGTCGCAGTCCCCCGACATGGACCAAGTTTCGTTGATTGCGTCAGGAGAGACCAATCTAAGAGTAAAAATGACAACAAATGAGGACAAGAAATGAGGACAAAACCAGGCAGCAACAAATGTAGATATCTTAAAACATTTCAAAAATACCGCACAAGCATTACAAGAATATCTCTGAGGGTTACAAATAAGTGCCAGAAAAGAGCACCAAAGGTCTCATGACTCAACTGATGTCAAAATGATGTAAAGGGAGTCCAGGGGAAGCCAGAAGGAACAATAAGAGAATTAACAGGCAAAAAAGCACATAGACACTTTAAAAGATACATAAACAACACAGCACAAAAATATAACTTGAAAAGGCTTCAAAAGATCATATCAGAAAAAAACAGGCCAATTGATCTCTAAGTTCAAGCTACAGGGAAATACTGTATTTAAGTGATGTATCCATCTCTGTTCCACTGTAAAAGGTAGCGAGAGAAGGAGGGATACAGACTTCTATAATGAAAAAAATGAAGATCATCAATGTCATGATGAGCACTCACCCAGTGAGATACTAGGGGTGCATTTAGTTTCTCCAAACGTATACAAGAGCAATGCTCATAGATATGGGTACGAATTGCACGAGATGTTTTCCCAACATATAACAAAGGATAAGGACAAAGTATTACATAAATAACACCTTGCATAGAGCAGTCAGAGGAAAAAAGCAGAGGATAGACCTGTCTAGAGAAAATTGTAAGTGTAAGAGAGAGAGTTTACAAGCCTTGCAATGACTGCATGCAGTGTGTCCAGAGTGGGGAACAAAATGATCAATAGATGTTTGATATTCAGATGAAATCAGCAAATTGCACAGGTTATGGCTGCGTTGAAAAGCAAAGCGAAGGTGTTTTAAAAAAATGGCAATAGGACCTAAACATGACTAGTGGTGACATAATATCACATATAGAGCAGCACATGGGCGACTACAGGAGTACACAAGTGGTAACATCAGAGTCTATGGGAGAGTTCTTGATAAAAAGTAAATCACGATTAATGTATAGTGCCCATTTAAAAGCATGTTTGAGGACTTTGTGAGGATATACACGGTGGAGAAAGTGCACATACATATGTTTGGCTTGAAAGACAAATTCATCCTTGGTGGACAAAAGTCTACGCAAGTGAAAAAATTGGCCTACTGGGGTGTTATCCCTAAGCGATCATGGATGACAACTGGTATAGGAGAGTAATTTCTTCTTTTCTGTGGGATTCTTGAAAATTGTAGCAAAAAAGAAGCCATCCTTAACAGAGATCTGAATGTCAAGAAAGGGAATATGACAGTGCTCAATTTGAGCAGAAAATTGCAGATTGGGTTTACAAGAATTAAGCCAATCCAAAAAGACATAAAACTGAATATCTGTGACAAGCCAAACCAAAAAGATATCATCAATATATCTATACCAAGATAGAATAAACTGCCAAAAATGTGAGGAATAAAGATAAAGTGTTTCAAATTTGGATACATAAAACATGCAATATCGGGGGCCATGTGGCCCCCACATTTGTCTCTTTGATTTGCTGGTATATGATATTATTAAAGGAGAAAAAATTCCTCATAAGGGTTATTCAAGTCAGCTTTATGAAAAAACCAATAGGGCGGGAGTTGAGAACCACTCCTGAGCTGAAAAAACGCAAACATGAATTGAGATCCAAGGAACAAAATTGGCGAAGAAACCCATCTTCAACCACCCTCCTCATCTACAAAGAGTGCCTCAACTCATACAGAAATGACATCAACAAAACCAAGAGAGAATTCTTCTCCAAAAAGATCCACCACCTCATATTTGATTCAAGAGCACTTTTCTCATACGTTTCTACCCTTACTAAACCTCCTGCGCCTACCATTCCAGACGACCAAGCTCTCAACAAAGCGAATGAACTAGCTGCCTTCTTCGACAACAAAATCACATCACTCCTAGCCCCCCTCAAAGGAGCAGCTACACTTCCAAACCACATTCAACAATCAGCTCACTCAACCGCTCAACAATCTTTGGACACAACAGATCAACAGCCTCCGCACTCAACCGCCCAACAATCATTGCACTCAACCACCTTACAACCCAACACAACCCCATCAGTGCTGGACAAGTTTGATCCCACATCTACTCTAGAAATAGAGAACATTCTCAAAAAAATAAAACCTTCCTCTCACCCATCGGACCATATCCCTTCAAACACCCTGAGTATGATCACCAACACCATAGCCAAACCTGTTGCAGACATCATCAACTGCTCTCTCACTCAAGGTCAAGTTCCCAACCAACTCAAGTTAGCCATGCTCAAACCGCTCCTCAAAAAACCCAACCTTCCCACCTCAGATCCAGCCAACTTCAGACCTATAGCAAACCTCCCTATGTTAGCCAAAACTATGGAAAAAGTGGTTAACAACAACTTTCAGACTTTCTTGAAGAAAATAACATCCTCACCCCAAACCAATTTGGTTTTCGTAAGACTAGGAACACAGAATCGCTATTAGCCTCACTATCAGACACCATTATCTTTAATCTAGAAAAAGGCCAACCTTGCCTCCTCGCTCTCCTGGATCTCTCTTCAGCGTTCGATACTGTAAACCACCCGTGCCTCCTGCAACGCCTAACGGACATTGGCATTACAGGAGCAGCGTTCAACTGGTTCAAATCTTTTTGGAGGACAGATCATACAAGGTCAGGATAAATAACAAAGAGTCTCGTGCCATCGAATCTAAAAGGGGAGTTCCGCAAGGTTCATCCCTCTCCCCGACTCTCTTCAATATATATCTTCTCCCTCTCTGCCAATTACTCACCAACCTCAAGCTTATACACTTCCTATATGCGGATGACATACAAATCCTCATCCCTATAGAGGACATACTACACAAAGCCATGTCACACTGGAGTAAATGTCTCGCAGCTATCAACAACCTTCTCACCAGCCTCAACCTAGTCTTAAACACAAACAAAACTGAAATCCTCATTATAGCACCGGAAAACTATGTCCCATCCACTCCTCCGAACGCCAACCAAAGTCCGGATACCTTTTCTCAACAAGTAAAGGACCTGGGAGTCATCTTAGACGGTGGATTCAGCTTCAACAAATTCGTCAATAACACAACAAAAGAATGTTTCTTTAAACTACAAACCTTAAAGAAACTAAAACCACTCCTTCTGTACAGAGATTTCCGCATGGTTCTACAAGCCATCATACTCCCAAAACTGGACTACTGTAACTCTCTCCTCCTTGGCCTACCAGCTTGCACCACAAAACCACTTCAGATGGTCCTGAATGCCTCGGCAAGAATTCTCTCAAATGCCAAAAAAAGAGACCATATCACCCCAATCCTGCATCATCTACACTGGCTCCCGATAAAATACAGGATCCAATTCAAGTCCTTAATGATGATACATAAGGCCTTACATAATATCGCTCCACTCAATTTAACATTTCAAATTCAGCTACACACATCAGTGAAACCAACTAGAAGCGCATATCAGTACAGACTAACCACACAACAGGCGAAATCCTCCCTGAGGAAACGTGCTCTATCCACAGCGGGCCCTTCTCTCTGGAACTCGCTCCCTCCGGACCTTCGCCTTGAACCGTGCCACGCTACATTTAAAAAGAAACTTAAGACTTGGTTGTTCGAACAAGCTTTCCCATAGAACTAATGAGCAAGAAAAAAGGCATTTCATATCCTCCGTATCTTCCCCAGCTTATATCTCTCTGAAGAAATTAACACGAAACTGTACTTAAGCATATGCAACACTATATTTTATCCTGTTACCAGATTCTATCAAGTTCAATGTTATTTACTTACTTATGTACTTATTAACCTGCCTTTTAGTTATTAACTGGTTAACCATATTATATACCTTTTCTCAAATTAACTATTTTATGTTTATTTATGTTTATTTATGTTTTCTCAAATTAACTATGTTCAATGTAAACCGCTAAATGTTCAATGTAAACCGCTAAATGAAGCGATAGTTACGGTTCCTTAGCGATAGTTTTGGTTCCTTGTAAACCGGGGTGATATGTATACTATACAGGAACCCCGGTATATAAATTCTTTAAATAAATAAATAAATAAATATAATATCAATGGCATCCTGCTGAGGAATATTAATGTATAGTGCCTCAATATCGTGTGAAACCAGAAAAACAGGTGAGACTGGAAGGGCAATTTGCTGGAGTAAAGTAATAAGGTGGCCAGAGTCATGAATATAGGAAGGTACTAAATAAATCATTGGTTTAAAAAAAAATATCTACAAACCATGATAGAGGTTCTGACACGGAATCAATGCTTGCAACGATGGGACTGCCTGGGGGATTGTGTAAAGTTTTGTATATCTTAGGCAAGATATAAAAAACCGGCATACAAGGGTGGAGTTTAGTGAGCAAAGCAGCTTCACATGTAGTAATCCAGTGCTGGTCAAGGGCATCGTTTACTACCGAAGCTATCAACATCATAAATTCTGGTGTAGGATCTGTAGTGAGAGGTTGGTAATAGGACTGGTCCGCTAACATGAAAATATCAACAAAATGTGTTGGGTAATTTTTGTGGTTTGTATCTGAAATGTCATAAACCCCCAGTGAAATTTTTGTTATGTTTATGTCATTTCATTTGATTTATTTATTTATTTATTTAACAATTTTATATACCGAAATTCTTGTAAGAGGTTACAAATCAGTTTGGTTTACATTGAACAGTAACAGTGCTTCAGAAGAGAGCAATTACATTGAACAATAACAGTTCGGATTACATTGAACAGTAACAATGCTTCAGAAAAGAGCAATTGGATTGAAGCAGTAACAGAGCATCAGAAGAGAGTAATCACAATGATACTAGGATACGCGGTATTCCAATATTATAAAACGAAGTAGAATTACAATTATAATGATACTAGGTATTCCAGCAACAAAAACGAAGTAGAATAACATTGCATCAAAAACAGTGTCTAGAAGGGAGCGAATAAATAAACCAGTGATAGCAAAGGCTCAAATCTTGAACTAAGAACAGACTACTAGGGATTTAAGACAACAGTGGATTGCATAATACTGTCAGTTAACAGGAAGGATATCTTCTCTTCCGTGGTCCAGGCGAGTCCCGTATGAGGCATCCACATTCCCTTCCTCCTGGATGGCTGGAAATGTGTGATCTTCCTGGCTGCATCAACGTGCAATTTCCTAAACTGTGGGAATTTATTTTTGATAAAATGGTGGGCAACACACCATTTTACCACAGCTTAGTAAATTCCATTCAGGGCTGCACATATTGGATAACTGGATTATCTGTCTGATAAAGTTAGGTGGTACAGACCAATGAGGGAATGCAATTGAGTCAAGAAGTCCTACTAAACATGCCTTCATTAAGGGATTAGCATAAAAATTTGGAGCAGGGAAAGAGTTTTCTAGGTGGCTGCCGTCTATCCTATGGAATAGCTCCCTGTGGACTGTTATAAAGATCTCAGTGACTTGAACTTGCACATTAAGTTAAAAATCTGACATCTATTGATTAGATGATATTCTGTCTTTCAGCTTTTTGGGCTGACTTGATTGAGTAGGACTATAATGTTCCTATTACACTGGGCAGTCTTCAAAATGTTGATTACATTATAATTGGTTTACTGATAGTTCAGAATTTTAAACTAGATGAGGGGAGAAGTTTGGGCAAAATAAGATGGGGAATTGCCCTGAATAATTTCAGGGTCTTAATTTTGTTAGAATAAATTAGATTTTAGGTTGCATTGTGTTATGTGATATGCTTTTTTATGTTGAAATCTATTGTAGTTGTGTTGTAATTATATTTTGTAATTTATTGTACTGAATGCATATATTCTGTTACACAGGAAGACCAATTTTCAAAAGTACACAAGAGGCACCAAATATTCACCTATGTGGGTGTGTGGAGATTTATGCTAATATTTGATAAACTGTGTGGCAGCAGCTGCAGGGTTTAAAAAAATAATGTGCATTTCTTCCCAGAAAGTATGTGCTCATGTTTCAATACTCATATA
The DNA here is from genome assembly GCF_901001135.1 of Rhinatrema bivittatum. NCBI lineage: Eukaryota > Metazoa > Chordata > Amphibia > Gymnophiona > Rhinatrematidae > Rhinatrema > Rhinatrema bivittatum. The sequence continues at coordinate 302,202,667 of NC_042616.1, forward strand.
AATATGTAATGCAAGGACATACATATTTTCTCTACCCATTTTATAAAAATACATATGTATATTTTATGAGGATAACTTTCAAACAACTCGGCATGGCCCCATATATGTGCAAATTTACTATTGTATTTTATAATCAACATGGATGCATCTGTGCAACATCTAAACTATGCATCTATGGCCCCCAAAAATACACACAGGATTTTGCACACAAATATGTGCATAATTTGAAATGTTCACGTACACCTGGCAACTTGTAGGTATGTATGTTTTTTACATGCACACAAAGGGCACTTCCTGTTTTGCTGGGACTGGTTCATTCCAAGTTGGCTTCCCCCTAGCAAGGCAGTCAAATTTCATCATGAAGGACATGTCTAGGCTGGCATCCATGGGGTCAGGAGGAACAATCAAAAGATTCAGCCGGCCTGGAAGAGCCTGTAGTTTACTTTAAATTGTGGAGTTTCCTACTTCCCATAGGGGTAAGTACATTGTGGGAACTAGGAAGGTGGATAGGGGTAAGGGGTAAAGGTGGGGTTAGAGAGTTATATGTGAATTTAGGGGGCTTTTTTGGGGTGGGGTAGGAGCATTTTGGGGATTTAGGAGTAGGGAAGGGGTGGGGGCTTTTAGGGGTGTGTGGGTGGGAGTGGGCTGTGGGGGTGTAAGGGCAAGGAGTCATTGTGGGCTTGCGGTAGGGCAAGAGGCTTTAGGTATATACGGGCCGATTTAGTAAAATGCGTGGGAGAGCCGGCACTCTGAGGCGAGCGTCCGCTCTCCCGATGTGCGTCCAGGCAACTCTCCTGGGCGCGCGATTCTGTATGCAAATGAGGGCCAGCAGTAAAAAGGAGCGCACTGTTAACCCGCGTTTGGACGCGCTAGCTTTACCACTTATTCAGTAAGGGGTAATAGTGCATCAAAAATGCGCGTCCAACCCCCCCCGAAACTAATAGCGCCCGCAACATGCAAATACATGTTGATGGCCCTATTAGTTATTCTCGCGCGATTCACTAAGCAGCCAAGCCGCACATTTTACTTTCAGAAATTAGCGCCTACCCAAAGGAAGGCGTTAATTTCTGCCAGCACCGGGAAAGTGTACAGAAAAGCAGAAAAAACTGCTTTTCTGTACACCCTCCGACTTAATATCATGGCGATATTAAGTCGGAGGTCCCAAAAGTTAAAAATAATTAAAAATAAAAAAAAAATAAAAATTTAAAATCGGCCCGCGGCTCGCGGGTTGAAAACTGGATGCTCAATTTTGCTGGCATCCAGTTTCCGAACCCTTGGCTGTCAGTGGGTTTGAGAACCGACGCCAGCAAAATGGAGCGTCAGCTGTCAAACCCGCTGACAGCCGCCGCTCCTGTCAAAAAAGAGGCACTAGGGACGCGCTAGTGTCCCTAGTGCCTCTTTTTACTGCGGGCCCTCATTTAAATACTGAATCATGCGCATAGGAGAGTGGCCTGTGCACGCGCCTGGAAAGCGGGCGCTCGCCCGCTCTCCCGCGACTTTTACTGAATCGGCCTGAATGCTGTGTGGTAGCTGTACTCCCCCCTGATTCTTCCCTATGAAATAAGTGCTGCTGGGCCAATATGCATAAGGACGGGTTTTTCAAAGCCTGGACTGCCCTGCAATATCCCTGTTGAAACTGAGTAACTTGACCACTTGGGGATTGTCCCTGTTCTGGCGTATTTTCTGGTCAGGTGTCAGGACACCACATATTGCTGAAGAAAGGGAGAGCAAAGAACCATGAAACACAGGCAAGGCTTCAGTTCATAAAATGGAAGCATACCACTGAGGAGGTCACAGAACCAGCAATATTGAACTAAAAGCTTTGGGGTAGATTTTAAAAGGGTGTGCATGCTACCCGGCGTGTACATATGTACGCCCGATTTTATAACTTGCGCGCGCAGGCAAATATGGCTGCTGCACCGGGAGCCTGACCTCGCCCCTGCCCCGTCCCACCCATGCCCTGCCCCCTCCCCGCCCCTTTTTGCAAGCCCCGGGACTTACGTGGGTCCCGGGGCTTTACGTGTGTTGCTGAGCCTTTTTAAAATAGGTCTGGCGCGCGTAAGGCCGGATACGCTTGTAAATCCTCCGGATTTACGTGGGTAACCTTTTTAAAATCTGTCCCTTTTTATCCTATTTTGCAGTATAGATTGAGAACCTCAAGAAGAAGGCCTGGAAACTGCTCTAGAAGGAAGGGGAGTGACTGGCCTAGATGCATGCCTTGCAAGAAGAGGCCAGAGGTAAATTCCTAAAATGCCCATCAGGGAAATGTCAACATGGTCTGTCTATTTTCTTCTTCCATCACAAGCCCCTCTGTTGCCCTGCCACTCTACAAGACCTTGTCTCCATGCTTATTGACTTCATCCTCATGCACATTGATTTGATCTTTTATAATTCCATGGGTCATGGGCAGCACTGTCATGAAGCACAACTTGTAATGCACTCAGAGATCAACTATTGAACTCAAAAGGGTGTTAGAACATACTCCTAAAACCCTTACCAGGGAATGTCAAGGCCTCCCATCCAACAAAGACCCACTGATTTATGGCTGAATCATGGCCATTGATGGTTTAGAATCTTGGGCACACCCCAACACATACCAACCAGACACTACTTCTGAGCCCCTATCACTAGCTAGGCACCATACTTGAAAGCACCGCTGTATAGAAACTTATGTACTGTATCTCTAGGAACCTATCTATGGCCTTGCTATCCCCTATAGTGCATGGGTGTCCCACCGCTTGGAGCACTTTCTAATGTCTCCACGTCTTCCAGAAATGCAGTGCCCTCTAACAGTTTTTATGATGCTGCACATCACATCCTGGAGCAAACCAGCCGATGGCTTGACACACATTATTTGCTCTTTTCATACATGAGACCAGCTCGAAGGAGGAGGAGGGTGAAGAGGAGGAAGAGCACCTGGCCCCTCCTGCTGCTTCAGCAGCTGTGCCCACTGCAGGGGGCCCGGAGCAGCAACCACTACCACCACAATAACCATTACCAAAATAACCCTACAGCAGCCACTTTCCCCACCATGTGATATCCTCTCCCCTTTTTGGTAGGGCCTCCTCCCCATTGTCTGGATGCAGGTCCTGAGACTGCCCAGCCATTGCTGGGTGAGGGAGAACTTCTCCCTGATTTTGGACTGCATCCCTTGGCTGCAGAAGTGGCCTCAATGGCTAAAGCACCCGCTCCAGACCCTGAGACCTGTTTTCTTGCAGCTGTTGGCCAGGCAGTCTAGAGGATGGGAGAAGCATTTTGTGGGATGCAAGCTGCCATGGGGAGGCTAGTAGACTTGGCTGAGTACCTCACCCAGGCTCAAAAGGGCTTCGTAGCCCTCTTCAGCTAATGGGCATGAGGTGATTGCCACAGTCCCCAGAACCCTAGGCCAATGAGGACTTTGCTGTCCGATGCTCCTGTGCACTTCTATTTGATGTAAACCTAATTTTCCACCCTTCCCCCTTTTTATTTTAATATTTGTATACAGCTTTAAAGGTTTTTATATTTTTATGCATACTAAGGTCCATGTCCACCCTGAGTTAAGCCCCTTTCGGGATAGCCTACTTCAATCACTAACTCATTCATGCACTGCCATGCATTTAGCTTGCCATGCAGCTCTGGTCTGTAATCGCTATCCTCTGTTCAGCTACCTTTATAGCTGCCTATGTGTCACTCCTGATTATTTGGGTGTGCATTCTGTACTTAGCTCCCCTTGCTGTAACGGGCACAAAACTTCTGAGCTGTAAATCAACATTTACATCTTATCCCACAAAGTACTTGAGATATGAGGGCAGTCAAGCCACATGAACAGGTATAGTCTACAGAGGGAAACATCTTGTATGCTTTCCCACTGCTAAAAATATTTCTTGGGGAGACAAGGAGCACACATTAAGTGGCCCTTTCAACAACAACACAACTTCTAGCAGAGGAAGGGCTGGTGTACTTGTGCTATAAGTATCCATAACTTAATTATTGTCTTTTTGGAATTTATTTCTGCTGAAACTCAGCCCCCCAGGATAACCCAATCACATTCACTCATTCACCCCCTGCGTGCCCCAGTCAACATACACACACTAACCTTGTATCTGGCTAATAGCAAACCATAATATAAAAAATCATGCAATTACACTTCTGGCCAAGGACCAGGATTTCCCTGATTGCCCCCCTCTCCACCTCTCTTCCTAGCCTGCTGCAGTGTCCACTCACTGGGAGAAGCCAGTCACCAAACACCAAGTTGATAAAGATAATGCACGTTAGAATTTGGCTCATAAATTAGCTGTAGTAAAATGTTTGCATCGTGTTGATGACATTCATGCATGCATTCTTTATAAAATAGCAAAATGTGCATGAAGTTACAAAACAACACCCTGACACGCCCACTTTGTTCATGCATATTTTTGCTCACAAACGTGAGTATACACGCATACACTATCCTTTTGGAAAATCGGGTATATGTACGTCCGGAGTCTGCTCCATATGCACGTATATGCTATTTTTCCCCGCATATAACTCCTTAGAAAATTACCTCCTATATGTGTAACAAATGCAACAGTTCCTGGTAACAACCCAAAATTAAACATGAAAGCAGGTATTTTTATAAAGTATGCATATACTTCGCTTCTGAAAATACTTGTTGCATATTTGGAATCATCAGTTCACCAATACCTCTACCAGTTCACCCAGATATTCACCAGTTCATCTGCACCCTCCAGCACTTCATCCCGAGCCTTCACCAGTTCACCCAGACCACCCAAAATCCACAGTTAAAAGACAAATTCAATTTCCATTGCATGAGTCAATGAGTAGGTGTACAAATATGCAGACAAGTTCATTAACATATGCATGTATACTGCTTACAAAAGAGCAACTTGCATGTATACTTCTGAACCCCTCTCTGAATGCCCCTAAATTATACCCTTTTCTTTCCCTATTCACATTTATGTGTGAGAATGCAAGTACATGCATGCTGTCGAGGTTTCTAAAATACTCAAAATTAAGACCCAAAAGTGGGAAGCAAGAAAAAATCAATATAGAAAATATAAAACTTGCTACCTGTAATTTCTCTATAAATTAATGGTCCACCTTCATAAGATAACAAATACAGGTTATTGGTTTTGCATCTTCCAGGAATTACAAGCGTTTGCCATACCTAAGATTCCCTAGCGATAGCGGCCAGCATCGCTCTGCAAAAACACAATATGCACTGCGCATTCTATTCCAAGTCAGGTCCTTGAAGAAGGGGTGTCCTTACCCCGAAACCACGCGTTGTCGGACAGCAAGAACCCTCATTTCAAGTGGACTTCAAGATAAGTACTTTGAGTACCAGATCAAATCATTTATTTGCCTGGACTGCAACAGCATATCATACAGCACAATACCCGGCCACCTAATGATTTACAAAGCTCTAAAGAACTAACAGAGCTTACCAGCACGTTGCAGAATGATGAATCCTGTGAAAAAGGGGGCGGGCCTGTGAAAGGCCACAGCCATTCGCACTGTGGCGGTGCGATTTCGCCAGCCATAGTAGGGCCGGCTGCAGCCTTTTGCAGCGAATAGTGACACCGTAAAAGGTATAACTATTCGCCGTGCTATTGCTGGCGATAATGTTCCTCACATTATCGCCGGCAGCGGTGCCACGGCCAACTCCTCCCCCTCCTCACTACAACTCCTCCCCCCCACCCTGACTCCTCCCCTCCCCCTAATTTGCATTATATCGCATGCGAAAAGGTCCTTTTCGCACGCGATAATGCTTTGAAAAATAACCCCTATGCTTTAGATTCTCCATCTTGAGTGAAGACACTTCCACATCCTACTAGTAAATTCACACAAACAACCCTTTCAGTTAATTCTCATGATTTTGACTAATGTCACATACCCTTAAAAAATAGGTAGAAAGAGACAATCAGATGCAGGACGGGCATCACATTTCTTTCTAGCCAAGGTTCTATATGGGCAATTAAAAACATGATATGGCAGGCTCTAGCAATTGAGTCTATGTATTTATTTAATTTACTTATTACTCACCATCTACAAAAAGATCGAGGTGAGGTACAATAAAAACATTCAGAAAATTTAAGACTATGCCGTGATTGGTCTTTGGGACTAGGTGTTTCATTGTGAGTGGTTGGTTCTCCAAGATAATTCTTTGGATAACTTGTGGATGCATCTGGATGTTTAACTGCTCTGTTCTTGCAGTTTAGTCACAAGAGAGTGATACCTACGGGCAGAGAGATGTGAGTAATTATTACTGAATTTCTCTATGCCTCTGAAGCAGTGGCGAGGCCAGAACTGGTTTTCTGGAGGGACCCAAGATTAACATGGGTGAGCAGTAGCCATACAAGTCTGAATCCTATTAGTTGTACTCTTATCAATAATAATAATACCTTGGAGTGTACCCAACAAAGGATGTCTAAATAGTCTGCAAAATCTGACATAATTCATGTGTGACACTTTAAAATATTTTAACTCAATTATTTCAGGCACTTAACAATACTAAACTATATACACACACACTTATGAAAACAATTCAGTTATATTTAAGGGTGTCTCAAGTAACAATACCCTACAACTTAATTTAAAGTTTAGACACAAGTATATTATAAAGACAATCATTTCAACACACATCATGATAACCTGCAAAGTATTCTAAAACCCCTTCTGACAAATGAATTATTATTATTTAGCATATATCCTTTAACCCCTGACAGAATAGCATTACTTCTTTCTTTAAATTCTAATACTAATAAAAAGAATAAGTATTTCAAAACAGCTGACAAATAGAATATCTAATAATTCAAAACACACACACATTTTTTAAATTTTCCTCAGCACCAATATAATATTTCAGAACAGCACACACCAAATAACACCCAATAATTAGAGCTAATAAGGATTAGAAAATGCCCTTGCTTTTCATACCTGGGAACTCTCTCAGACTCACGTACATGCTCGCTGACTCATGATTCTCTTTCATGCTCACATATATGCTCATTCGCATACACATATGCTCTCTCTCACGGTCACCCATTGTAATTGCTATATAACATAATACACCTTTTTACTAGAAGGAACAGATTGAAAAAAAGAGAAAGTTGAATGGTTACAGTTCTTGATACAGACACTAAACGTTAGCAAAACACCTCAGTCCCACATGCAAAACAAGTGCGTAGGGCTTTTAAAATCAGCAACCTGGTTCTTAGAGCATATTTGGACTGTAAGATTTTTGTTCAATGGTGTGTGACACTACATTGAGACACTTTTACCAAAAGAATAATAACAATTTTACCTGTATGCAATGGAAGTGCATTTAATCTGATGGCATTGTTTCACAGAATGAATGGTCTAAAAAAGGTATGCATATAAATAAAAATATAATCAATTATTTGTTAAAAAATAAAAAAATTGATAAAATGTGTTGTATGGGAATAAAAAATCAAAACCTAAATAATTATAAGAAACTAGAAAATGTTTAAAAATAAGAAAAATGTCAGCTAGCCTATATGGGTGAAATCAATTCATGCAGGGTTAGGTTGAGTGAAAGCGCTGCGGGAGGTCTGAGGATTGTGACAAACTGTGTACTTTCAATAGTGACTTTATTCAAATGCAAAGAGAACGTGGAAGTATTTACTTAACCCGTTGCTGGTGATATTAAGTCAAATAGGGCTAACCTGTCCTTTCTATTTAGATATTGAATGTTTACCAGGAAATTTGTATTGCCGATGCTTGTAGTCAGGTAGCTCCAAGAGTGACTAAACTTTTGTAATTTTGATGCGGCATGCTTCCAAGTTCAATATATCTTAATAATGAAGATAAAACAAAATAAAACCCACCCCAATGATCAAATTGTTTGACTGTAAAACCTTTCGAGTATGTAGTAGAAACAGTGTTTGTGTTCTTCAAGTAGTGGGGCAGTAATATTGAGCGTGCACCGCTGATTGGTGAAGCAAAAGTATATGCATAGCTAAAAATAAATCATGATTGAAAACAAAACATTCACTTTAGCCGCTTTATTAAGATATAAACAAAATGTGCAGTATCGCTACTAGGGATGTGAATCGTGTGCCCGATCGTCTTAACAATCGAAATCGTCTGGCAGGAGAAGAAAATCGTGTTTGGCACAATTTTTTAGTTAAAAAATCGGTTTTTCCGATTAGTGCGCACTAACGGAAGTTAGTGCGCACTAACCATTGTTCGTGCGCACTAACAGAAAATGATACAATTTGACACTTTTCAGGTCAGTTAAGGTCAGTTTAGGAATGAATATGTATTCCTATTGGCTACCCTCTTATTTATTCATGTTACCAAGGTTCCCACTGACAATATATGGGGGATGGGAAATAGAAACAGTTGGTAGCTTGACAAAAAAAGTAATGTGATCAGTCAATGTGACTAGAACTTGTGCCCTATCCCTGATACCGGGAGTGTTGGATCTTCCTGCATGCAGTGCCGTATCCCTGATACTGGGAGTGTTGTGATCTTCCTGCATGCAGTGCCCTATCCCTAATACCAGGAGTGTTGTGATCTTCCTGCACACAGTGCCCTAACCCTGATACCTGGAGTGTTGTGATCTTCCTGTACACAGTGCCCTATCCCTGATATCAGGGGTGTTGTGATCTTCCTGCACTCAGTGCCATATCCCTGATACTGGGAGTGTTGTGATCTTCCTGCACACAGTGCCCTAACCCTGATACCAGGGGTGTTGTGATCTTCCTGCACACAGTGCCCTAACCCTGATACCGGGAGTGTTGTGATCTTCCTGCACGCAGTGCCCTATCCCTGATACCAGGGGTTTTGTGATCTTCCTGCACTCAGTGCCATATCCCTGATACTGGGAGTGTTGTGATCTTCCTGCACACCTTCCCCTCCTTTCCCCTACCTAACCCACCCCCCCCGGCCCCGAGTCCAAAAAGATATAAAAATATTCAATAAAACCTTAGGGGCAGGCGTAACTTTGTGCGCACCGGCCGGCAGCCCCGCTCCGTCCTCCGGTCCCAGGTGCTGGTCCGGAGGCCTCGATCACGCCCCCGGGCTGGCGCCACGCCCCGGGCCCACCCCCGAAATGCCACGGCATGCCCCTGGACATGCCCCTCCCGCCTCTTTTCGAAAGCCTCGGGACCTATGCGCGTCCCGGGGCTTTACGCGCGCCGGCGGCCTATGCAAAATAGGTGCGCCGGCGCGCAGGCCTTTTAAAATCTGCCCCTAAGGTTTTATTGAATATTTTGATATCTTTTTGGAGTCGAAGCTCATCTGATAGCAAGTTCCATAATTTAGGCCCTGCCACTGAGATTGCTCAGTCTCTAACATCAGATAGATGTGCTGTTCTTATGGAAGGCACTGTAAGAAGACCTTTATTTGCGGACCTAAGATTCATTTGAGATGTGTGCAGACGTAAGGAGGAATTTAGCTATTCAGTTTGGTTGCAGTTAAAGATTCGTGTATGATACACAAAATTTTATATTCAATTCTTTGCTTTATCAGAAGCCAATGTAAATCCATCAAGGTTGGCGTGATATGGTCATATTTTTTTCCTCCGCATATGACTCTGGCAGTTGCATTTTGGAAAAGCTGTAAAGGGCTTAAAGAATTTCCAGGTAAACCAAATAAAAGATAATTACAATAATCTAAAGTGGACTCTATGCCACCCCACACGAAAAGCACAACCCAGCCTCCCAGATGCTCTTCTCTGTCATTGCAATATAATTTGTACCCCAGTATAGCACTGTCCCATTGGTTATCCTTCTTCCACCATGTCTCTGAAATGCCAACTAAGTCTATGTCATTCACTGCTATATATTCTAATTCTCCCATCTTACTTCTTATACTTCTGGCATTAGCATACAATCATTTCAAAGTGTGTTTTTGTTTGTATTTTAATTCTGATTTTTAATTGATCGGGATAAATTGGAATCTTTAACTCAGATGAGTTTTTAATTTAAGGCACTTGGACTACTTTTCTTATTATTAGAACCTCACTGTTGGGATGCCCTAATTCTAATGCGTCATTAGTATCCTTTGAAGATGCCTCCCTCTGAACCATACGCTGCTGAGCGACTGTTGGCTTTCCCCTTTGTTCTAGTTTAAAAGCTGCTCTATCTCCTTCTAAAAGTTAGTACCAGCAGCCTAGTTCCACTTTGGTTAAGGTGGAGCCCATCCCTTTGGAAAAGACTCCCCCTTCTCCAAAAGGTTTCCCAGTTCCTTACAAAACTGAATCTCTCTTCCTTGTACCATCGTCTCATTCATGCATTGAGATTCCAGAGCTGTGCCTACCTCTGGGGACCTGTGTGTGGAACAGGGAACATTTCAGAGAATGCTACCCTGGAGGTTCTGTATTTCAGCTTTCTACCTAAGAGCCTAAATTTGGCTTCCAGAACCTCCCTCCCACATTTTCCTATGTCGTTGGTACCCACATGTACCATGACAGCCATCTTCTCCCCAGCACTGTCTAAAATCCTATCTAGGTGACGCATGAGGTCTGTCACCTTCACACCATGTAGGCATGTTACCAGGAGATTGTCATGCCCTCAGGCCACCCAGCTGTCTACATTCCTAATAATCGAATCAGCAACCATAATGGCCGACCTAACACTAACTTCTGTTTGTAAGCTGTCTTACTATTTAAAAAACAAACACACAAACACACTAAATAATATACCCCAATAGTTTACTTCTTCCCAATACATTTAAAAAAGTTCCCAAGTAGAACTTACTGATTCCTTTCAGCCACCAGCAAGGTGATCCTTCCTCTCAGTGATCCCACTGGTTTTACTAAGCTCTTCCCTTACAATATATCTTGTGCTTTGGAGATTTACACTACAGGTAATTGTCCTGAGTGACTCACTGCTGTTCTGATTAACAAATGATGGTACCTAATCAAATCAATCACAGAACGTTAACACTTCTGTTAGTCAGCCTGAGTGACTCACTGTCCTGATTAACAAATGTTAGTACCTAATCAAACCAAATCACACTACCTTAACACCTTTCCAAGGTGAGTAACTGAACTTTTCAACCTTTTTACTTAGGTATACACTGCTCCTAACTTATTTCTAGCTTCAGGCTTTTTTTTTCTTTTTAATACAAACACACTAACTTCTGTTTATTAGCTGCCTTACTGACTATTTAAAAAACAAACAGTAACTTCTGTTTATATGCTGTCTTACCGACTATTTAACAGACAAACACATTAAATAATATTCCCCAATAGTGTACTTCTCTCCAATACTTTTAAAAAATGTCCCAAGCAGAACTTACTGATTCCTTTCAGCCATCAGCAAGATGATCCTCTCCTCTCAGTGCTCCCGCTAGATTGTCAAAAACAGTTTAAAAAATATTTATGGTAGTGCATGGAACTGTGATTATACAATTGGATCTTGGCTAAAAATGTTGTGCCTGTCCTGCACATGATTGTGCTGTCCCCATAATGTTAAGATCAATGAATACATTTGTACAAACCCTATAATACAGAACATGTTCCTATATACAATTCCTACGACATCATGCTTTTTTAAGTCCTCACCTCCAAATTGTTAAACATTCAATGCCATGGTCATTAATAAACCTCAATGAGACACTTTTAATATCAAGAGATGTACTGACCAATAGCTGTAGAAAACATTGCTACTCCAAGTGTTTGCTGCATTTTTTTTCAAGAAATCTCTAGAAGCCTTTAAACTTTGAAAATAAGACAACTTACGCTTCTTGTTTCCCAGTTAAATTCACATTTGCAGTAAGTCTTCTCAGTCCTGACAGATTCGCCAACAGTTACACACACATGAATCATCTCATAATTTCGTGCATGTGATGTACAGCAGTTCTTCTTGGGTCTTCCACATCACATAAGACTCTGTATCTCTTCACAATTCTCTCACTGCCTTTCCTTTGCATGTAAAAGAATGAACTCTTACCCTACTTGACATAGTAACATAGTGAATGATGGCAGAAAAAGTCCCAAGTGATCCAGACAGTTTGCCCAGCAACTTTTTTTTGTTGTTGCTGTGGGAAGTAACTGTTACGGTTGTGGACCCTTGAGCCAGAGCGAGTGGTGGTGACCACTGAGGGATTGCCCCCAATGAAACTTGACTCCAGGAGGTGGCGTTGGTGAAGACAACCCAGCAGGACCTTCACCTTTACCAGCCCTCGTTCCCCTCAGGTTGAGCCCTTGGGTGCCGGGGCCGGCAGGACTTAGGTGCGGGTGCCTCAGAGAAGCAGGTGAAGAGGATGACAGAGGCAGGGTCACCAGTATGGATCTGGGCAGGCAGTGAAGAAACGAAAACAGAGTCCAGGCAGAAGATCCGGGGTAGGCAGCAGACAAAAAGGAACGGAGAAACATGCCAGGGGTCAAGACGAGCAGCAGACAAGCAGAGACGAGAAGACGAGCCAAGGTCAAACCTAGAGATCAAGCCGAGGACTGGATACTGGAGCAGGGATGAGGCTGGAAGCAGGAAAAAGGCACAGAACAGAAGTGGGAACAAAGGCAGGAACTGGAAGCAGGATCACAAGGACTGGAGCAGGAGCTGGAATGAAGGCAGGATCAGGAACAAAGCAGAAGCTGGAACACAGGACGTCAGGAACAGCAACTAGCACTCCGAAGAGAAGACCTGTTGCAAAGGCAAGTTGCTGGAGTCTGCCGTGGGGTTTAAATACCCTGAAGATGTAACGTCATTCTTTGGGGCCGGACCGAGGTTTCCCGCCGTGGCCCCTTTAAAGGGTGGAGCCTCCCGCGCGCATGCCTAGGAGGAGCACTGCCAGCTGGGGAAGACAGCGTTCAGCGACCGCATGGAAGGCCGTGGTCGGCCTGCTGCAGGACGGGTTGTTTGCGCCGGTCCGCAGTGAAGATGGGCGGCGGAAGGGGTAAGGAGAGTCGGTTGTGGCTTACCACGGCCGGGCGCCACAGCAGTAACTGCCAGTCCATGAAGGTTACTCCTTTGCCTTCTGTTAAGGGTAGTAACTGCCACTCTGTGCAGGTTACTCTATATCTTCATTTCCATCCTTTAGCCACTAGGGATCCTCTTTGTTTATCCCATGCCCTTCTGAATTCCATTACTGTTCTTGTCTTCACCACCTCATCCTGGATTGCATTCCAGGCATCCATCACCTTTTCCATGAAGAAATTTGAAACCCCCCCCAAGCTCCACCTGCCTACTATCTCACCCACCACTGCCGTCTCCCACTGATATTTTTCCACTCCCTGTTCCTCTCCTCATGCTCGCTATTGCTGCTACTGTTCCCACCACTGTCCCTGCCCTCCTCCTCCTCATCATCCCTCTCCATCTCCTCTCCCACCCTCCTTTCCTGTCTCTCCTTGCTACTATCCTCCACACTCTCGCTCACCTTAGTCACATGCCTACCAGAATCACTTGCTTCCCTGCCACTTACCATTCTCACACCTCACAGGCCCAGACACTCCAATCTTTAGTACTCTAAACACAAACTAGACAGGTAAGATAAAATAATAACTTTCAGACATCCTTTCACTCACAAAAAGAGGAGAAGTCCATTACCTGCTATTAATTAAGTTGACTTAGATAATAGCCACTGCCATTAGCAACGGTAACATGGAATAGACTTAGTTTTTGGGTACTTGCCAGGTTCTTATGGCCTGGATTGGCCACTGTTGGAAACAGGATGCTGGGCTTGATGGACCCTTGGTCTGACCCAGTATGGCATGTTCTTATGTTCTTACATTAGTTTGAGAACACAAGAAAAAGAAGCAAAAGATAAGACAACTAAAACAATAGTCAAACGTTTATCTTGCAGTTTCTCTAGAAACTAATGTTCCAGTGCCTAACCCAATACTGACTTTCCACTTTACAGCACTGACAAAGGGAGGGAGGGGAAAGGCAGGCTTTTATGTATTTCAGGAAGAAGAGGGGCTGCATCCACACTAAGCATGCTCAGTTCCAGAACTGCGCATGCAGGCAAAGATGTAAAACACCAAAGCAGCTAGCGAAGGGTGGCACCCAAAAATACTTTATAATTCAGTTTTTTCCTGCTTACCCAGCCACACATATCCCTAAACATCCACACCCTTCCAATCCCCCACAATCCTTTCATCCTTCACACACACTCACACACCTACACAGAATTCATATGCACACACACACACACACACACATACACATACACACACACACACACATACACATACACACACACACACACTTCCATCCACACAGATCCCCATTGCACACTAACCATACACAACACCCCCACATCTCACCATACACAAACACTCACATCCCATGAACACTTCTCCCCTTCTCACTCTCTAGCCCTCTTTTGACATCACTTACCTACCATCTTCCCCTTTTTCACTCCTTCACAGTCCTCCCTCTACCTTTGTTCTCACATCTTCCTCGGCCTATTTCTCCCAATCCCTATTCCCCTATTTCCAACCTCTGTACTCACCCCCTCCTCAGCCCTCAATTACTATTCTCTGCGTCTCATTCCCTCATAATCCTCAGCTTCTTGTTTTGCTCATCTTCTCCCTTACCTCCAGCCCCTTTCTTCTTTCTCTTATCCCCTACCCAGTTTGCCTTTAATCCTTTTTCACATCCTCCCCAACCCATATTTATCCTCTTGCAAACCCATCAAACACCCAACGTTTCCACTGCTTCTCATCCTCTTCCAGACCTCCTGGTCCTTCAAACTAAATTTCAATTCCTCTCTATTCTATAATCCCCCTTTTCATTCCCTCATCTGATATACACATCTTCATCTTGAACTTCCTAGCTCATCCAACAAACCCACATTCCTACCTCCCATCTAATAGCTGAGTCCCTGCAATCCCACCGATCTCCAAGTTCCAGCTTTCCAACCATCTACTATCTCTCTGAGTTCCTCCTCTCTCCTCAATCTCTAAATGCCCATGCTGCTATCCAATCCTCACAAATCTCCACATGCCTCTGCTTTCCTCCCATTCCTAAATCCTCACTCTCTGCACCCAGTCTGGAATCCCCATTCTATTCACACCCTACCCACCAATTTGGAGTCCCTGCAATCTCTTCCTCCCACCCTATCCAACAACACCCATTTTCATTCCCATTCCTATTCCCCTCCTCCTTCCCCTTCCCCTTCCTCCTCAAATCTTCTCCCCATCTCATCCCATCCCTGTCACTGATGCAGTAGAACCTTGGCTCTTTCCTCCTGGAGCTTGAAGCTTGCGCTCCCCCACCCTGCCTAACTTTCTCCCTCTCACCTCCATCCGCGTCCCAGACGGTCACGTTAAAACCTAAGCTTCTTTCTGCAGTGCTGGCTCCACTTCTCTTCCTGTCATGGCCCCTGCAGTTCATACAGTAACACTATTTGAACCAAGAGGAGCTCTACAGAAAGCACTGCATACAGCATCATTATGAACCTGTTATGACCGTCGGCCACGGGCGGCCGCAGCCAACCCAATCACATCATGCATGCCTGGCCCTCCTTTCCAGGGGAACTCGCGGCTCTGGCCAGCCATTGTTGCCGTGCTGTTCCTGGCCCTCCTTGCTCCACATGGCAGCTGGGACGCCGCTGGCCCACACTCCGACTCCGGGCCTTCCTAGGTGCGCACGCGTGCCACCTGTTCTCTATTTAAAGGGCCAATAGCGGGAATCCCTGGGCCGTCCCTGACTGATGACATCATTACTTTGGGATATTTAAGCACCTCCTTTGGCCTATGCAAACTGACTTGGCAACGAGCTCCTTTGCCTCTCTGGTGCTTGTTCCTGTCTCTCCAGACCCATGGTTCCTGCCTTGGATCTCCACCTGCTGATCTGGACTCTGGCTCGGGTACCTGCTCCTTGGCGGCCTGTTTGTGCTTCCTTCGGGAGACCTGGTCTCCAGGCTTCCCCGCTCCTTGGAGTAGCTCCTGTGTGCCTCACCAGAGTTCCTGCTGACTCGCTCCTCCGCTCCTCGGGGAAGCCTCAGCACTGCCTATCAGAGATTCCATCTCTTCGCTTCCCCACTCCTTGGAGCAGTCTCTACCTTACCACACTGGAGACTTTGACCCTATGCTTCCCCGCTCCTCAGGGCAGCCTCTACGTCACCTTATCAGAGACTTTGACTCTACGCGTCCCCGCTGTTCAGGGCAACATCTACATCACTTTATCAGAGACTTTGACTCTACAATTCCCTGCTCCTTGGGGCAGTCTCAACGTCTTTACATCAGTGACTTTATGTTTCCCTGCCCCTCGGGACAGTCCCTGCATCACTCCTTCAGAGATCCTGTCTCCGCGCTCCCCGCTCCTTGGTGCCTGCCTAGCGCACCTCTGCCTTAGAGGTTCCTTCTCTGGTACTTCATACCTTTAGTCTTGCCTAAGTACTGTGACCCTTCTGAACTGTGCTTCTCCGTCCCGCACCTCGAGGCACCTCACAGTATATCTCAGCGCAGGTACCTGCAATCACGTGGTAGTGATGCAGGACGTTCTCACTCTATTGAACTTCAGTCATGTCTCCTGCTTCAGCTGACCTCGCCTCCCGACGGTGAGGACCTGTGGGGCCCCTCAGATAGCATCAACCTCCACCTCGGGTTAAGGGTACATGAAACCCACGAATCCTAACAGAACCACATGGATAGTGACAGGAGAGATTTGAAGATAGCCAGTTAAGTAGCCAGATAAGTTTAAAACCTAACCAATTATATTCAAACATACCTGGTTAAATTTTAAAGTTATCCAGCTGTATGTAGTTGAGTATATTCAGTGCGATGTTTATCAAGGTTGGTAACAAATAATACTCATAAAATTGTCCAAAACAATAAAAACATTACAAAACATAACAGAGAGCCTGAACCTGGAAGGAACAACACCAGTCATCTATCTATACCAGTCATCTGTCATAATGTCTAATCTTCAAAGGCCATTTTATGGTTAAACGGTTTTTATTACATTTCCATAAAAAATGAACAAACAAACATACTGGGAGGGGTGCGGGACACTGCATCACCCCCCAGTTCTTTTCAAGCACAATTACACCATACCCGCCCATTCCCCCCCCCCCCCCATCCCCACCCCCCCTGGTTCCTGGAGTGGAGTCCGCAACCAACAAAGAAAAGAAAAAGATAACTGCAGTAATACTACTGAAAGACTCCTCTTAGAATATATGTCATCAGTCGTTGAGTAGTCGACTCCGGGCTGGATGCGGAAGAGTCTGAATATAAGGTTCCCAAATTGCCAAAAAACAACTCTACTGACGTGCCGAGCTTCGGGACGACAGATATTCCATATGCATAAGCGAAAAGAAGAGATTCCTCCAGGTCCAAAACGACGGCGACTCCACCTCCCTACAGGCGAGAAGAATTCAAAGGCCATTTTAAACAAGATTTCTCCTTCCTCATTCAATCTCCCAACAGCATTCAAATGTTTCTATGAAGAATGGCCCCTAGAATTTACATTAAATGAAAAAAGTGGGAAAAGCAGGCATTGGATTGACTTTGGAAATGATTTCCAAACTAGGCTATGCCTCAATGTGGTAATAAGCTCTGTGAGAGAAGAATTATTACATGATCACTTCCATAGAAGGTGGGGTTTGGGAACTTGGAGTTTAAGATGTCCTTAAACCCTCCCCCCCTTATTTATTTATTTATTTAACATTTATAGACCAGCTTGAAACATTTCTTGGCGCTTTATGATTGTACATTCATAAGTTAAAAACAAATAAAACATAAATGTCAGATATAAAAAAAACTCCATAAAAATGTATACTCCAAAACAATTAATTAAAACAATGGCCTTAAAAAGTAGATACATAGAAATAAGATATAATATAAAAAATACTTATAAAAACCAGCAACAATACTGCAAAGCACTACTAAAGGAAAGGCAAGAGAGGGCCTTAAATGGCAACTACATACTAAATTGCAGTACTGTAAACTAAGACCATCATTGGAGCCACATTTCATATTGAACAATCAGAGACTCTTTATCCTCTGCTAATGCCAGGGAGAGAGGAGGGGTTGCTATGGAATAGCCTGCCCACCAACATCCCAAGAGCACTACCTGCCAGCACTAACCCACACTTCATGCTGGAGACAGTCTGAGTCGATGCAAACAAAATGCACTGAAAGCAGTCGCTGAGTGGTCAGCGCCCACTTTCTTAATACGCCCCCAGGCACCTCTCCTGAAGGCACCATGAAATATTTAAATTAGGGGTCATGCTGTCAAGGAAGCGCCCGGGAGAAGTCAGCTGTCCTGGGCTGTCCGCCGGTCATGAAAACGGACACTGAATGTATCAGCATCTGTTTTCCTAATCGGTTAACTGAGCATCCGTTTCCCGAACTTGACCACTGGCACTTTTAAAACAAATTTTTTTTTTAACTCTTTCATTCCTCTGACTTAGTATCGCCACAATATTAAGTCGGAGCATGTACAGAAAAGCAGTATTTTCTGCTTTTTCGTACAACTATTTTGGGGTGCTCAGAAATTAAAGCCTGCCCTGCAGACATTAATTTCTGAGGGCAAAAATGTACATACTGGATGCACCATTTTTTTTGCAATTGGGGTGGCTAACTAATAGCCTCATCAACACGCATTTGCATGTGATGAGTGCTATTGGTTTTGTGGCACATTGGACGCACGTTGTGAAGGCGCTAATCCCCTTTTACTATAAGGGGCTGTGAACGCCTACACAGCCCAGCTCCAACTGTGGGTTAAACAGTGCACTCAGCTGAGCACACTCTATTGCTTCGGCCTCTTAGTAAGTAACCTATATTTTGACCATATGCTAATGTTCTAGTCATAAAGACTGATTAGGCATTTAAGATTCCTTAATCCAATGGCTGAATCCATTTAGAACATTAATTCATATAAATGACATGTTTCCAGTGAATTGTCAAAGAAGTTGACGGGGAGGAATACTATGTAAGGTGAGAGCCATAATCTCCCCTTCTAGAAATCTATGTGGACTGGCATTCCTCAAGCCATATCTTTGCTTGTTTCCCCCACTCATTTCAGGACAGACACATCTAGTCCTGGTTTCACCCCACTGCATGCACAGAATTGTAGTTTTGCTTTTCTTAGAGAATTCAATAAGGGAAATCAGAACTGGACGGCCATTAATGCAATAGGTCTAAAACTAGGACTGAATCAGTCTGTCTTATAAAAAATGGAATGGGTTGGCAACTCCGGTTGACTTGCATAAACCAAGCAGTAGGAGTAAACAGGTGTCCGACAAGGAGAAGAATATAAACACAGTTCTAAGAAAGGAGACAGGGGTTTGCCTCAGTCAACTAAGGGAAGGCAGACCTATGCCGAAGGAAGGGTTGCATGGTGAACTGAATGCTGTTTTATCTTTATGTTTAAAACTGCCTGCCATCATCACTTTGCTGAAGTTTATGCTTCTTGAGAAGCGGGTTGAATTTTTGTGTTCTGGTGTGTTATGGGAGTCTCAGTTTAGTGGACCCTTGGGCCGACCTGCAGGAGACTGGGAAAGATGGTCAATGTCTCTAGTGAGTGGCAGGCCGGGAGGCAGATGTTCAGGCAGGACGTAGAGATGCTCTTCACCCTGGAAGCTGGTACTCCCCCGTGAGGAGCCCGTAGGAGCCCAACCGCTGGGACTTAGGCGGGTTGTGGATAAGAACAGGAAACTGGAACCAGACTAGGACAGTAGAAATACTGTAACAGAGCTCGGGTTCTGGAACCAGGCAGGAACTGTAGCAAGACTCGGGTTCTGGAACCAGGCAGGAACTGTAGCAGGACTCGGGTACTGGAACCAGGCAGGAACTGTAGCAGGACTCGGGTACTGGAACCAGGCAGGAACTGTGACAAGACTTGGGTACTGGAACCAGGCAGGAACTGTGACAAGACTTGGGTACTGGAACCAGGCAGGAACTGTGACAAGACTTGGGTACTGGAACCAGGCAGGAACTGTAGCAGGACTCGGGTACTGGAACCAGGCAGGAACTGTAGCAGGCAAGCAGGAACCAAACAGGTACGGAGTGATATGGCAAGGCAGGTCACTCCGGGGCACAACACAACAGGGAACCGGGAGGTAAACCCGTTGCAAGGCAAAGACTGAATGTCCATGGCCGGCTTATCAAGGCCACGGCGTCTGACGTCAGGAATTGGGCGGAGTCACCAGTGGCGGGAAACGGCCTAGAAAAGCACCCAAGTGGCGCTCGCGTGCACCTAGAAGCAGGGCGTCCATGGGAGGCTTTGCGGCGGCGCAGCCCCAGCGGGGACGCCGCAAACCAGGCCTCCAGAAGCGGGAGCAGGTCCAGGAGGTAAGGCCGCGGCCAGAACCGCAACACTGGTGAACATTTTTTTCTTATAATGTGGCTTTATCTGTAGCAGGGACATCTAGCTTTTGGGGTACTCAGAAGAACTCTTTATATCTTAGGGATCAATAAAGACATTTTTATATGAACTGTTCTATGAACTGTTTAAGTTTGTTAATGTAAGAGAATCCTGAGAACTGAAGGAATCACGAACAGTACTTTCATATTGCACCATCATTGGCATCCAATCACAGCTCAGATAATCTTCTTGCCATTTTATAGTTTGCAATAATACCACATAAAATGCTACTCTTACTTCTAGTGCAAGCCGGTTGAGACCTGACAAATGTTGTTTGCCTACAGATTCTTTAGGTAGAAAGGTCAGGTTCTCAAGCTTGGGAGGATTTCACAAATGGTCAACTAACTCTAAATACAGAACCACACTGTACAAGGAATGCAAAAAAGATTTATAACTCACCGTGTAAAATAGGACAGCACTACACAACACTCACTGTAAATTCATGCTAATAGTAACAAGAATAAATAAATGCCATACTTCATAAAACAAGATAGGACAAGAAGCTACCATAAAATGTAATGAGCTTTATAATACAATGGCATGCCTCATTAGGCTAGACAGGGTATGCATCTCTGTTGTAGGCTTCATGCAGTCATTGTACAGTTCTTTTTATCACTCACACCACACCCAGCTCTTGAGGGCAAAATGTAATATGCTAATTGGACAAGGTAACAACCATGCATGTTTTCCTGACAGTCAATGTATACACACCCAAAGGGTATATTCATTATGAGGTTATCAACAGTTCACATTATGGTCATGTAGTACAGAAAAATACTGGTACAAATTATACAAATGAACCCATGTATAGATTCTTGGTATGCTGAAACCACTGTTAGAATGCCTATAAAGCAATGTCCATGAGTACTCAGCACTTTGCAGTACATACATTAAAAAAAATCCTTTCTCAAAGAACCTAAATGTGTACACTATGATAATTGCCCACTTAATGATATAGTCAAGTTGAAGATCAGCTGGCTTGACTACATCATAGGGAGAGTAATTTTTAAAAGCATTTCTATGGGTAAACCAGAACTTTCCCTTTGAAAATTGGTGTATCTTATGTATGCATTTGCCATCTAATTTATATGGAGTATTACAGCCCATTGCAAAGTCCACCTAATTGTGAAAGGGAAAATATGTGTAGCTCCTCTTCCAGCATTTGCTAGGAAGGTAGGGATGCACACTCAGTCCCAGGGATTAGTCCAGGCATAGTCTCACCATATCTCAGCATGGATTCTTCGAATGCGGGGAAGGACAGATCTCCAAGGTCCAAGGTATAGGATAAAAATCTCTGAATGTGGGTGGAATCTCAAACTGTCTATTGCCAATAACCTGGCAACTAGGACCTGGTTACCAGGCTAGACACTTAAGTAGGGTGTTCAAAATAAAATTTTACAGTTCCACTTGGTTAAATTTAAAAAAATTGGCAATAAACTGATTTTTTCCTGATAGTATCCATTATCACAGCAATAACAAATCCAGCAATAATCTTGTTTCTGTGGTCCCTTTGTATTATCCCAAAGATCCCCTGTCTTCCCTTGGATGGAAAAATAGATTTTTCTGGGGTGCACTAAATGGGTTCTCATTTCCTTTAAAAATATCCCAGCCTAATACCTTAGGTCCAGTGCTTGAACCTTCCTTCTAAACTCGTTTCAAACTGCATTCTTATTGGCTGACACTGAAATAGGGAGTCTCAGATTCAGGTTCTGGAGGATAAATTTAGGCTCTTAGGGCCAGATTTTATAACATGCGTGCAGGCGTAGATTTGTTCGCACAAATTTTGGGCGCCCTCCCAAAATGCGACAAAATAGGAAATTTGTCGCAAAACGAATGCATATCCCTAGTAAATGCTAAAATAGCCCATGTGCCTTTAAGTAAAGTGCATTCAGAGCAGAAAGATTCCAAATTACCCCATAAACTGATAATCAGGTTGTTAATACAAACATGTCTGCATATAAGTACTACAAAAGGTAGATAATAATTGGCATCTCAGAGATCTGGTGGAAGGAAATTAACCAATGGGATACTGTGATACCAGGATACAAATTATATCACAATGATAGGATGGATCAAATTGGTGGAGGGGTGGCACTGTATGTTAAAGAAGGCATAGTCAAACAGGTTAAAAGTTCTACAGGAAACAAAATGCACTGTAGAATATTTATGGATAGAAATTCAATGTGAGAAAGAGAATAGAATAACAGTATGGTTGTACTATTATGCACCTGACCAGAATGAACACATGGATGATGAACTGATAACAAAAATTAGGAAAGCTAATAAAATTAGCAACCCAGTAATAATAATTGCTGATTTCAATTACCCCAGTATTAACTGGCAAAATATCATGTCAGAACATGCTAAGGAGGTAATGTTTCTAGATGAAATAAATGACTGCTTGATGAAGCAGCTGGTACAAGAACCAAGGGGGGGGGGGGGCATCTATTTTAGACATAATCCTTAGTGGAACATCTGATTTGGTGAAAGAGGTTATAGTGTTAGGACCACTTGGCAATAATGATCATAACATGATCAAATTTGAATTGATAACCAGAAGGAAGACGTGTTACCATTTAACTTTTAAAAGGAGATTTTGAGAAAATGAGAAAAATGATTAGGAAAAAACTGAAAGGAGCAGCTGCAAAGGTCAAGATTTTACATCAGGCATGGACATTATTTAAAAATACCATCTTGGAAGCACAGACTAGATGTATTCCATGCATTGAAAAAGGTGAAAGGAAGGCCAAAAGACTGCTAGCATGGTTAAAAGGTGAGATCAGAGAAGCTATTCTAGCCAAAAGAACAACTTTCAAAAAATGGGAAAGGGATTGGAATAAAGAAAAAAGGAAACAGCATAAGCATTACCAAATTAGATGCAAAGCATTTATAAGAAAAGCAAATACAGAATTTGAAAAGAAACTTCTTGTGGAAACAAAAACTCATAATAAAATTTTTTTCAGGTACTTTCAAAGGAAAAAGATTGCAAGGGAGTCAGTTGAGATAAAAGGGACGTTAAAGGAAGACCAGACCAGAGCAGAAAGATTGAATAAATTATTTGCTTCAGTCTTTACTGAGGAAGATGTGAGGCAGATACCCATGCCAGAAATGATATTTAAAGGTGATGATGCAGAAGAATTGAAATAAATCTCAGTGAACCAGGAAGTTGTACTATGGCAAATTGACAAACTAAAGAGTAGCAAATTACCTGGATCAGATGCTATATATCCCAGAGTGATGAAAGAATTGAAAAATGAAATTTCAGATATAATGTTAGTAATCTGTAAACTCATTAAAATCAGCTACAGCACCTGAAGATTGAAAGGTAGCCACTGTAACACCAGTTTTTAAAAACATTTCCAGGGGTGATCTGGGAAACTGCAGACCTCTGTGCCTGAAGTCAGTACTGGGAAAAATGGTTGAAACTATTCTAAAAAACAAAATTACTAAACATATAGATAGACTTAGCTAAGAGACAAAGTCAACTTGGATTTAGCCAAAGGGAAGTTTTGCCTCACCAATATGCAACATTATTATAAAGGAGTGAATAAACATGTGGATATAGTTGAGCCAGTTGATATAGTGTATCTGGATTTTCAGAAAGCATTTAACAAAGTATCTCATGAGAGACTCTTGAGGAAATTAAAAGTCATGGGATAGGAGACAATGTTCTATTGTGGATTGAAAACTAGTTAAAGGATAGAAAACAGAGAGTAGGGCTAAATGGTCAATTTTTTCATTGGAGAAAGGTAAATAGTGAAGTTCTATACTAGGACCACTGGTTTTTAACATATTTAAAAATGACCTAGAATAGGTACAGAAAAAGGTGACCAAAATGATAAAGGCTATGGAATGATTCCCCTATAAGGAAAGAGGTTAGGGCTCCTCAGTTTGGAGAAGAGATGGCTGAGGGGAGATATGATTGAGGTCTATAAAATAATAAGTGGAGTGGAACTGGTAAATGCAAATCAATTGTTTACTCTTTTAAAAAAAGACAAAGACTAGGGACATTCAATAAAGTTACTATGTGATTCATTTAAGACAAACAGAAGAAAATATGTTTTTAATTAACACATAATTAAACTCTGGAATTCATTGACAGAGGATGTGATGAAAGCAATTAGTTTAGCTGGATTTAAAAAAGGTTTGGACAAGTTCCTGGAAGAAAAATCCATAAACCATTATTAAGGTGGAAGTAATTGTTAGGGAATTGCTAAGGTCGCTAATGGCTGTCTTTCTTAATTCCCATAGACAAAAAGAGAATATCTTCACCCTATACTTAGCTGATTTTCACATTTATTGTCCCAGTAAATTGAAAATATATAATAATCTAGGAATAAAAAAAATTCCAATGCACATAAGAATAAGGTATAATGTAAACAAGGAAAAATAATACAAATGCAATAGAAATAAGATACAAGAAAGTATATGCATAGAATAAGTAAATCAAAACCAGAATATATATAAGTGATTTATGCAGCTAAGTGGTGACCGTTGAACTTAGGGACATATTCCGTGGCTGCTACTTAGCCACATAAGTTACATTTAAATCTAGTTAAATAGAACTGAATACACTTTCAATATTGGCCTCAGTAAGTCTGTATTCTTCAATTTTAACACAAAACTCCAAATAGAAAATAGACTGTCCTTCAATCTCATTGAAGTTACTAAGTAGTACATTTGAAACAAATTTGAGAATATATTTTTTTACTCAGCACACAATAAAGCTCTGGAATTTATTGTCAGATGATGTGGTAAAGACAATTAACATAGATGGGTTTAAAAAAGGTTTGGACAAGATCTTGGAAGAAAAGGCCATAAACTATTATTGACCAGGATGACTTGGGGAAAACTACTATTTATCCTTGGGCATCAGCAGCATTGGAATCTATCTACTATTTGAGATCTACTATCTATCTACTATTTGAGGTACTTGTGATTTGGAATGGCCACTGATGAAAACAAATATTGGGCTTGATGTACTTTTGCTTTCATATATGCACACAACTTTCTCTTTGGAAACTGCCCATGGGTACAAAAGACTCGTGGATTTTACACCTGCTTGGTCAAGATATTTGCTTAAGAATACCACACATAAAGGCAAATTTTAAAAGCCTTATGTGTGCCAAGCCGGCAGATATGGTTAGAAGTTGGGCTGCCACATGCCACACAGATTTCAAAAGGTACACGAGTATGCACATATCTCCCGGTATGTGCACAAAACATTTTTTGAAAGAAGGGGCATAGGTGTGGTATGGGTGGGGCATAGACGTTCCTGGATTTTTTAAATGTATTTACACATACAAGTGCGTGCCGGGGTCCCCACCACATAATTTTACTTCTGCTATGGATGGCATATAAGTCATGAAACAATAACAACTAGGCTAGTCAGTGGGGTTTTAAGGGTTGGAGCTAACAGGGTAAAAGGGTGGCTATTTAACTAGGGGGGTTAGAAAGTCCTATCTTTTGCCTGGGTGAACTGGGAAAACTGGCAATTGTGTCAGCGCACGTATCTATTAAAATTCCCCCACTTACGCAGTAGAGGCAGCAATTGCATGCACATGCACAATTTATATAAAATTGTGCACACATGTGCATACAGCCTATTTTATACCATGTGTGCATATACGCACATATGTTATAAAATGGCTCCTTCCACTGGTGCGAGCCGGCATAAGCACATACATGTGCACCCGTGTGGCTGTTTAAAAGTTGCCATCCCCAATGTGAAAATCCCATCCATGCGTGCGGTTTTTTATAAGCCTGCCCAAGACATGCCCCTCATGGGAACACCTCCCCTCAAACTGGCTGCATGAATGCTCACTATGGAACCACCATATGCACTTTTAGCCAGGCTAAGAGCCATTTTCAGACATGCAATTTCTTCAAATAAATGGCTTAAAAAATTGTCCTCCCCATGTCCGGTGACAGTCATGACTGGAAGCCTGACACATCAAACTGTCACTACTGCAAAACTGTGCTGTACTACAATGTGACTGCTGTATATTATTTTTTCTTTTCTTTTTTTAAATATTGACTGAATGATTGCTAAAATAATGAGACTCAACCCATTTGAGGCATAAATGGCCTTGAGGATAAATGCTGTGCTTGCTGAAGAGAAAGGGACTCTTGCAGTAGCTTCAGAGAGGAATGCTGAGGAACAAAGTGTAAAATCATTTTTTTTCCTACAGCTTGGGAGGCACCATGATGTCTGCACAGGAAGCTCAAAGCTTCCAGGGACCAAGGAGCAATAGGAAAGTAATTTTCTTGCAGGAAGACCTGGAGATATCGGTAGAGGAAATGAAAACATGCAACGTTATACTGTTAGCACCTGGATCATATGAGACCAGTCCTGTGGTGAAAGCCCCCTAGCTTTATACCCACACAATGGTATAAATGCACTAGGAGCCACACATTCAGTGTTGCAGATTTTTGCGGCCACTGGAAAGACTTCATAAGAACCAAGGAGAAGGTGACCAGCAATAAAAAGGAAGGCCAGCATAGAGAAGGAGTCTGTCAAACAAGCTGAATAACCTAATTTTTCTATGTGCCTTTTAAGTTACATTGCATACATTCTTATTGCAAGGTGCCCTGGGTAGGATGGTATATAGAAATCAAAATTATTATTAAGAAGAAGGTACCTGCAACCTTCACTAAGTAATGGAGTGACTGAACATGACACAGAATAACTTTGAAAACTTTTTTAAAAACACATGCAAATATACATGTGTATATACACAAATGCACTTCTATTAAGCTACATTAAAAAGATTATGTAAAAAGTACCTCGGTTTATTAACAAAGGGTTTGATTCTTTCCGTGTTTGGGGCTCCTGACAGCAAATAGCTCGTGGTATTTGGGTTTTGCTGACTAGCAGCAGTCATACAATGAAATATTCAGGAAATGATCATAGTAGTTAGAAAGATATCTCCAAAAAATATCAGGGCCACTTAAGAAGCAGATCTACCATAGATGATCCATTAAATCACACAACTTCACCCATAGACTGGCCCACTAAGGATTAACGACTTACTCATATGCCTTTTCTATGCTATCTGTGGCCTACAGAGCTGAATATACTTATGCCTACTTGGGTCTGGAATATCTCTGGAAAGTCCACTGTTTAAGTTGTGTAGCTCCTGTTATAAGGGTTGATTCATCCCTAGATGTTTGGGCCTCCATTAGGGTTTTCCGAAATATCTACTGTAGTAAAAGGGGACATCTAACTGTGTGCAAAACATTCCAAAAGTTATTCATAAGAGGCCATAATATATATATTAGCCAAGCGTTCCCTGATAGCTAAGAGCCGATGAAGAGAGCTTTACGGACACTGGTCCACCAACCCCACTGTAAATATGTTTTGAATTGTTTAGGCTTTGTATTATACTTCTTTTTGCTAATCATGTTTTGAAGTGCATTCCATTGGTTTCTCTGTAAGTTTTCAGTTTTCAACTACTGTTTCAATGTATCCGCCCCTGAGGTGACAGTTCAGTTCTCTGTAAACCGGTGCGATATGTATTCTATACAGGAACACTGGTATATAAAAATTAAAAATTAATAAATAATAAATAAATATTCAGAATACATAGGAGATTGAATCAGCCTATTAGGAAACTCTTTTCCACCTCTAGCCCTGAAGAGAAAGGTTTATTCACCCACCTAGAAACAAGCTTTTTATTATCTTCAGAGGTGTCTATCCCAAATATATTCATAGTTGGCAACTCTGTGGGTGCTTGAGCATCCCCAAAATTGCCTTTTACACTCCGGTAGATTAGGAGTTGAAAACTCCATACTGTAGGGCAGCTGGGGAAGGCAGTAAGGAAGTGCATCCGTCTCTTTGCTACTGTTCCCACCTCCCTGTACAACCTATTGGTTGACTGCAGAATTTCTGACCAATGAGCTGCCAAAGAGGGCAAGCAGGAAGCCTGTATCTTCTCTTTGACTGCTCCCACCTCCCTCTGCAGCCTATTGTCTGGCTGTGGAATATCTGATCAATGGACTCCAGGGGAACCAGACAACAGTAAGCAGTGTAGGACAGACAGGCATCCAGAGGTCCAGTTAGGCTGGGGAGAGCTGTTGATAGAGGGACTAGTAAAGGGAAAGAGGGATGGAGGAGCTATAAGGAGGGTGAGAGAGGGGCAGAGAGAACTGCTAGGAGATGGAGCAAGGAGGAAAGGTAGTGCAGGCTGGAAGATGGGAAGTGATTGTAAAAGGGGATACTGGCTGGGGAGATAACATTGCCGTGAGGGTCTGGGAGAGGAAATAAAAGAAGGAATTCTGGCTGGGAGAGGAGGAGGTGAGGAATTGTGAGTGGAAAAGGGACTAGAAGAGGAGTTGTAGGAGGAAAGGAATAGACAGGCTATGAGGACAATCATAGAGGGCTGAGAGAGGGGACATGGACTGTAAGAAGGAGAAACTAGCTGAGAGAAGGAAAAAAGGGATGCAAGCTGGGAGAGAGGACATGGGTAGTGATAACAAAGGAGTAGGGTGATTGATTAGGAAACTGAGAGGAAGAGAGAGGTGAAGAGGCCTAGGAAAGGAACTATGTAGACAGAGAGGATCGGGAGCTGATAGGGGACGTGAACCAGGAGAAGAGTTTTGAGGAGAGAGGATTATGGTGGAGGGAAGAGGCATGAAGAGGTGAGAAGAGGAATGGAAGAAGCAGGCTGGGGTGAGACTTGGAAGAGGTGAGAGATTTTAATGAGTTGTGGAGGGATAGCCAGGAGACAGAAAGATGAAAAATAAATAATAAAGACATGAGAGGAAGACGACTATATAAACTTTAAAAGAAAAAGAAATAATAAGGCAGAGAAGAAACTGAGAGAAAGCCAAGAGCAAGCAGAGATGGAGGATAGATGCAAACTACAGACATAAAGGTTGGAAAATTGTTTATTTGAAATTTTGTGAAGATTTTGGTACTAGCTGTGCAGGGTCAAGGGTGAGGGGACAGGTGGTATCTGAACTTTTTTGAATCCTGCAGTGACCATGGTAAATAAGGTAATTTATTGGAAAGATGGAAGGGGGAGGAGGTTGTGAAGGCATGTGATATCATAGACTCAAAATCTCTCTCTTAAAAATTGGCAGCTCCAGTATTGAGAGGGGCTGAGGTCAAGGCAGGAATGGAAGTGAACATCATTCCCCTTATTCACAAAAATAAACATTCGCTGGAACAAGAAGACGCTGGAACAAGGAACAGGCAAACTAGTACACCACGGGGTCGACCCGATTGCCAAGGCGAGGTCCTGGGGACAGGGCCTCACTATATATACTAGGGTTACGTGATGTCATCAGGATGCGTCTGAGTCAGGTTTCCCGCGCTTGGCCCTTTAAAGCTGAGGACGTCGGCCGCGCACACGCCTAGGGGCGGGGCCGAGGTGGCTGAAGATGCGGCTCCCCGACGGGAGCTCTGCTGTGAGGCCTGCAGCATGGAGGAAGTTGGAGAGGGCCGCAGTGAACATTGGAGATGCCAGGAGCTGGCGGCAGCAGCAAAACCGGAGCTAGTGGAGGGCAGCGCGAGGTGAACAGACCCAGTCGCGGCACCCACGTGGCCAGGGCACGCAACACTCCTCTTGGTGTAGGCAGCATGAGATCAGGCAGTGGTACCAGCCAGCAGAAGACTTAGAGCAGATCTCCTCAAGGATGAGTCCGGGAATTGCATTTTGATTGTCTTCCTTCTGGCATATCCTCCTTTGATGGTCTCACAGACCCCCTAGAAGTCCACAAATCTCAGGTTGGAAATCACTGATTTACACCATCTCTGGTAACTTGCCTTCAGGTTGGTGGAATGAACCCATACGATGTGTGAAAGATTATCAGGATATGGGACTTGTAGAATCTTTAGCTAATGCTTGTTGGATGTATCCTCACCACACCTAACATGTTTAGCAGAGACCAGGGATACAGCATTCTCGGTGGCTGGGCCACAATTGTGGATTTTTCCTGCCTGAGAACATGAAGATAATCAAACACACATAGACCTTCAGGAAGTAATTAAAGCATTCTTCTTTTGCAAGTATTTTGATTAAAGGAGTAGGCATGCATTGTGATTGGGCACTTATTGACAGAGGGGCAGATTGTCTACAGTTGAGTCTTTGACTCTGGGTATTGATATTTTTATGTAAAGTGGATTTGTTTTTATTGGTATTTGTTTGCACATGGATTATGATCGTATGCTATAGCTCACCATGAGGGTAACAAATCTTTTTAAATGAGATGAAATAAATAAATAAAAAGAATCTTGATCATCCAACATGAAACTCATTTGAGATCAAGGATCTGAGAGTTGCATGTGTAACACCACCCCGGGGTGCCTATCCTACATGGGTAGGGCCATAAACTTATTTGTAATATCTTCGGGCAAACACCCTGGCTACCTCTTTAGGAGCCCCTTTTCCCCAGGTATGGATCCTTTCACTTGGTGAAGATAGGGTTCCTTTCAGGTCCCAATGCAGGGGTGGCTAACTTCCTTCCTGAAATTTCTTGGGAGAGGGTAATTTCTATTCACTGTGTGCTGAGTGCCCAAATAAACAAGCTGGAGCCAGTGGATTAGTACCGAAAAATAAAGCCTTTACTTCAAACACTGATTAGTTAATGGCACAATAAATATGTTCCAGCACCACAGTCTTTCTGCCTCTTTTTATAAATTCTCTGTCCTCTATCTGTACAGGACTCACATATCAGGGCCAGGGAAACATCCACTCTCCAGGGCTTGGTTAAGTGGAGCTCCCAGGTGGGCAGGGTCTCTTTAGACTGGTCAAAAAAACAGTTCCAATCTTATACAACTGGTAAAAAGTATATGGCACAGAGAGTAAATCTCTCTTTCTCCAGGGTAGTGAAACACCAGATGTGTGTCCACAGTGATGTTTGATTTCCCTTACTCAAGCTTTGCAGATGTTCCTACACACAGGCCGATACAGACAAAGTCTCCTGGGCGCGCGATTCAGGAGGGTGGCCTATGCAAATCAGGGCCCGCGGTAAAAAGAGGCGGTAGGGACACTAGCGCGTCCCTAGCGCCTCTTTTTGGCCAGGAGCGGCAGCTGTCAGCAAGTTTGACAGCCAGCTCTCAATTTTGCCGGCATCGGTTCTCAAACCCGCTGACAGCCACGGGTTCGGAAACCGGACGTCGGCAAAATTGAGCATTCATCTTCCGACCCGCGGGCCACGGGCCGATTTTACATTTTTTTTTTTTGACTATTTTTAACTTTTGGGACCTCTGACTTAATATTGCCATGATATTAAGTCGGAGGGTGCACAGAAAAGCAGTTTCTACTGCATTTCTGTGCACTTTCCCGGTGCCGGCAGAAATTAGCGCCTACCTTTGGGTAGGCGCTAATTTCTGAAAGTAAAATGTGCAGCTTGGCTGCACATTTTACTTTCTGTATCGTGCGGGAATACCTAATAGGGCCATCAACATGCATTTGCATGTTGCGGGCGCTATTAGTCTCGGGGGGGTTGGACACACATTTCCGACGCGCTATTACTCCTTACTGAATAAGGGGTAAAGCTAGCGCGTCGAAAACGCGTGTCCAAATGCAGGTTAACAGTGCACTCCACCGGAGCGCACTGTACTGTATCGGCCTGACAGTCTTTTTAGTTCTTTCTGGATTCCTCATGGGAGGGATCCCCTTGAAAGCAAACAGCTCTCTTTGCTTCAAACAGGAAGGAAGAACAGCCAGAATTTCCTGCTGGATTTTGAAATCAAAGTATTTTATCCCCAACTGAATTTAACACCAGAGTTCCTCCTTGCAGTAGGTCACTGACACCTTCTTTCCTTTGGCAGGTTTGGAGGGTAGGTCTTCCTCAGGGCCGGTGCAAGGGTATTAGGCGCCCTAGGCGAAACGTCAGCTATGCCGCCCCCCCCCTCCCCGCCTCCACACACAATTAACTTACATTGTGCATTAATGAAAATAACGAAGTCTGTATTTATAACAGAACACTTATTTGACATTTTTATGCCATTTATTTATTTATTTATAATTTTTATATACCGATGTTCCTGTAAAGAATACATATCGCACCGGTTTACAAGGAACTGAACAGTCGCCTCCAGGGCGGAATAAGATTATTTGTCTTATCGACGGTATAGAAACTTTTATAAATAAATAAATAAAAATAAATAAAATAAACATAAACCAAAGCTATACTTGTTGCTCAAACAAAAAAAGCAGACACATCACATAATATTAAATAATTAAAATGGCAGTCAATCAAGAAAAATAAACTTAAAAAGCCATCTTTACTTACCCCCTCCAGCAGCTCTCTTACTCCTCTTCCATGCAGGCTGTAGTACACACCAGAAGCAGCAGTAGTGGCTAAGCTCTATACTCATGGTCCTCTTCCTTAAGGCCCATGTCTCTCACACACACACCATATCAGTCATGCCCCCATGACCAGTTTCTGTCTCTCACACACCAATCATCTCCCAAACAGTCTTTGACAAACACACCAGTCACCTTCCTGAACAGTTTCTCTCATGCCATACACACACAGGCTTCCCACTCCCGTGTTCCACGTACATATATGGGCTTCTCACTCTCATAATCACTTTCTCTTTCTCACACACACTCACCAGTCTCTCACTCTCATGCTTGTTCTCTCCACATGCACAGGCTTCTCATTCCCATAATCACTTTCTTTCTCTCACATACATACACAAACACACACACCAGTCACCTGATCTCTCTCATGCATACACACACACAGGCTTCCCACTCCCATGTTCTCTTTCAGATATACAGGCTTCTCACTCCCATGCTGTATCTCACACACTCCCAGCTTTCTCACTCCCATGCTCACTCTTCACATGCACAGGCTTCTCATTCCCATAATCACTTTCTTTCTCTCTCTCACATACACACAAACACACACCAGTCACCTGTTCTGTCTTACATATACAGGCTTCTCCCTCCCATGCTGTGTCTCACACACACCCAGGTTCTCACTCCCATGCTCACTCTCTTCACATGCACAGACTTCTCATTCCCATAATCACTTTCTCTCTGTTACACACACACACACATACACCAGTCTCTCTCTCATTTCCATGCTCGCTCTCCAGGTGCACAGGCTTCTCATTCCCTGAATCACATTCTCTCTCTCTCACATTCACATACACACCAGTCACACCGTCACCTTACCAACCAGTCTCTCTCTCATACATGCACACACACACAGGCTTCCCACTCCCATGCTCTCTCTCACATAATCAGGCTTCTCACTCCAATGCTTTCTTTCACACACACCCCCACAACACCAGGCTTCTTACTCCCATGCTTTCTCACATACCCAGAGTTCTCACTTCCATGCTTTTTCTCTCTTTCACACACACACACACACATCAGTCACATCCCTGACTGTCTCACACTCTCACACATCAGTCATCTCCTTGAGCAGTCACTTTCATTGTCTCTCACATATACACATACATCAGCTCTCTGACCAGTTTCTCTCAATCACACACACACATGCTCTCGATCAAATACATTCTCTCACTTACACACATGCTCTCAATCACACACACATGCTCTCAATCACACACACATGCTCCCCCCCCCAAATGGTAGCTGCAACAGCCTCCTCCTCCAGCCCCCGCAGGCCAAGAAGGAAGAATCCCATCGGCCGCGGGAAGCTCATGCTGCTGACTCCTTTCCCGATTACCGGCTGCTTCAATTGCTCGGGGGCCGATGCTGCTGTCGCCGCTATTTTTTTCATGCGGCACCGCTCTTTCTCCTTCCCGCGCATCACTTCCTGTTCTGGGTCGGGGGGGGGGGGGGCGGGAGGAAGAAAAGGGCAGCCGCGGATGCCACAGCTTTTTTTTTGCACTGCTGCGTTCCTGCTGGGCTTGAACGTGCTGATAGCCCGGCGGCAACGGCAGCGGGAGAGACCAGGAGCACGCGAACCGCTGGGGGAGGTCAGATGGGTCTTTTGGGGCGGGCTGCCGGCAGCGGCTCTTTTATTTTTATCGGGGGGGCGGCGGCTTAATGCAGCTCTTTTCATTTTACCGGGGCAGCGGCTGAGCGCGGCTCTCTTAATTTTACCGGGGCAGTGCTGCCCCCGGGAAGCTGGCGCCCTAGGCGACCGCCTAGTTCGCCTAGTGCTTCCGCCGGCCCTGCTTAACCTGCACATATCCAGACTCAGGGCTCCCCATGCCTTGAGCCCAGGTGATATACAGGCTCTCACAAGGCTTCTGCTACTTAAGAACATAAGAAATTGCCTTTCTGGGTCAGACCAAGGGTCCATCAAACCCAGCATCCTGTTTCCAACAGAGGCCAAACCAGGCCACAAGAACCTGGCAATTACCCAAACACCAAGAAGATCCCATGCTACTGATACTAGTAACAGCAGTGGTTATTTTCTAAGTCAACTTGATTAATAGCAGGTAATGGACTTCTCCTCCAAGAACTTATCCAAACCTTTTTTAAACTCTTAAAACCCAAAAAATAGACCCAGAGGAAAAATCCTAACCAGCCAGTGACTGGACTGGAAAAGGAAACCCCCTCCCAACCCTTGTCCGGATCACCAGGTAGTGTTTGCCTGGCTCCTCTGACTGGACCTGAATAACAATTCAAGCAAAATTCCTCTCTGCTTCCTAACTCTCGGCAAACCTGAAGGAAGGGACTGCCTCCCGAGCTCTATGTAGGAAACTTCTATACGGTCTTTTAGGGGGACGGCCATTCCAAACCCCTCAAAGGGAGGGGCTGGATTTGAGTGGTAACCTCCCCCTCACACTACCCTGCACTCTCACCAGCTGAACTAAAGGCTCAGCAAGGTCTTAATGGTGACGTCATCATAGGTTCTGTCACACGTGGACAGAAGATGAGTCTCTTATTTACTTACCATTTTGGCTTCAAAAAAGGTGGCAAATCACAGCGCAAATGGAAGACTCCTATCCATTTACTCTGAATCTCAAAGTCTGAAATTGGGAACAACTCTAATTTCTGTTCAGTCTTTACCACCTACAAAAGTGACTTCTATTGATGATTTCCTATCTGGGAATGGAGTGTGTAAAGGACTGAAGTTTTGTTTGAAGTTTGTGATCTCTGCATGGATTTTGGAAGGAAAGAAACATCCTGAGAAACTCAAGACTGTCTGTGCACTGTCTTTTTCAGGCTATATTGTTTCCTACCAGCAGGGCTTTGAGACATTTTACCTCCACCCTTGAGCCCAGCTCGGTCCCTGAGAGTTACCAGGCTACATATGCCTCTAATAGGAGGCACCTCAAGAGTAAACGCCAGGGAATGCCTGCATGCATAGTTTGGTAGATGGCCTGGATTGCAAGATAATGGCTTTTTGGAGAGGCTAGGTAGACTCTGGAAACAAGAAGAAGTCTGAAGAAACTCAGATTCAAATGGGTAACAAGTACGCTAATATACATGCACCAAAAATTGCAAAGGCAGGATGCACAGAACAGAAAATACATAAAGAAAGATACAGATGAGCAATGTGACAGACACTATTCAGCGAACACAGAAAAGCACTTGCAAGAAAGGACAGTGCACAATGCACAGAAAGGAAACAACGGCACACATACACTGTGCACACAGGGGCATAACAGAGAGGAACAAAAGGAGGAAGCAATGCACTCTGGTAAAGTTGGACCAAATGACACACAGAAACAAGACAGATGAACACAACAGACACCATGTCAGGCAGTGACGGACACCACATAAAAAGACACAGATACACACAGAAGGTGCCATGCTGGACAATGGCAGACATGCATGGGCAAAAACTTGCAAAGTGGATCTTCTTCACTGCCACAACTGGTTCTCTGTTCACCTTGTACCCCCTGGAGTTCCTCCATAACCCATCTAAACACCCTAGCCTCTTCCACTTCTGCTTCCTGGCTATCCCGGTGAGAAAGTGATAGAGTCCCTCTGTGTGAGGGAACTCTGCTATCATGGACCCTGAATCAGGTCATTAGGTGTTTGCTATTTTGAAGGACTGTGAATGCTGCCTCTGCAGAAGATCTGACCCAGGAAAAAGAACAAAACATAAGTCACATAAGTCCTCTGTATAGAGTTCTGCACTCAAATTGTACAGGCTTCACACAATCTGTATAAGATTCAGAGAACACTAGCAGATTCACTGCAGAGGTTATAAAGCAGTCTAATTTGAATGATTACACATGTGTCACTGGGCCAGTGTAAGCATGATTACAATTATAAATGTTCTGGCTGAAAAGGGTATGATTTTAAATGCTAAAATTACCAGAGCAAGCTAAGGCATTACTAATACTTTTCAAAGATTGTACAAGATACTGGATAGTATGTGACCAATTTAACCAGTTCATTTTGCCTCACAGGGAGCTGACAAGAAATAATTTCTCAGTAATCTTGCAAACTCCACCAATTGGCAAGGCAAGTCATTTCATGCTACACATAGTGAAGGAATAAGGCTTTTAGCCAATGTTGCCTTTGAGGTATGTGGAGGTCCAGAGAACATGTTTGGTTAAAGCCGTCATGTCATTTGAGCCATGCATTGGAACCAGAAAGGTCCCTTTCTGAATACCAAGTGAAGAGAATGCAGTCAGTGGATTCTGCACATCTCAGAGAGAAATTGCTTTCAGCAAGGCAATGCCTTTATATTATGAAGGCAGATAACCCTTCTGGAACACCAAAAAAAACACTAATAGCTGTATTTCTAGAATCTCTCTCTCTCTCTCTATATATATATATCTATATATAGATGTAAGTATTTTAAGAACATAAGACTTGCCATACTGGGTCAGACCAAGGGTCCATCAAGCCCAGTATCCTGTTTCCCACAGTGGCCAAGCCAGGTAACAGGTACCTGGCAGGATCCCAAGGGGTAGACAGTTTCCAAGCTGCTTATCCCAATAATAAGCAGTGGATTTCTGCAACTCTGTCTTAATAATGAATAATGCCTTTTCCTTCAGGAATTTGTCCAAACCTTTTTTAAATGCAGCTACACTAATAGCTTTCACCACACTCTCAGGCAACGAATCCAAGAGCTTAATTATGCATTGAGTAAAAAAAAATTTTCTCTTATTAGTTTTAAATGTACTGCTTAGTAACTTCTTTGTGTGTCCCCTGGTTTTTGTACTTTTTGACAGAGTAAACAACTGATTAACGTTTACTCGTTCCATTCCACTCATTATTTTATAGACCTCTATCATATCTCCCCTCAGCCATCTCGAGCTGAAGAGTCCTAATCTCTTTAGTCTTTCCTTACAGGGGAATTGTTCATCCCCTTTATCATTTTGGTTGCCTTTCTCTGTCCCTTTTCTAATTCTGCTATATTTTTTTTGAGATGTGGTGACCAGAGCTACACACAATACTTAAGATGAGGTCACACCATGGAATGATACAGAGGCATTATGATATTCTCTATTTTATTCTCTATTCCTTTCCTAATAATCCCTATCATTCTGTTTGCTTTATTGGTTGGTGCATGGAAATGGGCCTCAGTATTTAAAAGAAAAAGTGCTTTGGTATTTTCCCTTTCATGCTCTCTGTACTTCATGGTCTACTTCTTTGATTGTTCCTACTTGTAAAGTGGTAAGAAGATCAACATTGTATGCCAAAATGTTTTCGGTGGTGGCACCATCATTATGAAAAAACTGCCTTTGGATGTTAAACTGGAAGCTAATTATTTGCTGTTCCCTAAATCATACAACACAAAAGGAGAACCTTAACTATTAATCTCATATATAATCTCATAATCTCATATATAATCTCATATATAATCTCATATATAATTTTAAAATTATATATGAGATTAATAGTTAAGGTTCTCCTTTTGTGTTGTGTGATAGTGTATATTGGGGAACCGATTTGTGATTTATTTCCCTCAGTATTGTGTTCCCTAAATCATGGCTGCTCCTCCAAGTGGGTTTATTTTAGCTGCTGGTAATTATGTGCTGCAATATTGTTTTGTTAATTTAGTTTAGTTTAGTTTATTTGTATTATATTGCTTAGCGATTTTTATATTGTACATCGCCTTGGACGACCATCTGGTTTGATCAGGAAGGTGGCTGAGAAATGATTTTAAATAAATAAAATAATAAATTAAATATACATATATATTTATATATAACTATAGGGAGATCCATATTCAATCACAGTCTGATTAGCAAAGTTAGCTGGATAAACATATCTGGCGTACACTGGAGGTATATTCAATAGTGCAGCCACACTATTGAATATAGCAGGCTAATTTTATCCAGCTAACTTTAAGACAGCTCTATGGCAAGACCAGATTTAACAAGATAAGTTATCCAGCTAACTATGAATATCAGAATTAGCTGGATAACTTATCTAGCTAATGAAACTCCTCCCTTATAGAAATTAGCAGGCTAACTTTAGGACAGATCTATGGCATGACCAGATTTACTCAGATAAGTTATCCGGCTAACTCTGAATATCAGAATTAGCTGGATAACCTATCCAGCTAATGTAACTCCTCCCCAAAATGCCCTCAATTTATCCAGCTAAATTTTAGCCGGATAATAAGATATCTGACTAAAATTTCGCTGGATAGGTGGCCAAATAATTTCACTGGATAACTAGTGAGTTATCTGGCTAAATACCTCTGAATATGCACCTCATATTATATATATATATATATAACTACATTAAAGAAGGAAGTTTCCCTGCGCCTGTAACACTGGTATGCAAATTGAGGGCTGCCCCTTCCTCCATGACTTTCTAGCATTGCCCCTCTCTTTAGGCCGGATTTTAAAAGGGCCATGTGTGCAAATACCGGCAGTTACACAGGCAAGTGCCAGGCCCTGCAAAAAGGGCAGGCTGGGGGGAGGGGTGTGGGCAGGGAGGGGTGGGGTGGGACAGAGGCTGGACGGGACACCCCCACCCCCATGCTGGGAACTGCATGCACATGGATGCGCATGCGCTTCTTTTAAAATCTACCCCTTTCTATATGTAACTTGAGCCCACCCTGGAAGAGAAACATTATTGGCAGTGGATGGCGTATTTACCTTCTCATGTCTGCCTGCCTGCCCTGGAAGAGACATATTGGTGAAGCTAACAGTGCAATCTACTCTCCCCCCCCTTAAATCCCCCTCCCTCACTGACTCCTATCAGCCCAACAGGAGGAGGAGGAGGATAGTAACATTGCAGTGTCTCTAGTGCATCCTCCCCCTTCCCCTGCTGGGGCCTGGATTGCATGCTTTGAACCACGACTCTTGCCCTGGCAGGGGTGGAAGGCAGACAAGCCGAAAGACATTACAATGTCACCGTTCTTTTCCTTCTCCTGTTGGGCCAATCGAACCCAATGAGGCGGGGAGATCTGCGGGGGAGCAGGGAGAGAGTGAACTGAGTATCAAGAGGGGGGGGGTGAGAGGGGGAGAGAACAAACTGACCAAGGAAAGGGGGGGAGTGTATGAACTGGGGATGGGGGGAATGAACAGAGGAGAGGGCTTCATGGGGTTTGGGGAGGTGCTGAACCAGGATGAATGGGAGGGGTAGTGAACCAGGGTGAGTGAGGGGTTTGGGAGGGGGGAGGAAATAGGGTGAGTGAGGGGATTGGGTGGGGGAGGAAGTAAAAAAGAGAGCGAGACAGTGACTGAGGTGGAGAGAATGAACAATAGGAAGTGGGGGAATCAGTGAGTAAATTGGGGAGAGAGGATGTGAACCAGTGTGAGGCGTTTTTGGGGGAACAAGAGTGAGTGAGGGAGTCCTGGTGGAATGCAGGGGGCAATCAGGGTGAGAGATGGGTTCATTGCGAGGGGAAGGAAGCCAGGGTGCGTGAAGGGCTCAGGTCAGGGGAGAATGTGAACGAGGGAGAGTGAAGGGATAAAGGGGCTTTGGTAGGGGAATAAGAGAAAGAGGGGATGGGAGTGTGATTCTACTACCACACATTCCGATTACGTACGTCCTACATGTCACAGTATTTTCTCGGCCTTGGACAGCTGTTTACTAGGGATGTGAATCGTTTTCCATATCGTCTTAACGATAGAAATCGTGTGGCAGGGCAAGAAAATCGTCTTAGGCACGATTTTTTAGTTAAAAAATCGTTAAAAATCGTTTTTTTCCGATTAGTGCGCACTAACTCGAGTTAGTGCGCACTAACGGAGTTAGTGCGCACTAACTGGGAGTTAGTGCGCACTAACTGAAAATGATACAATTTGACACTTTTCAGGTCAGTTAAGGTCAGTTTAGGAATGAATATGTATTCCTATTGGCTGCCCTCTTATTTATTCATGTTACCAAGTTTCCTACTGACAGTATATGGGGGATGGGAAATGGAAACAGTTGGTAGCTTGACAAAACAAGTAATGTGATCAGTCAATGTGACTAGAACTTGTGCCCTAACCCTGATACCAGGGGTATTGTGATCTTCCTGCACACAGTGCCCTATCCCTATTAATACCAGGAGTGTTGTGATCTTCCTGCACACAGTGCCCTATCCCTAATACCAGGGGTGTTGTGATCTTCCTGCACACAGTGCCCTATTCCTGATACTGGGGGTGTTGTGATCTTCCTGCACACAGTGCCCTATTCCTGATACCGGGGATGTTGTGATCTTCTTGCACACATCCCGGTATCAGGGATAGGGCACTGCATGCAGGAAGATCACAACACTTCTGGTATTAATAGGGATAGGGCACTGCATGCAGGAAGATCACAACACTCCTGGTATTAATAGGGATAGGGCACTGCATGCAGGAAGATCACAACACCCCTGGTATCAGGGATAGGGCACTGTGTGCAGGAAGATCACAATACCCCGGAGGAGTGAGGGTCAGGCAGCTCCCCCCTGTCTGTGAAGCCAGCCTCTCACTAGTAATGCAGGGAGGGAGCTGTCTCAGACTTCACCATCCTCCCCCCCCCCTCACCCACACACCATTCACTAGCTGGGACATGGGGGAAGTCAGGAGTGAGGGTCAGGCAGCTCCCCCCTCTCTGTGAAGCCAGCCTCTCACTAGTAATGCAGGGAGGGAGCTGTCTCAGACTTCACCATCCTCCCCCCCCCCCCTCACCCACACACCATTCACTAGCTGGGACATGGGGGAAGTCAGGAGTGAGGGTCAGGCAGCTCCCCCCTGTCTGTGAAGCCAGCCTCTCACTAGTAATGCAGGGAGGGAGCTGTCTCAGACTTCACCATCCTCCCCCCCCCCCTCACCCACACACCATTCACTAGCTGGGACATGGGGGAAGTCAGGAGTGAGGGTCAGGCAGCTCCCCCCTGTCTGTGAAGCCAGCCTCTCACTAGTAATGCAGGGAGGGAGCTGTCTCAGACTTCACCATCCTCCCCCCCCCCCCCTCACCCACACACCATTCACTAGCTGGGACATGGGGGAAGTCAGGAGTGAGGGTCAGGCAGCTCCCCCCTGTCTGTGAAGCCAGCCTCTCACTAGTAATGCAGGGAGGGAGCTGTCTCAGACTTCACCATCCTCCCCCCCCCCTCACCCACACACCATTCACTAGCTGGGACATGGGGGAAGTCAGGAGTGAGGGTCAGGCAGCTCCCCCCTGTCTGTGAAGCCAGCCTCTCACTAGTAATGCAGGGAGGGAGCTGTCTCAGACTGGTATCAGGGTTAGGGCACTGTGTGCAGGAAGATCACAACACTCCTGGTATTAATAGGGATAGGGCACTGTAAGAGATGACTGTAGTAGATTGAATAAAGATCTGATGTTTCTGCTCTCCTCACACCAAACAAAAACAATACACAAGCAGAGAAGCCCTTCTTACAAAGCTGAGCTAGTGAGTTAAGTAGGAGGAAAAGTAAACATACTTGTGCCAGTGTGGCTACTTAAAAAATACACTTACCAACAATCAATTACATATATTTGAACTGTGTACAGTTCCAGCCAGGACCACCTTTCTAAAATGCACAGTGATTGGCAAATTCAACATGCACTAGCATTTCAGGTGCCTGCTAACAAAAATAATAAACAAACAAGTTCTAGTCACGTGAGTGCTGATCATTACATTACTTTTTTTGTCAAGCTTCCAACTGTTTCCATTTCACATCCCCCCAACCATTAC
This sequence comes from Rhinatrema bivittatum, assembly GCF_901001135.1. NCBI lineage: Eukaryota > Metazoa > Chordata > Amphibia > Gymnophiona > Rhinatrematidae > Rhinatrema > Rhinatrema bivittatum. The sequence continues at coordinate 302,244,900 of NC_042616.1, forward strand.
CTCAGTATTAGCCTTGGTAACATCAATAGATAAGAGCACAGCCAGCCAATAGGAATACATACATACATATTCATTTCTAAGTGACCTTTACTGACCTGGGAAGTGTGAACACTTTGTTTCATTTTCTGTTGGTGTTCGTTAGTTTCCAGTTCCATTTCCCATCCCCCCAACCATCACCTCAGTGGTAACCTTGGTAACATCAATAGATAAGAGGGCAGCCAGCCAATAGGAACACATATTCATTCCTAACTGACCTTCAGTGACCTGGAAAGTGTTTATTTGTATCATTTTCAGTTAGTGCGCACTAAATCGAGTTAGTGCGCACTAACGGGGAGTTAGTGCGCACTAACTCGAGTTAGTGCACACTAACACGATTTAACGATTTTTAACGATAAATCGTTAGAATTTCTATTGTATCGTGTTCTATAACGATTTAAGACGATATAAACATTATCGGACGATAATTTTAATCGTTGAAAAACGATTCACATCCCTACTGTTTACTACTAGTCTACTCTATATATTGTGTAAATATAGAATATATATATATATATATATATATATATATATATATATATATATATATATATATATATATATATATATATATAAGCAAAAAAACCCCCCAAAGAAAACTTTTGGAAAAAAGAAAAAAAGCACTACCACTTATAAATTCACCATACAAAAAATGTTATTTTTTCCTAAAATGATAATACTTTATTGAAAATACAATGAAATATTAATGTTTCAATTTTTACATAAAACCCTAATATAAATATATTGTTAATTACTTCATTTCAACATAATGACAATTATCAACAAATATGTTATTTTGAACCCAACTACTGATGGCCATCAACTCTGTTCTACTTCTTACCTCAATCTTTCCCTTAATTCCTTTTACATCACCAAAAATGTAATGTTGTTGTTGGTCTTCTGTAATGGAAAACACCACTCTATGTTAATGATCTTAACATTTGGATGTCCAAAAACATGGCTCTAAATCCCTTATTAGTGGTGTATCCCAGTGGGATACACCACTAATCCCTTATCCCAGTGGGATACACCACTAAATCCCTTATTAGTATTGTCACTCTAACCTGCCACTGAGCTATCCCGTCCCCCACCATCAGTGCTATTACCCAGGCTGCCCTACAGGGTAAGACTATCACTGCCTATGAAAAAATACCATGCTAGTAAAAAAAAAATAATAACAAATAAACACACTGGAGTTGATTCACCTCTGCTGGTTTGGACCAATACTTTGCAAATAGTGTCAGATTTTTCAAGTTTGAAAATGGGCTTCTACATTATAATTCATCTTTCAGTTGTACTCGTGTGGAATTGGTTCCTCCAAAAGCCAGGAAGCCATTTCCTGGATCCATAAGCATTACCGCAGCCTCAAGATCTGGCTCTGCTGTGACCTTTGCTCACTGGAGATGGATATGTTCGTCAACTTTCCTAGTTACGGCCATGATGCCTGCATTTTAAGGCAGAGCCCTTTCTATGACTTGTGTGTACCTGACATTCTAGAAATGGGGTTCTACTGGGTAAGTGCAGGAACCTTTATTGTTTTCAGCGGTGCTAGTGATATATTTCATAGCCTTTAGAGTTTCATAGGCATACCACTTCGTTTCTTTGCTTGTAGGTGATAACTCCAGTCCTGCATTCCCCTATTTCTGAAATGTAGTACAAGTTTGCCCATCATTTCACTGGAGCCTTAGTGAGTGCACCAATGCTAAAAAGTCAGGTTTGCTTGCTGGACCATACTAGAGGCTTCCCACCCCTTGCACTTGTCCAAGTCAGCATGCTATTTGTTTTGTGCTGCTTACTGTACAACATATGTACCCTGGCACCATCTTCCAAAGGAAAAGATTGTGGAGGCAGAAGAGGTGGATTAGGATGAGGAAGTTGAGTCTGGTGAAGGACCTGTTCTCAGAGCAGCAGGCCTAGAGCTTACATAGTATGCCAGCATTACACGTAAGAGCTGTCTAGTAGACGTGAAGTTGTGTGGTGTGTTGCTGGTGTCATAACATAGCAGTTAAGGATGCTAAGAGACTGAGATTGTCCATGTACATGGCCTGATGTAATTGTGCTTTTATTTACCTCCTTCACAGGTCCTGTTCTGTTAAAGTTATACCATGGCATAGCAGTTATGAGCAGACAAGGGCACCATTACACGTTGCCCCCTATATTTCTGACTTAAGCATATCTGAGGTGTCAGCATTGGGAAAGCAGAGTACAGTTTCTTAGAGCAATTGAAAGCTGTGGTTTGCCATCTAAGGCGTCAATGGTTTTCACTTTTATGGGCAGCAAAACTGTTAATCAAATAAGGAGAAGGTAGACTGCAGTACATTGTGTTTTCAGCCTTTTGAACCATTTGCAGGAATGTTGTAAGACTATAACAAGGCATTTTTGTTTTATAGGTATCTTGCTGCAGTTCTAGTGAAATTCAGAGAGTATATGAATGAAGTGATATGGTAATTGAAGTGTGGACAACTGTTTTTTTAGTTTCTTTCTCTTAGGTTGCACTAATGTCACTTCTTGTGGCTTCCTACACCTTTAAAAAATAGGTGACCAACATCAATGCAGCAACGTTGCATATCCAAAAAAAGGATAATGAGGCTTAAGCGTATTTTAATGAGACTGATAATGCATTCTGTGGTTTGGAGGCAGGACATTTCCAAATGCCACATTATGTAGTCTTTTACGGCATAATCGCGGCTGTTTGGGCTTCAGCTAGTGTTTAAGGGGGTAATTTTCAAAGGCTTTGAAGCATGTAAAACATAGTTCTATCTGTGCAAACAGCTGTTTTGAAATAGCCCAGGGCTAAATGCGTGTAAAAATTACATGCGTACTTTTACACAAACTCGGCAAAGGCGTTGCAGGGAGGGAGGTGGCACTTCCGTGAATGCTTTTGGATTTAAAAAAAGTATGCATGCAAGGGTACACATGTCATTTACGCCCTCCAATAAAGAGATGTAACTTTATGTCAATTATCTGAGTGCATTCAAAGCAAACTTATACAAGTAAATTTGCTTTCAAAATACTCAGTAAAGTCTGTGTGTACAGTGTATACTAGGAAGGCCTTTTGAAAATTAAACCTACCTAATATTTGGCTTACCTTGCCATAGCCTCAAATGTGATCAAGTCATTACACCTCTGCATGCCTTCTGCAATGCCTCCTGTACATGAGACAGGCTAAGAAATGAAGGGTTGGAAGTTCCTTCATAGGAATTATTTGATGCTTTGCTTCCTAATATGCAGCAGATGTGATGCCACATACTGTCTTGGGTTTAGAGTGCAGAAATATTTCATTGTGGTCAAGATATTTGAAGTTTTGTTTTTTTTTCCCCAAAATTTTTTCAGTCACTGACCTTGTCCTGAAATGCACATAACAAGAAGCCAAACTGGGTTAGACCAATGGTCCACTGAGCCCTGCATCCTCTCTGATAGTGGCCAGTCCAGATCAGTTGGAAGTACCTGTCAGATCCCATTCCACAGCTACCCATTTATTGGGGTGGGTTGAGGGATTAAGACATGGTGTCTTAATCCCTCAACAGCCATTGATTCCTGTAAAACAAAGTAATTTTTATCAGTGATGCTTTTATCTGAGGGGGTTTGGAGAATTTTACAATTCCCTAAATAGAACATCTTCTACTTAGTGATCATTCAGCAATATGCTCCGTCTCTCAACTTGCTGTAGATAGCCGGATTCTTAAACATTAGTAGAACTAATGTACAGACACAGCACACTTAATTACTACATGGGTTTGATAAAAGCAGCATTACATATGACATGCACCTTTGTTGAATTAGGAATTTTCCAACTACAACATAATTTTCTTCATGCCTGCAGGATCAACATGATTGCAATCCACAGCATTAGGCGACCCTGCTAGTTGAAAAAATGTCAGCTTGGTGGCACAAAGTGCTAGTTGCCCTTTAGAATATTTTCTATATTTCCCTGCCCTCACTATCAGAGCCCTAATCTTTTGCTGCAATGTTCTTGAAAACGTTGTCTTATATTTATAGCATCCACAGCTGGTGCAGTAGTTTGGAATGAGCCTCAGGCAACAATATGATGTGGGCAACACCACAATTTAACACATGCAGGGACAGCATTGTGTACAGTGAGTGTGGCAGGCTCCAGGTTAGCATTTAAATCTGCAAGTAATTGCTGGATGACATGGCTTTTGAAACAATGGTCTAGATTAAGCAAACTTGAGGCCAAAAAGGAAGTTGTGGTGAATAGCTATTTGTGAATGCCCCCCTTGTCCTAAAAAAGAAGGAAAAAAAAAAAAAGCATAACATTATTCAAAGCAGAAACAGAAAATGCACAGGAGGCCAAATAGCAGTGAATTGGGAAATAACGAGCACAAAGTAAATCACTTGAGGTCCATCTGGCTCCCAAACTTGGAAGATATGACTAGGTTCATTACAATATGCATGTACCGCATTACTCTTTATCGGACATGTAGTCCCTTAAGTGGTATGGATCCCCCATAGAAAAAGGGGGGGGGGGGGGAGAGAACTGCCCCGAGCATGCACGGGCTGTGACAGCTGCATGAACTAAGAGCCGGAAGCCCAAAACACCTGCCCATATGGTCATTCTCCAAATTATCACTCTCCAGCATTTACCTGCAACATTTCCATACAATCCAACAGGAAAAATGCAAATAAAGTTTATTACAGAGAAAAAAACACCAATGACTTAGTAAACTGTTGCGAAACACTTTTTCCATCTACACATTATTTATTATCCATCCTTTCCATGAAGGCACAACATTCACAGGACACTAGTCACACACATATATGCGTGAGGCAATCCTCAATCTTTGCACGGCCTCACAACTTACTAGTTCCCTTCCGCACAGGAATACTGGCCAGCAGGGATAGGGGTACTGGGAGATGAAACCTCATCTGTCACACTCAAAGGTTCTATCACTTCACCAACTTTCTTGCATCCCCAGCAGTTGGCCCACGATAGAGGGAGATACGCCTTCATACATCCCACTTTTGCAAGCACTAGGCTACTTTGTACAATACACTTATGATACATAAGGGAATGGTGAATAAAACGGAAAATGTCATAATGCCTCTGTATCGCTCCATGGTGAGACCACACCTTGAATACTGTGTACAATTCTGGTTGCCGCATCTACAAAAAGATATAATTGCGATGGAGAAGGTACAGAGAAGGGCAACCAAAATGATAAGGGGAATGGAGTAGCTCCCCTATGAGGAAAGACTAAAGAGATTAGGACTTTTCAGCTTGGAGAAGAGACGACTGAGGGGGGATATGGTAGAGATGTTTAAAATCATGAGAGGTCTAGAATGGGTAGATGTGAATCGGTTATTTACTCTTTCGGATAGTAGAAGACTAGGTTGCACTCCATGAAGTTAGCATGGGGCACATTTAGAACTAATCGGAGAAAGTTCTTCTTTACTCAACGCACAATTAAACTCTGGAATTTGTTGCCAGAGGATGTGGTTAGTGCAGTTAGTATAGCTGTGTTTAAAAAAGGATTGGATAAGTTCTTGGAGGAGAAGTCCATTACCTGCTATTAAGTTCACTTAGAGAATAGCCACTGCCATTAACAATGGTAACATGGAATAGACTTTTTTTGGGTACTTGCCAGGTTCTTATGGCCTGGATTGGCCACTGTTGGAAACAGGATGCTGGGCTTGATGGACCCTTGGTCTGACCCAGTATGGCATTTTCTTATGTTCTTATGTTGGTATATTACTTCTAGGATAGGAAGACCTGTACATCTCCTAATGTCATAGCTCTGATCAGGGAAGCATGCCAGTACACATGGAGGTACCATGTGATATCCACACAAATGGACACTGCTGGAGGCCAAAAGATTGACTGTTGCCACTTACACTTTCTATTAAAAGTTGCTGTTCATGATTACTAAATAACACAAGATGCTTTTCAGCTATGCTTAGGCAGCAAAAACAGATGTGGTTCTTTTAAATGCTGCTAACGTGCAAATTTGGCAATGGTGCTGGACACAATCTAAACATGCTGGCATCACATACATAGGTCCAATGTATGACTGACAGCTGCAGTCTTCACTGTGATACCCAGTTGCTGTCCACTGGCCTTCATCCAGCTAGCTAGTCCTCTGGGACTGCTATTGGACAAAGAGGAATATTCTTAATGAGTCCTCCTGCCAACTCCAGTAAGCCTGGCATGTCTTCTCTCTTGTCTTTCTGTTGAGAAGAGTTAGGTCTGCATTTTTGGACGATAGATCTGTTGTGTGCTCCTAGAATGAAAGTGAATCTTTGCTCAAGTTATTAGAATTTTTCTAACTCAGGCAGATTTTTGCCTCCTTCGATGTAGAAGCCTTCGCATGAGCCTGGTGTGATATGTTACCTTCTCAGAACATCAAGTGGTTGTGATCTTGCTTCAAGAAACACAACTCAACAGATCTCAAGTTTTACTCTGGCAGTGGTCACTGCTCTTCACCATTGACATTGCAGCATTACTAACTTTGCCAAGACCCGGAAGCGCACACATGGATGCATGATTTTATAACATGTGCACGCATGCAAGGAGGGTATAATTTTGCAAATTTGCACGGCGACGCATTAGGGCCTGCCCCAGTTCCCTCCCAGTCCGCTCCAATTAAGGAGTGGACTGGGAGGGAACTTCCCAGCCCCTACCCTAACTTCCCTTCCCCTTCCCCTTTCCTTATCCTACCCTCCCCCTTTCCCTATCCTAGCTACCCCAATTTTTTTAAATTTACCTTTTGCTCCTGCAAAGGAGCAGAAGCAAGTTGCTCGCGCCGGCACTCTGCCTGTGCGTGATCCCCCGGCACAGTGGGAAATAGCCGTTGTACCGGGTGCCTCTAGCCCCGCCCTGCCCCCTGGACTGCCCCCTTTTAAGATCCTGGCACTTTCACGCGTCCCAGGGTTTACGTGCATGGCCGGGCCTGTTTGAAAATTGGCCCGTCGCACGTAAGGCTCGGCCACGCGCGTAAACCCCTAGATTTACGCACCTCGGGGTATTAAAATCCAGCCTGTAGTGTTTAGAAGACACTGGATATTCCTATCACCAGCATTCCTATTTTCCCTATCCCACGATCTACTCTAAGGACTTTAATTGTTATCACATTGATTGTGCTTATCAACAACAAAGTGAAGTCTTGCAAACTGGGTCTCTTCAGCAGATCGACCTTGGGCAAGTCACTTTACCCTGTGTTGCCTCAGCTATAAAATTACCTGGGGATTGGGAAATACCTGGGGATTGGGAAATACCTATAGTACCTGAATGTAATCCACTTTAAAGAGCCGAAACAAAAAGCAAAATTAAAAAAAAAAAATTAGTAGATTTATAGTCATTCTTACTTATTACCTTTATTAATTATTGGTTGTTTTGATTCTTCATGCTTCTTTATGATTATTGTAGCTTTTTACTGTATTCTTTTACCATCTTTATTTATTGGTTTAAGTAATTATGTATTTGTTATACTTTTTATCTAGTGTAATCAAATTTTTTACTATATTACTTTTGATTTACTACTATATGTTATGATGCTGCTCGCAGACCCCATCCCACGAGCAGCCTCTCACCTCCGTGCTGGCCTGCCACTGCAGGATGTACTCTTCTTGTGGCCTAGACTGCCCTGTATCACTGCTTGCACGCCTCGTGGCCCAGCACCGCGGTAAGTGGCAGGAGGGGCCGCTGTTGCTTCTTCATGTGGCATCAAGCCACAGCTGGGACGCCTCATCCTTCGGGCTAGGAAGCTGCCGCCGTCTTCATCTTCTTTGTGGCCTTGGTGCCACTGCTGACTGCCTCCTTCATGCTGCAGGAACGCCAACGACATGGCCTCCCTGACTTCCTCCAACTCCTGGACTCCTCTAGGCGCAGGCGCCTGCCTCTTCACTTTATTTAAAGGGCCAGTGGCGGGAAAAGCCCTGCGACCCTGACGGATGACATCTTCAGCCTGTGTCTTGTCCAGCCCTATAAAAGGGCTCAGCTTGTTCTCCTCAGGGCCTTCGAATCGGATCTCCAAGGCTGTCCATGCCTCTCTTCTCCGGTCTAGGTTCTCCGTGGTTTCCTCGTGTCTAGATGGCTCTTCGTTTGATGTCAGATGTTCCTGGTCTTGTTCCTCGTCAGAGCTCTTTCGTCGCCTGTTCCATGTCTTGATGTTCCATGTGTTACGATTCCTGCCCGCGGAGCTACTCTCCGTGAGCAGGCCTCTCACCTCTTAGCCACGTTGCCTGCTCCGTGGCAGGGAGTCCAGCTAGCAGAAACCTCTTCAGTGCACTCTAGTGCCGCTGACCCTGTTTCCTGCAGCCCGGAGACTGCAGCGGTTCCTGCCCTGCTCGGCAGGCCCGGTCCCGCCGAGCAGCCGCCTCAGCCGATGCCCAGGCCGGGTCCCTTGCGGCAAAGCTGCCGCCAGCGCCATCTTGTTGCAGCCCTGAACCGCCGCCGAGACCCACAGCCTGGAGGCCGTGCTGTTCCACCTCCTCTTTGCGGCCTGGAGTCACCCCAGGTCAGCCTCTGTGGCAGGGAGCCGTGACATCATCTCTGGGGTCCTCCTTGGACGGCAAGGGGCCATCCTGTGGCCTGCCTGCTCCTCCTTGCTCCTATGCGACCGGGTGCTGCTGTCTGCGGTGCTGCAGCTCCTCTCTTCAGCTCCAGCCTTCTTTAGGCGCCGGCGCGCGCCTCTTCACTTCATTTAAAGGGCCAGCCACAGGAAGTGCTGCTGGCTCCTTCTGATGATGACATCCTGCTTCAGCCCTATAAAAGGGATTCCTCTTCAGTCTTTCGTTGCCTTCGGATTGAGTCTCACAGTTGTCTGTGCTCCTTCATCGGTCCAGGTCCTCCGTGGTCTCCTTTCGCTTTGACGGCTTCGTCTCCGTGTCTCTGATGTCTTTCGTCCAGGTCTTCAGTTGTCTCCATGTTCCAGATGTCCATCGTCTTCTTGTTCCAGATGTCCTTCGTCCAGGTCTTTAGTCATCTCCATGTTCCAGATGTCCATTGTCCAGATGTCTTCAGGTTCCTGATGTCTTCTGTCCCTGTTGCCCAGATGTCTTCGTGTCCCCGGTGCCTGATGTCCTGCTCTTCTGTTGCCCTGATTTCCTTATGTCTTTGCCTTCATCTCCACCTCCATGCCTTGGTTCCTTGATGTTCACTTTCCTGGTGTACCGCTGTTGTGGTCCATGACCAGTCCCATGGGTGTACTGTGTAGGGCACCTCACGGTACAAAGCCATCTTCATCTCCCGCAGTGCAACCCTCTGGAAGACCTCCTGCTTCAGTCTGTTGTTTTTAATCCTTGAGTATCGAATCCTGCTTCAGAGTTGTCCCGGTCTTCAGAGCCTATTGCAACCTGCGTGGTCCATGTCAAGTCCCTGTTTGAACTTGCCCTGAGTCCGGCGTGGTCTGCGACCAGTCCCGCGGGGGGCTGTGTAGGGCGCATCCCAGTGCAGGTGTCTGCAGTTGCTTTGTCATGTTCCGGTATCAGCTTAAGAACATAAGAACATAAGAACATAAGAAAATGCCATATTGGGTCAGACCAAGGGTCCATCAAGCCCAGCATCCTGTTTCCAACAGTGGCCAATCCAGGCCATAAGAACCTGGCAAGTACCCAAAAACTAAGTCTAGTCCATGTTACCATTGCTAATGGCAGTGGCTATTCTCTAAGTGAACTTAATAGCAGGTAATGGACTTTTCCTCCAAGAACTTATTTTATTTATTTATTTATTTATTTAAAATTTTTATATACCGGCATTCATGTTGCAAACACATCATGCCGGTTTACATATAACAGGGGTGTACAGTAAACAATTCAATAACCTATTTGTGTAGAAGGAAGCAGTTACTTATCCAATCCTTTTTAAACACAGCTATACTAACTGCACTAACCACATCTTCTGGCAACAAATTCCAGAGTTTAATTGTGCGTTGAGTAAAAATGAACTTTCTCCAATTAGTTTTAAATGTGCCCCATGCTAACTTCATGGAGTGCCCCATAGTCTTTCTACTATCCGAAAGAGTAAATAACCGATTCACATCTACCCGTTCTAGACCTCTCATGATTTTAAACACCTCTATCATATCCCCCCTCAGTCGTCTCTTCTCCAAGCTGAAAAGTCCTAACCTCTTTAGTCTTTCCTCATAGGGGAGTTGTTCCATTCCCCTTATCATTTTGGTAGCCCTTCTCTGTACCTTCTCCATCGCAATTATATCTTTTTTGAGATGCGGTGACCATCCACTATTCCTCCTGGAGTACTGCCTTGAGCTCAGCGGGGTCCGCGACCAGTCCCGCGGGTGGACTGTATAGGGCGCGCTGCATTGCAGACTCGCCCCAGATCTCGATCTTGCCTCAGCCCTCATCTACAGTGTCTTGCTTCAGCCCTCATCTACAATGTCTCACCTCAGCCCTCGTCCATGATGTCTTCACTCCAGTCCTCATCTGTGGTGTCTTGCTTCAGTCCTCGTCTATGATTTCTTCTTCCAGCCTTCGTCTACAGTGTCTTCACCTCAGTCCTTGCTTACAGTGTCTTCACTTCAGCCCTTGTCCAATGTCTTCTGTGTTCCAAGGACTCCGTCTGCCCTCATCCTCTGTCCGTCCTGCCGCCCATTGCCGTATCCAGCAGCATGCCCGAAAGGGCTTGGAATGGTCGGAGGACTGTTCATCAATCAACATTGCGTTGTTGGTTATCCTGGGGCATGCAGGTCTGGTTGAGGGTCAGACCTTGTACCCTAGTCCTTGTTTCAGTCTTGTCCTGCTTTCGTTACCCATGCTCGCACCAGCTCACCTCCCACAGTATGGCTTGGGGCTCCTCCCTGGGTCATGCCGTGGTCCAAGGGCTCACATCTCCAGCTTTAGAGACGACCGCGCCTCTGTGCCATGGAGTTAACAGCTGCTGGAGGTCGTACTCCTAACAGGACCCGAAGGCCACCATGCCCGCGGGTCGTAATGGGATCCGAAGACCCCAAGCCCTTGGTACCTACATCTGCCAGAGGTGGCGCTCATAACACCATGTTCCTGAAGTTCCATGTTCCGGCGTTCCATGTTCCTGATGTTCCTGTCTCCGACTCTCCATCCTGCTTCCAGGTTTCCTGCTTGTCCACCCTTCCTGTCGTGCCACTGTCATGGTACATGACCAGCCCATGGGGAGCTCTGCAGGGTGCTTTGTGGCACAAGGCCTGTTTTCATGTCTGCAGCGCAAGTCTCTGGAAGGCCCTTGTTTTTAATGCCGAGGTCAGTTCCTGAATCCGAGTTCCAAATCTTGATTCCCGAGTCTTGAATCCTGTTCCTGGTCTTCGGAGTTCCTTGTTTCTGCTTCCGTCCATGCCCTAGACTCAAGCCAGAACCTGCTCCGCATCAGCGTCATCCGCGACCAGCCATGGGCGACTGTTTAGGGTGTGCTTCAGTGCAGGCCTCTCCTGAATCTTCGACATGTTTTCAGTTCCAAGTCTTCACTTTCTCGCCTGGAGTCTGCTTCGCTTCCGGCGTGGTCCAAGTCTCCAAGTGTCCTGAATCCTCATCTGAGTCTTCCAAGTTTCTGAGTTCCTTGTCTCTTCTTGTTCCTTCTCTCAGCCTCCATCTGGCCTCATGCACTCGTCGCTTCCAAGTGGCAGGTCTGATAGGGCTACCAAGTGGCCGGAGGGCTACTCTTGAGACCAGCATTGCATTGCTGGTTCTCACCTGTGCGTGCAGGTCCAGTGAAGGTCTGAGTCTGCCTTGCTCCAGTTCCTCGATGTTCCATGACTTGATCCTGGTCCAGCCTTGTTCCAGCTCCAGCCCGTGCCTGAACACTCTCACCTCCTATGATATATCTTGGGGCTCCTTCCTGAGCTGAGCTATGGCCAAAGGGCTCACAATCCATCTAGAGCAAGCGACAGTACCTCTGCGCTCGCAACACTATGTATTGCATGTTTTATTATTTTTGCTATATATCAAATGATTAGTTTTGTTAACTGCTTTGGTGTCTATGGGAAAGGCAGTCTACCAAATTAATAAACACAATTAATCATGATTTTCCATAGAAAAGAAAATTAAAATTACATTTTTCTGTTCTATAGGAAAGAATGGGAATTAGGTATACAATTGGAAAGCCAGCCAGACATGCTCCTTCTCTGTGGGGCAGAGGCGTCGTGGAGGCAAATAAAAGCTGCACGACTCACCCTTTGGGGGCAGGATTGGAGTTGCACCCATGTCTGTTAATGAAGAGTATAAAAAGGCTCTGCCTCCTACATGCTCCGAATATCCATTCTTGGGCTCTTCTGCCTGAGTTCTGACATGTTTCAAAGTGCACCATGAAGCAGATAATTACCCCTTCTATAACAATAGATATTTGGGAAAACCCAATATTCAGATGCTTTTCATCTGGAAGAGGCCTGAACCTCACAGGATGAATTGATTCCAATCTCTTTAAGGAGAAGTTTCTGCAATGGGACAAAGACTGCATGCACTCTTTAGCCACTGGCTTTGCACTAATTTTCACAGGGGACATAGGCACGTACATTTCCTTTGGAATTTGCCATGAGCAGGAAGTATGTGCTGTCTCTTGTTCTTGCTTTTTCTGTGGGCAAATGTTTGTTGTAAAAGTAACGTGCCAAGATACCAAAATTACAACTATGCATCTATTTTTCCTCCCCTGAGCTAAATCTGCCTCCGGGGTGTCTCTCATGCACATACTTTTGAGGCAGGGCAATTTCCAGGCAATCGATTAGCTAATACTCCTGCTGCTAAACATTTATATAGACACACAAAAGACAGTCCTTGCTCCATGGAGCTTACAAGCTAGAGATGACAGACAGACAGACAGCCCAGACAAGTAAGTGTTTGTTCAGGAAGAGGAAGGGATAAGGTTTAAAATCCGAAAGTTAGTGGAGTTTAATTGATAACAGGGACCGGTTTAGCTAGCAGAATATTTTTAACTCACACAGGGGCCGATGTAATAAGGTGCACTGAAGCTGCTGCGGGTTTGTACGCACTTTTTCCCACGCAAAGCCCTATACGGGGATGTAATAAGGGTTTTGTATGTGGGAAAAAAGTGCGTATGAATGCGCTTACTGATCTGCGTTTTTTTCTGCACGAATGCATGCTAATTGCATGCAAAGGAGGTGATTACTTAATCATAGGCAATGCAAGGAGCCGTGCTAATGCTAATGCGGGATTTTTAATGCGTGCTTTTTACCACCACGGTCAGGGCACGAGTTAAGTGACAGCGCTGACTCGGGGGACCGTTTTATTCCATTGCTTGCATTGGTGTGGTGTGGTGGTGTGTCCGTGCAGCTCTGGTGTGATTTTGATGATGGAGATTTCTGATTGTGCCATGTTTTCTGCAGCTCACAGTTATGTAAAATGTAAAAATACATTCCAGAGTCATACTTTTACTGAACAGGGAGACATGTTCGCGGCCATTAGCTAGATGCTTTTCTGGGTGCCTGAGCATTCAGATTGGTGATTACCTAGGCGCCTTTCTGGATGCCCAATTGTCCAAGTTTGTGGCCAGCTGAGCACCTATCTCACTGCCATGAGGTGTGAATTATCACCCATGAAAATATTTGCCATTTTTTTCTGCAGCACAGTTATTCAAAATACATTCCAGGGTCATACTTTCACAGAATAGGGAGACCAGTTCGCTCGCTCACTTTTATGTGTGGATTATTGGCACGGCTTTTCAGCACGGATGCGGCCGCTTATTACATAGGGCCTTGCTGCGCTTAGGCATGCAGATTTCTTTATGTGTGCATGGATTTCTGCGCGCAAATCATTTGCATAATTTATTTTTTTTATAACCCGCGGAAGCACCAGCTTTAGCTGCGCGTGGTGATCAAAACCTGCGCTCATAACTAGCGCCTGTTTTGCCATAGGTCTTATTACATCGGCCCCAATAATTGCTTTGAAAGTTGTCCTCCTAATGACATCGTCTTCATACCAAACAGAGTTTTTCTGGCTCTGAAAAAACCTCTTCTTTCTCCTTCACGGCTCTTCCACTCCTGAATGTCTCCGGTGTTAACTTAGCTTTTTCAGAACTATGAAGCCAGGATGCTCAATGCTAAACAAGCTCTGAAAGGCAAAGGAAGGTTATTTAAACATAAGCACTGGATTTTGTCTCTGGCTTCCAGCTGGGAAAATATTCTCCAAGTAATTGTACACTCCTGCAGCACTAATTGGTTGATCCAGTCCATTACAGCAAGCACTGTGCTAACAACACCCATAGCTTTTGCATTGTACTCATTAAATGCTGGCCAAAGACAGCAGCAAAACCTAATTCCAGCTGTGTTGCAAGGACTAGGCAGAAGGACCTGCTGGGTCTCGCCCCTGGCACTCCCATCAACTTCTTCCTGTGATTTTCATTGGAGTATAAGCACTACTAGGCCTGGAAAAAAAAATGCTTTTACTACTGGCAGTTCTGACTTTCCCTGCTGTATCAGTAAGCTGACTTCAGCTACTTATGAATGAAATATCATTCTGAAAAATATTTCTATGGTGTTTTTTATTCTGCACTCTTTCATAGGGGCTAGCGGCATCTGGTTGATACCTTATTTTTCCGGATGATAAATTGATAAGTTGCGTGCTAGAAGTAAAAAACAGTAACAAGGTGGATATAGTATGAATCTGATCATTTTGTTACCCCACCATTCAAGTAATGCAGTCAAAATAGCTTAATGCAAACATACACATCTGTTGAAGAACAATGAACATGCACACTTGCCTTAATTCTCCATCTTTGTTATTCTCATTAATAATATTCTTTACAGCTGTCAAATGCGATCGGCGCTATTTTGAATACTGGCAACCGATAGCCCGAGTGCAGGAGATCGCTCCCGGACCCCTGCTGGACTTTTGACAAGTCTTGTGGGGGTCAGGAGGGTCCCCCAAGACTTGCCAAAAGTCCCTGGTGTCCAGCGGGGGTCCGGGAGCAATCTCCTGCACTCGGGCCATCAGGCTGCCAGTAATCAAAATGGCACCGATAGCCTTTGCCCTTACTATGTCACAGGGGCTACCGGTGGCATTGGTCAGCTCCTGTCACATGGTAGGAGCACAAGATGGCACCGTTGGCCATGTGACAGGGGCTGACCAATGGCACTGGTAGCCCCTGTGACATAGTAGGTCAAAGGCTATCGGCGCCATTTTGAAACCGGCAGCCGAGGGTGTGAGTGCAGGGGATGGCTCCCGGACCCCCTGCTGGACCACCAGGGAGTTTTGGTAAGTGTTGGGAGGGTCAAGAGGGTTGTAGTTAATTTAATTTTAGCGGGGAAACGAATAGGAATTGATGTATAAATGTATCGGGGGTCCCCTTGCCGAATACAACTTATCTGCCCCCGATGAATATGAATCTCGAATGCAACGTATAGCGTCCCTCTGCACATCCCTATCTGCTAGAGAGTTAGCAATCTTGTTAGAAACTCCATGAGGAGTTAGCAATCTTGTTATGAACTAGCTCCTGTAGAGGGAGGAGTTAGCAATCTGTAATGCTTTGGCTCCCGTGGTAGGAGGAGTTAGGAATCTGTACCAGCGGAGTACTTAGAGAGGGCACTTGGCTGCAGAGAAATGTAGATAGGTGGATCCCTGGGCCGATGGCAGATGACAGTGCCCCCAGGAGGATATCCTGAGAGGGACCACCAGCTAGGCTTGGGTATGGAGACAGACACCAATAATTCTTTTATTAGACAGGTAGTAGAACCACCAGAGGTGGCAGTAATGAGATGATATGCCCAGCAGGGCTGAAGTCCCTCAGGTACTGGAACAGTGTTCCCTGGGTTGCTGAGCTGTAGAGAAAATTATAGATAGTGAGTAGACAGGGTATGCTGTGTACATAGTCAGAACTGGATGACAAAACTCACATAAGGTCTTAAGAAGCTCAGTAGCTGGAAATGGTTAGGCCCTTGAGGAGCGAGTACCTGGTTCCAGGGAAAGCTCCGAGAGAGAGTAACTCACAATTGTCTGTATCTGCGATAGCTTCCAGAGAGTAGAGAATCTTTAGAGTATACAGGAGCATGGGCCCTTGAGGAGCGAGTACCGGTTCCTATCTGTAATCTGAAATAGTAACTCATAAATGTCTGTATCTGCGATAGCTTCCAGGCAGTAGAGAATCTTCATCTGCGATAGCTTCCAGACAGTAGAGAATCTTCAGAGTGTACAGGAACATGGGCCCTCGAGGAGCGAGTACCGGTTCCTATTTGTAATCTGAAATAGTAACTCACAAATGTCTGTATCTGCGATAGCTTCTAGGCAGTAGAGAATCTTCATCTGCGATAGCTTCCAGGCAGTAGAGAATCTTCAGAGTTTTCAGGAACATGGGCCCTTGAGGAGCGAGTACCGGTTCCTATTTATAATCTGAAATAGAAAAAAGAGAGCGAGGCCCCTGAGGAGCGAGTACCTCTGGCAAGTCCGAGGAGGCAGAGTAGCTTGGAGAAATCTCCCCCCTTGCTAACTCGATTAGTTAGCAAATACTGAGACCTTTTATATTGGAAGTGGATGATGTCAATTCAGGGGGACGCTCTCGAGATTCGCACCCTTGCTGGTACATACATCGGAGCGCACGCGCACGCTCGCCCTACGTCATCAGGAACATGGTGGATCCGCAGCGTCGTGCCGGTCCAGGGACCCCGGAGGACGAAGGCAAGGAGACACTGCGGCAGCGAACCGTCCATCAGACCCAGAGGGAGTTGCCACAGAGGTAAGGAGGGCGGAGTGAGGGCATCGAGCAGCGATGGATGCAACACTTTTATGTGCGTATGCAGGCGGATTTTAAAGCATGCTCGCGGGAGGGAAATAAACCAGTTTTTCCAAGAAGTCCACCAGTTTGCCCAGTTCATATTGAGGTCTTCAAGAGCCCTCGAGTTCTACATCCTGCAACCTCCCCACTTGACCCCACCCCCTCCTACTGTTCTAAATGCCCTAAAACTCGACATCTCCAGACTTGCTCTTCATCAGGACCAGAAGTAGAATTACACGGATAACAAGCCGAGGTGTGCCATGGTCAGCTTTTTTAAAATGCGGACTTTTGTGCATGTCTTGGCCCCGTCTCAGAATACCCATGTCCCCTTCCCCCTTTTCCGCCCCCTTCTTCTTGATGAATGCATGGGTATGTATGCGTATACCTTGCAGCTTCTTAAAATGTGTGTTGCTCGTGCAAGGTCGTTTTTTGCGCGAGCAACACTTTTAAAATTGACCCATAAGCTGGCCAGGGCTCCTTGAATTTTCTTCCTATGGAAAATTTCAACTTCCTATAATTCACTGTAGCCTGTTTAATATTTGAATGCTCTGATTATATCTCCCCCTTCTTTCTTCCAGTAAGTATATTGTGAGTGTTGCAGGCTTTGCATTATTTTAGTAGCCCTATTCTGAACTGTTTCCAGCCTGTCAATGTCCTCACAAAGGTATGACTTCCAGAAAAGAATGAAATACACAAGGTATGGTTTCACTAGAGACCTATATAAGAACAATATTACCTTCTTTTTTTCAGTTGATGATACCTTTACTTATGCAACTGAGCACACTGTTATCTTTTCTGGTTGATTTATTATATTGAGTAGCTCTTTTAAGGTCCTCTGAGATGATTACTCCTATATCTCTTCCTTGTTTGACAGTTTCCACTTCTTGTTCTTCTAATTGATATGTGACTAATGGATTCTTGCATCCCAAATGCAGGATTTCACATTTTATAGCACTGTTTTTTTTCAAAACCTTCAACCATTCTTCCAGTTTTTTCATGTCCCCTTACATTTTTTTTTACCACTTGTAGCATGTTCACTCTGTTACAGAATTTTGTATCATCTGCAAAAAAGCACATTTTGCCCTCAAGTTTCTCAGCAATCTTGCTATTATTATTTGTAAGGGTTTTGGGTGGATCCCTGGACCTGTGGCATAGGGATGTGAATCGTGTCCTCGATCGTCTTAACGATCGATTTCGGCTGGGAGGGGGAGGGAATCGTATTGTTGCCGTTTGGGGGGGTAAAATATCGTGAAAAATCGTGAAAATCGTTAAAAAAATCGAAAAAATCGAAAAATCGAAAAACCGGCACATTAAAACCCCCTAAAACCCACCCCCGACCCTTTAAATTAAATCCCCCACCCCCAAATAACTTAAATAACCTGCGGGTCCAGCGGCGGTCCGGAACGGCAGCGGTCCGGAACGGGCTCCTGCTCCTGCATCTTGTCGTCTTCGGCCGGCGCCATTTTCCAAAATGGCGCCGAAAATGGCGGCGGCCATAGACGAAAAAGATTGGACGGCAGGAGGTCCTTCCGGACCCCCGCTGGACTTTTGGCAAGTCTCGTGGGGGTCAGGAGTCCCCCCACAAGCTGGCCAAAAGTTCCTGGAGGTCCAGCGGGGGTCAGGGAGCGATTTCCCGCCGCGAATCGTTTTCGTACGGAAAATGGCGCCGGCAGGAGATCGACTGCAGGAGGTCGTTCAGCGAGGGTTCCGGCGCCTCGCTGAACGACCTCCTGCAGTCGATCTCCTGCCGGCGCCATTTTCCGTACGGAAAATGGCGCCGGCCACACGCGTATGGCCGGCGCCATTTTCCGTACGAAAACGATTCGCTGCGGGAAATCGCTCCCTGACCCCCGCTGGACCTCCAGGAACTTTTGGCCAGCTTGTGGGGGGACTCCTGACCCCCACGAGACTTGCCAAAAGTCCAGCGGGGGTCCGGAAGGACCTCCTGCCGTCCAATCTTTTTCGTCTATGGCCACCGCCATTTTTCGGCGCCATTTTGGAAAATGGCGCCGGCCGAAGACGACAAGATGCAGGAGCAGGAGCCCGTTCCGGACCGCTGCCGTTCCGGACCGCCGCTGGACCCGCAGGTTATTTAAGTTATTTGGGGGGGGTTCGGGAGGGTGGGGGATTTAATTTAAAGGGTCGGGGGTGGGTTTTAGGGGGTTTTAGTGTGCCGGCTCACGATTCTAACGATTTATAACGATAAATCGTTAGAATCTGTATTGTATTGTGTTCCATAACGGTTTAAGACGATATTAAAATTATCGGACGATAATTTTAATCGTCCTAAAACGATTCACATCCCTACTGTGGCAGATGACCACGCCCACGGGAGGAAGTCCCGTGAGGGGCCACAGGTCAGGCTCAACGTAGGAGACACACACACATTAGTTCTTTTATTATACAGGATTGGTGAACCACAAGAGGTGGCAGTAGTGAGCTGGAAAGTAGTCCGGTTGGGCTTGTAGTCCTTCAGGCTCTAGAACAGCGATCCCACAATGGCTGTGCTGTAATAGAGAAAACTGATATTGTAACTCACAGATGTTATAGGCAGCAGTGTCTTCCTGGCAGAAGAGGAGTCCAAGTAGTGAGTCCAGGAACATTTGCCCTCGAGGAGCGAGTACCGGTTCCAGACTGTGACCTGAAAGATAAAAAAGAGAGAGAGGCCCCCGAGGAGCGGGTACCCGAAATAGAGTAGGTCCGAAGGAGGCAGTGTTGCAAGCTATGGAGAGCGAATCCCATCCGTTAGGAAACCTTTGCTAACTCGATTAGCTAGCAGTCGCGTAGGCCTTTTGTATCTTGGATGCATGACATCATCACAGGGGGACGCCCGTGAGGTTCGCGCCACTGAAGTTACTTGAAGCAGGGCCGTGCGGCGCGCGCGCCTTAAGGCAGCTGAACAGCATGGTGGGAGGCAGCGCCCAAGCCGGTCCGGGGACGCCAGAGAAGACAGCAGGCAGACGCTGCGGCAGCCAAACATCCGTCAACCGCGGGAGGAGTCGCCAGAGAGGTAAGGAGGGTGGAGTGGAGACGTCGGGCAGCGACAGTCGTAACACTTGCTAATTAAGACAATCAAAATGGTCCCATTACCAAACAGAGGAATACTCCTCTTGTCACTGCCTTCATCAGAGTGGACTTCATTTAAAGTAGTACCATCCTCTACCATCTGCCGCTCAAGCAGCTCTTTACCCAGTTTACAACTTTCTGGCCTACTGCCATAATATCCAACTTACTTAGCAGTCTTCTAAACACTAATGGTGTCAAAAGTCTTACAGATAAATGTCTACCACACCTCCTTCCCTGACCTAGCACTTTTGTTACCTCATTAAATAACTCAATAAAGTGTGTCTGAAGGATCTTCCCCTTGTAAAACCATGTTGCCTGTAATCTACTTGTTTTGAGATGCTGTATTATCTTTTTTCTTTAGCATTGCTTTCATAGGTTTGCCCACTACTGAAGTTAGCTTAATGGGCCTGTAGTTGCCTGCCTCCGTTTTGCTCCCATTTTAGTGTAGCTGAACTACAACCTCTCTCCTTTGGAGGTCAATTTTAAAAGGAGCGCACACGCGTCCATAGGAGCACGCGGTTCCCAGTGCGCGCGCACATGGATGCGCTGATTTTCTAACATGCGCGCGCCAGCCATGTCCATGTCCATGTGCGTGAGCCAGCAAACGTGTGCATATGTTCTCACGTGCGCGGGTCTTAAAATTCACCTCTTAGTGTCAGAAAGATGCTTCTGTATAGTTACATCCTTTTCTCATCTCAGGTTACCGCTCTCACCTTTGCACTGTTACACAACGTAACCACAGTCTCTCACTATCCTGGTGTCTAACAAATGCTGACATTACTTTTCCCGTGAGTCCGCCAAAATTTAAGATTAACTTTAGCTGCCCTGTCCTTTACATTGGCAGGATTCCTACATCACAACCGTTCGTTCACTCTCTAACTCACACTCTCCCTAAACTGTCTCTGTTAGTATTAAGTGTGGTTCTGCACTTTAATTCAGGCCCAAAGAGGAACAACAACAACCAAAAGCTCCTTCTCTGACTAAAATTCTTGGGGCTACTGGCACAATTTCTAAACTTCCATCCTTACTCATAGAGTTGAAGATTATCGCTTTGGCTGATGTCTTGTTCTTAAATAGCTCTTAAGGTCTAATGGTGTGCCTATTAAATGCTTTGTTACATATCCTTCCTTTGTTTGGTGTTACTGCTACTGAAGTTACATTTTTTTTTTTTTTATAATGTTACAATGTCCCATGTCTGTCCCCTTTTTCCGTGCCAATTCTGGTGCTTTCATTGCAATCTTTGGTCCCAATGCTAGGCCTTTTGCCCGTTTCCAAGGAAACCATTATTATGGAGCCGTGGTTACAGCTTCAGAGTTTCACCTGGTTGTCATAGCAGTCCTAGTTTTGCTTGGCAGGTGCCGGGTTAAACTATCTTAACAGGCAGGAAAGAAAGATACCGTTTCCCTCAAACCTTTTAATTTTTGCTTTTAAATTCTCCCAAAAGGTGTTTTCCAGCCAACCAAAATATTTTCAGGGCTTTTCCATTTTTATCCTTATTGCTCCAAACCCTAAATAACCCCCAGGTCACTCATGGGCATTTTTGTATATCATTTAAAAATTGCTGCTCCTACAGCTCTTCCAACCACCTGTGCCAGAGTGTTTGGGTTCCCCTCTGGTGATCACCACCAAACCTTCCCAGATATTGGGGTAGATTTTCAAACCGCGCGATTTGGCGTACTTTTGCTGGCGCATCAGGCGCCAGCAAAAGTACGCGGGATTTTAGTAGATACGCGCGTATCCGCTGAAATCCGGGATCGGCGCGCGCAAGGCTATCGATTTCGTATAGCCGGCGCGCGCCGAGCCGCGCAGCCTACCCCCGTTCCCTCCGAGGCCGCTCCGAAATCGGAGCGGCCTCGGAGGGAACTTTCTTTTGCCCTCCCCTCCCTAACCCACCCGCCCGGCCCTGTCTAAATCCCCCCTTACCTTTGTTGGGGGATTTACGCCTCCCGGAGGGAAACGTAAATCCCCGCGCGCCGGGACGCGACCTGGGGGCAGGTCTGGAGGGCGCGGCCACGCCTCCGGACCCCCCGGGCCGTAGCCACGCCCCCGGGCCCGCCCCCAGAACGCCCCACGGTTCGGGCCCGCCCCCCTCAGAAAACCCCAGGACTTACGCGAGTCCCGGGGCTCTGCGCGCGCGTAGGCCTATAGGCTCACCTGCGCACAGGGCCCTGCTCGCCTAAATCCGCCGGGATTTGGGCGGATTTAGGCGAGCAGGGCTCTTAAAATCCGCCCCTTTGTGTTTTTAGGGGGGTTTGACTCCAAAATCAGCTGGACTTCAACAGGGCAAATTAGGTCTTCTGATTTGACCCCCACTTGTATTTTATTTAAATTTTCTTTAGTTTATTTTATATTTAATATTTTTGGCAGCCCCTAGAGCCATGGATCCCTGTGGATGTCAGTGAGGATCATAGTCCAGCATGTTCTCAGTTAGGAACACAGATAATCATTTATTTATTTTAGCTACACATACCAAGAAGACCACCTATATAGGGACCAGTATGTCACTCTACTATTTATATCACTGTAAGATGGATCACTATTAACTCGGGGTGAGGCGGTTTTTTTTTTTTGGGGGGGGGGGAAGGCAGTTTTACATATACAGAGATATGAACAGCAAAAGTGCCATTAATAATGAAGATTTTCTGTCATTTGGAAAGATGAAAGGTAAAAGAGGAGTTGATTTGTACAATGTACTCTCTACCTAGCTTGATGCACTTTTCTACTTAGCTACAATCAAATAGCAGGGAAATTAGCCTAACCGTGCCCCCTTTGTTATCACGGGCACTATTTCTGCTATATTTATAGCATTTTGATGAATCTAGAGCTAAGATAGCCAGATAAGTAAAAGAAAAGCGCTACATAGGCAGATAAGTATGATAGATAACTAGTGTTTGAAGACTTAGCCAGCTATCTTACTTATCCACCTGTCTAGCACTTTTTAAGACTTATCGGGATAAGTGATGGACATCTGCTATTCACACATATCTTCGCTCCTAATTTTAATCATTTACACGAGGAAAATGTAACTCGTCTATTTTCCTTACCCCTTGTCAGCTTTTATGCATATAAATTATAATTTTAATAACATGCGCACATGAAGGAAATTTACAGTTTAACCAATTAGTCCACCAATTTGCCCAGTCTGTCTCTAGTTCATCAAAAGCCCCTGGTTCTTCAGGCTGTACTTCTCCCAGTTTACCCTGGCTCTCACCCAGTCAGTATTCAGCTATAAAGAATTCTTTTCTGACTTAAACCAGATAATTAGCAGGTGTGAATATGTGCAGGGAACAGCCGTACGTGTGTTGCATGCACAGGTTTTAAAACAGCACCTTATATGCATAAATATTGTCCCTGCCCCGGGACGTCCCTAACCTATCCCTTTTTTTTTTATATGAACAAATTTATTAGCGCACCATTATTTGCTCATGTATGTTTGAGGTTTATGAAATAGCACTTGCATGAATATGTGCAGGCATGTGCTCATTTTTACACATGCAGCTCTTTTAAAAATCAACTTTTTTAGTGAACAAACTGAGCTGCTCGACAGTTTTTCCCATCAGGCTCCCTGCTCAGTCCCCTGTGATAACTTGCATATCTGGGTTCCCGTTTAGAAAGATTTGTGCCATGTTCTCATCCACTTGGGGGCCCAGATATGTCTTCTGGATGTTTCCTCAGGCATCCTGCTTTTCCTGGTTTCTGTCAGCCTTTGTGACCTCAGAGAAAAGAGGCCCCACCTTTCTGAGTCAGCAGTTTTCTGGCTGAGGTGTAAGGAAGGCTGTCCAGGTTTTACCAGTGGGACTTTAAATGTAGACTGGCATCCTGAAATATACACTCCTCACAAACTGATTTAAAATGTCCTCATTTTGCGAGTCTTTGCAAAACCAACTGTCTCCCTTTATCTTACCCATTCCCTCATTGTTTTGCTGATTCTACCACATATGATCTAAATAATATTTTATGACTTTTTCAGTAATTGTCTCCTCATTTGGGCCTTTACTCTTCTACTTTCCCTGCCTCCCTTTGTTTTTCCTGATAAGTCTGATTGTCCACCTCTGTCTCTGGTTTTTATATTTATTGAATGCTAATCTCTATGGGGTACATATTCAAAAGCCATTTAGATGGATAACGGGAAAGTATTTATTTATTTATTTATTTATTTTTTTAATTTTTATATACCGATGTTCCTGTAAATAATAATAAATAAAAAATAATAAATAAAATAATAAATAAAAAAGTAAAAATAATAAATAAATAATAATAAATAATATTATATTATTTATATAGTAAATAATAGTAAATAATAATAAATAAAAAATAATAAATAAAATAATAAATAAAAAAATAAATAAAAAATAAAAAATAAATAAATAAATAATAAATAAAAAATAAATAAAAAAAGTAGTGGCATATTTAGAAAGCTGATCCAGCCGGGTAAATTGGGGGCATTCCTGAGGCGGAACCGGAAGGCCCTCCGGGAAGGGGCAGAGTTAGCCGGTTAACGAAATCAGCTAACTCTAGATGTGCCATAGTAGAGGTCTAAAGTTAGCTGGATACCACACATCCAGTTAACTCTAATTTATCTGGGTATATTCAGCGGCACTGCTGAATATCCTGGTTAAGTTAGCAAGATATGTGTATATAGCTAACTTAACTAGCCACTCAGCTGCTGAATATTTATCCCTTTGCTTTTAATATTTCTTCTACTTCCTTAAAGAATGATATTGTTCCCTTTCTTGTTTTACCTTTTGTTAACCTGCCTTGCACAGAGATATGTTGTCATCACGTGCTTCCTTTTATTCTGACCAAAATTATTTTGTTATCTTTCAGCTCATGGATTTCTAATAGGACCTCCTCAGCACTATCACTCATTATCTTGAAGTCAGTTCTCAAGTCCAAGACCCTGTGGGGCAGATTTTCAAAGGGTTACACGCGTAACATACGCACATAACCCCCAAAAAGCTGCACCTGCCTGCCCCTGCACGTACTGAGCCTATCTTGCATAGGCTCGGCGGCGCGCGTGTGCGCAAGCCCCGGGACATACATATGTCCTGGGGCTTTAAAAAACGGGCGGTCCGGGGGTAGGGCCAGGGCATGGTGGAGGTTCGGGGGTGGGGCCGGGGGCGTGGCGGAGGTTTGGGGGGCGGTCCGGGGGCGGGGAAGAATCCTCCGGCACAGCAGCCTTGGAGGGAATGGGGAAAGCTATCAGGGCTCCACTTGGGCTCGGCGCGCATGTGTGCACCCCCTTGCGTGCGCCGACCCTGGATTTTATAACATGCGTGCGGCAGCGCGCGCATGTTATAAAATTGGGCGTAGATTTGTTCGCGCCGGGTTGCGTGAACAAATCTACGCCTGTGCATAAGATTAAAAATCTGGCCCTATGTTTATTGTTTAGTATGGTTCAGATCATTTTGAAATATGCAGCCCTCAGAGAGACACTGCTACCACCTAATCTGAGAAGAGGAAACCCTTGAAAATTTAGTTTACTGTTTTTTGGGTTTTTTTAATTGTTGTTGATGATAATATCAGTAGCCTGTTCATTTAATAAAATAAGCTTGTGATGTGAGAGTGTGAATGGTGGGTTTGAGTGCTGGAGTAAGAATGCAAGTGTGCAGTGTAAGTCCTAGTAGTGTAGGTATGTGAGAGTGAATGTGAAAATGTATGAAAAGTATGAAAACTGAAGGTGAGGCGCTTGGCAAGTAGAGAGGGGCTATCAAAGTCACTTTTTTTTTTTCCAAAAATAGTGTGATGTGTTGCCATGATGTCTCTCTAAACTTGGTGAGAAATAATTCTAAGGCTGGACTTTTCTCAGCTCTTTCCTGGCACTTCTTCCAGATTTCATAACAATGGACTCGGAAAGAGTAAAAAGAAATAATTTGGCACAGGCTGGCTCCCATGGTTTTCAATGGAAGGAAAGGAAAATAAAAATTACATTTTTCTGTCCCACCGGAAAGAATGGGAATTATGCAAGCAAAAAAAGGGAGACTAGCTAGACTTGTTCCTGCTTTGAGAAATAGGAAATCTATTTTCTGAGAGGCTGCAGTAAGGCAACTAAAAGCTGCACAGTCTGTTTGGTAAATAACCGACTAGGGGCAGGGCTGGAGGTGCTGCTGCTGAGTCTGATAATAAAAAGCAGAAGCAAACTGCATCCTAAAAGCTCCAAATATCTGTTTTCACGCTCTTCCCTGGGAGTTTTCAAGTATTTCAAAGCGCACTCTACAATGGACAAATATAGGGGCGGATTTTCAGAGCCCTGCTCGCGTAAATCCGCCCGGATTTACGCGAGCAGGGCCCTGCGCGCCGGTGCGCCTATTTTACATAGGCCCACCGGCGCGCGCAGAGCCCCGAGACTCGCGTAAGTCCCGGGGTTCTCCGAGGGGGGCGTGTCAGGGGCGTGTCGGGGGGCGGTCCCTGTCGGCGCGCCATTTTGGGGGCGTGTCGGCAGCGTTTTGGGGGCGGGTACGGGGGCATGGCTATGGCCCTGGGCGGTCCGGGGGCATGGCCGCGCCCTCCGTACCCGCCCCCAGGTCGCGGCCCGGCGCGGAGGAGGCCCGCTGGCGCGCGGGGATTTACGCCTCCCTCCGGGAGGCGTAAATCCCCCAACAAAGGTAAGGGGGGGGGGTTAGACAGGGCCGGGCGGGTGGGTTAGGTAGAGGAAGGGAGGGGAAGGTTAGGGGAGGGTGTTAGAGGATTCCCTCCGAGGCCGCTCCGATTTCGGAGCGGCCTCGGAGGGAACGGGGGTAGGCCGCGCGGCTCTGCGCACGCCGGCTATACAAAATTGATAGCCTTGCGCGCGCCGACCCAGGTTTTTTAGTAGATACGCGCGGCTCCGCGCGTATCTACTAAAATCCAGCTTACTTTTGTTTGCGCCTGGAGCGCAAACAAAAGTAAGCTATTCGCGGAGTTTTGAAGATCCGCCCCAATGTGTAAGAGGTGAGTTTTAAAAGCCCGATGGGCGCATTAGTTAGGGGCTGCTAAAAATAAGTGGGGCTCGCGCACGACGAGCGGATTATGAAAGCCACCAAGATACGCGCGTATCTCCCGCGGTGCGCACAGCTCCAAAGATTTCAAAAAGGGGGTGGTGGGCGCGGTCTGGGCATGGATATTTCAGGGCGTGAACCTAAAATGTGCGCATAAATACTGACACAACCCAGCGGGCGCTGAGGCCCCCTGTCACGTAACTTTACTTCTGCTATGGGTGATGTTTAAATTAAAAACGAAAGAAAACTAGGCAGATCTGTGGGGTTTTAAGGGTCGCGGCTAACTGAGGGGAGGGAAAGCTATTAAACTGAGGGGGGTTTGGAGGATCTCTCTTAACTGAGTGAACAGGGTACAAACTGGTAAAACGGAATAGCGTCGGCGCGTGCCCCTTTTAAAATCCCCCGATTTACGCGGTAGAAATGGCATTTGTGCTCACATGTGGGCACCCACTTAAAATTTGGCTCGTGTGCGCACAGCCAGGCTATTTTTTTATAACATGCACACAGATGCTCGCGTACGTGATAAAATGGGCGTGGGCCAACGTATGCACGCAAATGTGTGTGCGTGCGCCGGTTCGAAAGTTACCGTCTAACGGGAAGATTTTAAAAGCGTTGCTCACGCAAAAACAGCCCCATACATGCAAATGTGGGCTGCATGCGAGCAATGCCAATTTTAAGAAGCTGGGAAGTATGCGTGTACATACTTGTGCGCGTCAAGAATAAGGAGGCAGAAAGGGGGCATGGCAAAGACTTCCGTGTATAAACCTGAATTTTGCAAAGGCTGATCATGGCTCGCATTGCCATATTACCAGTGAAACTTTACTGCTGGTTCTGATGTGTGTGTCTGTGTGTGTGTGAGTGAGTGAGAGGGAGAGAGAGAGAGAGAGAGAACCTTAGAACCTTTCAGGCCAATTCAAAATACTCCACGGGAGAGACGGCGCTCCGTGTTGAGCGCCTGCTCTCCCAACCCGCGCCCAGGCACCTCTCCTGGACTCGCAATTCTTTATTTAAATTAGGGCCCTCACTAATAAGGAGGCGCTAGGGACACTTGTGCATCCCTAACGCCTCCTTATTAGCGGAAGTGGCGGCTGACAGTGGGTCTGACAACTGACGCTTAATTTTATCGGCATCGGCTGTGGAACCCACTGACAGCCATGGGTTCGGAAAACGGACGCTGGCAAAATTGAGCGTCCGTTTTCCAACCCGTAGGCCGACGGACAGCGTTTTTTGGTTTTTTTGGGACCTCCGACTTACTATCGCTATGATAATAAGTCAGAGCTTGTACAGAAAAGCAGGTTTTTTTGCTTTTCTGTATACTTTCCCAGTGTTGTCCGTGATTAAAGGCAGGCGTTAATTTCTGAGCGTCAAATGTGCGACTTGGCCACACATTTTGGGGCAGATTTTCAAAGGGGTACGTATAAGATACGCGCGTACCCCCCGAAAACCTGCCCCAAGTTCCTCCTGTGTGTGCTGAGCCTATGTTGAATAGGCTTGGCGGCGCGCGCAAGCCCCGGGACGCACGTAAGTCCCGGGGCTTTCCTGGGGGCGTGTCAGGGGCGTGTTGCGGTGACGCATCATCCGGGGGGGGGCCATGGGCATCTTTCTGCACCGGGGGTGTTTCAGGGCATGGCTGAGGCCTCTGAAACTGCTCCCGGGCTGGGGAATCGTGCGGCCGGTGCACGCAAGTTACGCCTGTCTTGGGCAGGCGTAACTTTTCAAACAAAGGTAGGGGGGGTTTAGATAGGGCTGGGGGGGTGGGTTAGGTAGGGGAAAGGAGGGCAAGTTCCGGGGGGGTGGAGGGAACGGAGGCAGGCTGCGCGGCTCAGTGCGTGCAGGCTGCCGATTTTGCGCAGCCTTGCGCGTGCCGACCCCAAATTTTAAAAGATACGCGCGTATCTATTAAATTCCGGCGTACTCTTGTTTGCGCCTGGTGCGTGAACAAAAGTATGCACGCACATATTTTTTTGAAATCTGCCCCTTTACTTTCAGTATCCCGCGGGGATAACTAATAGACTCATCAACATGCATTTGCATGTGATGAGCGCTATTTGTTTCGGGGGGGGGGGGGGGGGGGGGTTGGCTGCATGTTTTCCATGCGCTATTACCCCTTACTGTATAAGGGGTAATAATAGCATGTGTAAAATGCGTGGTCAAATGGGGGCTAAACGGTGCGCTAGGCTGAGCGCACTGTTCTGTATCGGCCTGTTTGTTAGGAAGACAATCTGACATTCTATATATCTCTCCACTATAAGAGGGGCACTTTCAGTTCAGGGTGGGCTTGGGGGGGCGGCAGTGTTATATTGGTCAGCCTAGAGCGCAAGGTTCTCTAGACCCTTGTAACATCACCCCCCACACACATAACCTCCATTTTTTACACAGGCGGGCCTTTTAAAATCAGGCCATAAACCTCCAGGATTGAATTGATCTCAATATCTTTTAATGATGTCTTCTTCAGGTATATCACAGTTATTCTGACTCAGAAAATCCTCTGCTTTTTCCTTAATGGCTCTTCCACTCTTGGAAGTCTCCAGTGATACTTATATCTTTATGCAACAAAATCAGCATTCAACAAATATTTTTCTTTTTAAATCCCAATACTAAAATTGGAATATCTATAGTAACAGGACTATCATAGAAGTGTATCAGTTATTCAAATTCACCTTCTCAGTGCTATATACTAAGTATAAATATAGATTCCTAAAACCTTTTCAAACTTTTTTTTCCCAAATATGCATTTAAAAACATTCCCTTTCAAATGCCTGTGCCTAATATGATGTCACATTTCAAAGCTGTAAATTCAGGGGCTCTACTTGATGGCATCTGCCATGATTATACTTATGTGGCACTAAGAAAGTGTATTTGAATACACTGTGCACTTATATGACAGTCCTTTTTACTATAGATATGCCAGTTTTAGTATTGAAATTTAAAATGAAACTTGTTGAATGCATTTTTTGTTGCATTGCAACTGGTGCATTCATGCACTGACCCTTTTTGTTATTGAAATTACCTATATACATTTTTCAGTATTCAAATTCATGATTTTCGATGCTAAAGAAAACCAAGGGAAGGTTATTCATAAGCATTTGAGGTTGCATCAGATGGGGAAAATTGCTGCAATTAACTGTGCACTCCTCCAGCACTAATTAGTTAATACCTTCCATTATAATACATTTTATATTAACACCACCCATATTTTTACACCATATTCATTAAGTGTTGGCCCTAGACATCAGCAAAACCTAATTCCAGCTGCACTGTGTGGACAAACCGGGAGGACCTGCTAGGTCTCGCCCCTGGCACTCCCATGAACTTCTTTCTGAGCTTTTCATTGGAGCAGGATCACTATTAGGACTGAAAAAAAATGTAATTATGGCTAACAGTTCTGACTTTCCTTAATGTATCAGTAAGATGAATGAGTAAA
The DNA here is from genome assembly GCF_901001135.1 of Rhinatrema bivittatum. Taxonomy (NCBI): domain Eukaryota; kingdom Metazoa; phylum Chordata; class Amphibia; order Gymnophiona; family Rhinatrematidae; genus Rhinatrema; species Rhinatrema bivittatum. Next base: position 302,275,066 of record NC_042616.1, read on the forward strand.
ACTTCTTATCATACTGAAAAATCTTTCGATGGTGATTTTTTTATGCACCCTTTCCAGAGATTATTAGCATCTCTTTCATACCTGTTATGTTTGCAGGTGATTAATCACTTAGCTCCATGCCAAAAGTAAAAGAGTAGTATCATGGTGGAGTCAATATGAATCTTAGCACATTTTTTCACACTATTGAATTAATGCAGTTAAAGTAGCTTAATACTAGTGATGTGCTGACCAGAATTTTTTTTTTTTTTTTTTCCAGTTTGTTTTAATGTTAATTTTAGTTTGATTTATTTGCTGAACTGAAGCAAACATTAAAAAGAAAAAAAAAAAAAAAGAAAAATCCCCAAAACACCCTTTTTCTCTAGAGAAATCAGTCATGGACCTCTGCAATCTACACTTACTCCTTTCATGGGTGGTGCTGGCAGAAAATAGGGGCAGGAGCAATTACCATTCGCTCCTTCTCAGCATGTCTATTTGAGCTCAGCACCAAAGTGACATCAAAATGGTGCCAGTCTTAGGGCCAGCTGACACCATTTTCTTGGACGATTGTACAGGCATATGGATAAAGAAGAAAACAGCATTAGTCAGCCCTGAGACCTGTGCCATTTTGAGGTCACTTTGAAGATGGGCTCAGAGCATGGCACCATTTTTTAGAGATGTGAATCGTGTCCTCGATCGTCTTAACGATCGATTTCGGCTGGGAGGGGGAGGGAATCGTATTATTGCCGTTTGGGTGTTTGAAATATCGTGAAAATCGTGAAAATCGTGAGCCGGCACACTAAAACCCCCTAAAACCCACCCCCGACCCTTTAAATTAAATCCCCCACCCTCCCGAACCCCCCCCCAAATGCCTTAAATTACCTGGGGGTCCAGTGGCGGTCCGGAACGGCAGCGGTCCGGAACGGCCTCCTGCAATTGAATTGTGTTGTCTTCAGCCGGCGCCATTTTTCAAAATGGCGGCACAAAATGGCGGCGGCCATAGACCAACACGATTTGATTGCAGGAGGTCGTTCTGGACCCCCGCTGGACTTTTGGCAAGTCTTGTGGGGGTCAGGAGGCCCCCCCAAGCTGGCCAAAAGTCCCTGGGGGTCCAGCGGGGGTCCGGAAAACGATCTCCTGCCGCGAATCGTTTTCCGTACGGAAAATGGCGCCGGCAGGAGATCGACTGCAGGAGGTCGTTCAGCGGGGGTTCCGGACCGCCGCTGAACGACCTCCTGCAGTCGATCTCCTGCCGGCGCCATTTTCCGTACGGAAAACGATTCGCGGCAGGAGATCGTTTTCCGGACCGCCACTGGACCCCCAGGGACTTTTGGCCAGCTTTGGGGGGGGGGGTTCGGGAGGGTGGGGGATTTAATTTAAAGGGTCGGGGGTGGGTTTTAGGGGGTTTTAGTGTGCCGGTTTTCCTGCCCTCCCCCTTCCCCGATTTACGATTTTTTGACGATAAATCGGGGGAATTGGTATTGTATCGTGGCCCTAAAGAGTTTTGACGATTTAAAATATATCGGACGATATTTTAAATCATCAAAAAATGATTCACATCCCTACCATTTTTAAAGAGATACAATGGTGCAGGAGTGAGCTGAGAGTATACGGGGCTAGGGAGATCCCCAGCTGATTTCTGGGGGGGGGGGGCAGAAATGGGGTTGGGAGCCCAGGGATGCCAATGCTTGGCTAGGATTTTGGCTGGGTGTGGAAGATAGGGGTAGGGTCAGTGGTGGGGTTGCATTTAAAAATTTCTTAGCACATAGGGTAGATTTTAAAAGATGCGTGCGAGCGTCTATTTGTGCATGGTTCCCGGCATGCACACATGGACACGCCAAATTTATAACATGCGTGCGCCGGTGTACACATGTTATAAAATCTGGTGGCCGCGCGCATGCGTGCGCCATATTTTACAATGTGTGCACGCATGTGCGGGCAGCACGCGCACGGGGATTACATTTTTGCAAATCACGCACGGCAATGCAATCGGCCCTTCCCCAATTCCCTCCCAGTCTGCTCCAATTAAGAAGCAGACTGGGAGGGAACTTCCATAGCTCCCAACTGAAATCCCCTCCCTCTTCCCCTCTCCTCTCCTCTCCTTCCCACCCCCTAAACCCGTCCCAGAGACTTACATATTTTTTTACTACTTACTGCTCCCCTGTAGCAGAAGTAGTTTGTGAGCGCCGGCCAACTGCTGGCATGCACTTCCCTGGCACAGCAGCTAATGGCCGCTGTCCCGGCCGGCTTCCTTCCTAACCCGCCCTGCCCCCGACCCACCCCTTTCTCAGGGCCCAGTACGTGTGCGTATTGCCGTTTATTCATATGGCTGGGCCCTTTTGAAAATGTGCGTGGTGCATGCAGGTCCCAGCCACACATGTAAGTGGTGAATTTTACGCATGTGACCGATTTAAAATTCGGCCGATAATGTGCGCTATTTGCTGAAATGAAAAACACCTTCAATATTTGGGGGGGTATTTTAGGCATCATGCATTCATGTTTATGTTTATTCATTTCTTTAATTAATCACTTCTTATTACAATTAGTAAACCAGAGAAATATACAATAAAAGTCATGATACTAGCATTGAATATAAGAGCATACTAAACAGTGTAAAAAGCATAATAAAATGCAATAAAAGTAATAATATTTATATTAAATCTAAAAAACATACTAAACAGTATGAAAGCAATATACAATTAAAAATAAATAATGCAGATGCAACATAGCATGGGTAAAAAAACCCCAAAACCTTAAATAAGAAAATCATAACATAAAAGAAAAATTATCATATTAAAACAACTTAATAAATAGTCGCATAAAGGAACAGGTAGGATTTAATAAAAATCGGATAACCAAGTGGGAAAGTTCAAGAGAAAAAATAGCTCTTAAAGGTCTTTCTAAATTTTAAGTAGTTTTTCTCAAGATCAATAGAGAGTGGAAGTGTGTTCCAAAGACAAGGGGCCAAAAAGAAAAAACACATCTCCCTAGTTCTCTGAAAGCAAATCTCCCTAACTAAAGGAAGCACTAGTAGTTCTTGCTGGGATGATGATAACATCCATGTGGGTTGATAAGGAGTGATGAGTGCGGAGAGATAAAAGGGTACTCCCCAACGCAAGGCTTTAAAGTCAGACATCCAGTCTTAAATTGAATTCAAGGAGATACAGGAAGCCAAAGCAGTTCGGAGAGAAGAGGTATGACATGATCAAACTTTGATTTTCCAAATATCATCTTAGCAGCTATATTTTGAACCATTTGAATACATCTGATTTAAGTGGAAGAAAGACCATGAAATAAAAAATTATAATAATCTAATCTAGTCAGAATGAGTGAATGAGTAAGTATTTTGAGGTCAGGCAGATTTGAGAAAGATCGAAGTTGATAGATAAACCTTAGAAAAAAATAAGAGCTTTGAATTAAAGTGGTAATATGATTACTGAAATTTAGCATAGAATGAATCCTAACTCCTAATGTAGTAACAACATCTTTACTGGGTCATTCATCAAAATGCTTTATGGCATTTAACACATCCGATAACGCATTAACACATGTGAAAAGATTTGCATTTGCAAGGTGCAAATGCAAATTTTTTTTGGAGGTGGGATCAGGGAGGAGTTTGGGTGGGATTTAATTAAATGAGGGGTGTTATCACATCGTGCAATAACATAACACATGCTATCACATAGTTTTAACACCATAAATAACTACACCTTTTTTCCTGGCAGTAGGCTGTACAATATTCCTGAAATGGCCATAACACAATTAATGATAAATTTTGGAAGGGGGGGAGGAGTGTGTGTGTGTGTGTGTGTGTGTGTGTGTGTGTGGTGTGTGTGTGTGTGTGTGTGTGTGTGTGTGTGTGAGAGAGAGAGAGAGAGAGAGAGAGAGAGAGAGAGAGAGAGAGAGAGAGAGAGAGAGAGAGAGAGAGAGAGAGAGAGAGAGAGAGAGAGAGAGAGAGAGACCACCTCTGGGAAAGGCTTCACTGTGTGCACCAATTTATATCTCTATAGGAGGAGGGTCATCTAATAGGTCGAGGTGAGGTGTTGGTGGTGGTTTAGGGTTTAGGGCACCAGTTTCGCATGTAGAGTGAGATGTACGAACAGCACAGTACACCTTGGTGAAGATTTGACATCATTTGGAGTGAGGAAAGTCTCACAAAGATGACATTTCTACTATGTTCTCTTACTGTAGCTTGATGGACTCTATAACGGGGTACCATCAAGCTAAGGTGAGATAACTTAGTACAAAATGTCACCTTTGTGAGACTTTCCTCACTCCAAATGATGTCAAATATTCACCAAGATGTACTGTGCTGTTCGTACATCTCCCTCTACATGCGAAACTAGCCCCTAAACCATAAACCCTAAACCACCACCAACACCTCGCCTCGACCTATTAGATGACCCTCCTAAGAGATATAAATAGGTGCACACAGTGAGGCTTTCCACAGAGGTGGTCTCTCCTCTCTTTCTCTCTCTCTCTCTCTCCCCAAAAATGTATTGTGAATTGTGTTATGGCCATTTCAGGCATATTGCACAGCCTAACACCAGGAAAAAAGGTGTAGTTATTTCCGGTGTTAAAACTGTGTGATAGCATGTGTTATGTTATCGCTCAGTGTGATAATACCCCTCATTTAACAAAATTCCACCCGAACTCCTCCCTGATCCCACCCTCCCAAAAAAAATTTGCATTTGCACAGTATATTATGAACAATAACGCATGCGTTATGGCATTAATGCCATAACACATTTTGATGAATGACCTGGATAAACATGTTGTCGTGGGTGTTATCACTGCGTAATTAACACTTTTTGATGAATCTAGGGGTTAGTTTGAATGCTAAAACTGTAACCGTCTCTTTTTAGTCAGTAAGGAGGTCCAGACAACTGATCCGTAAAGATAGACTTATTGCCAGCAAGATGCAGCTAAGACAAAGGCTCAGTACAACTGCATGCCCCTCCCCTCCAGGAGCAGACTCTTATGCACTTTACAGTTCTTATCTTTTACACATGCGTTCTAAGCATTGCTGAGCAAGCATATTCCGGCTGAAGGGGCTACTGATCCCCTCCCTAGACACCCTGGAACTTTCGTGAAACTTCTCCCATGTTCTGCAGGAGAGGTTGCTGGGACTTGCAGTTCTGGAAAGGAATTCGCGAGTCTGCAGTAATACAGCCCATCACATAATACATCCATTGTTCTAATCTAGGTTACAGCAGTGAAAGCTTATCAGAGAATAAGAACAGCGAAGCCAAAAAAATGAAAATGTGCAATGTGCTGACAGAGAGTTTCTCAATGTCCTAATTACAGCTGTATTGCAGACTGTAAGTAAACCCGTCATGAAGCAGGGAATTCTGGTACATGAAGTCCTTTGTCAGGTTGAAGCGTTCAGACCCCTTCATTCCCCCCTTTGATACTTATCATTCTTTATGAAAAGTATCACACCATCACAACGCAACTGTGGAGCTGAAAGAAACAGAAACAAGAAAAATTAGCAATTTGAGTTCTCAGGGGGCCCTAATTTCCCAAACAGTCCGATGGTTTCTTCACGGGTTTGAGACGGATGGGCCCTATTGGCTCCACCCCTCTTTGTAGCCCGAACTTGTCATGTATGGGAAGATGGCCCAGGATAAAACATGAGGATGGTTAAACAGGTTCTATAGGCTCAGAGGAATACATGTACAGTGACATGAGCTGCGTGGCTGTATTGCGTTCAGCAATGTCCTCCATCATCCGACGAAGGCGATTTAAGCAAGAAAGGAATAATTCAGGGTCCTAAAAGACAAAACAGAATTAAACTGGCTAGGATAACAAACAAGCTCTTAAATCCACCGATCATGGAAAACCAACCATGGAATCCATTGGCCCAGTCCCAAGCACTATTCCATTGCTGGACAGGGACGTGTGCCATCTTGACCATGCGATCAGTGATGTCTTGGATAACCTTGTTTTGGTCATCTACCTGTAAACAACAATTGGAGAGGTTAAATGTTCCACAAACCCTCCTTCCTGGGCCAGAGGGTAATCTAAAACCAATCTATTCTGGTACACTGCAGTCATAATTTTGGTATTTTGTTTTGCCCAGAGTTTAAGAGCGAAAGCAGTCGTTGGTGATGAGCTCCAGGACTGCCTGAAGCCTGATTGTTCAGTTGTTTTCCCTCTATAATGCTCCAGGCACTTGAATTGTAAGGAAGGCATATTTAGAGTCTGTATAGATATTTACAGTTTGTCCTTCTGCCAACTGCAGAGCTCGAGTAAGGGCAATTAGTTCAGCTTTTTGTGCAGACGTTCCTGGGGGAAGAGGTTGAGCCTCAATGATTTCATCTTCGGATACAACAGCATATCCAGCAGAACGTATCTCATGAATGATTTGGCTGCTCCCATCAGTGAATAAAGTCCAAGCTCCTTGCCAGGGTTGATCCCTCAGGTCTGGTCTACTGGAATGTATTGTAGTCATGACTTCTTCACAGTCATGGGCAACTGGTTCAGGTGCCGGCATAAGAGTGGCCGGGTTCAAGTTTTTGCTGTCTTGTATTTGAAGTTCAGGTGTTTCACACAGTAAGGCTTAATACTTGACGAGACGTGAATTAGTCATCCATTTTGGTCCATGAGTCTCTAGTAGTCCTTGAATAGTATGGGGAGTTGTTACTTGTAAAGTCTGTCCAAATGGTAGCTTAACAGCTTCGGGTATCAGGAAGCATGCAGCAGCAATGCTTTGAAGGCAACCAGGCCATCCTTTTGCAACATTGTCCATTCCTTTTGAGAGATATGCAACAGGTCGCTCCCATGTGCCTAGAGTTTGAGTCAATACCCCAATGGCCATCCCCTTTTTCTCATCGACGAATAGATGGAATGGTTTCATTACATCTGGCAATCCTAGGGCAGGAGGTTCAATCAGGGCATCCTTCAGTTGTTGTAAACTTGTCAATTCATGGGTTTCCCATTGAAAAGGCTGAGATTCTGCCTCCTTTCCCCGCAGCTTGTCGTTCAGAGACTGGGCAATAACAGCATAGTTAGCAATCCACAGCCTGCAATATCCAGCAGCTCCAAGGAACGCTCGGAGCTCTTTCTTGCAAGTGGGTACAGGTTGACCTCGTATTGAACTGGTACGGGATATTCCAAGACAACGGGTACCTTCCCGGATCTGGAAGCCCAAGTATTCTACTTCCACTTCACAGATTTGCGCCTTCTTTTTACTTGCACGGTATCCTTTTGAGTACAACGTCTTTAGCAGGTGGAGAGAGGCTACTGCACATTCGTGATACGTTTCACGAAACAACAGAAGGTCATCCACATACTGTATTACTGGCCCATACATGACTTGGTACATCTTCAAGTCTTTTGCCAGTTGCTCACCGAACAGCGTAGGTGAGTGCTTGAACCCTTGCGGCAAGCGAGTCCATGTGTACTGCTGCTTGATTCCAGTTTGTGCATTTTCCCATGTGAAGGCAAAGATCTTCTGGCATTCTTCTGCTACTGGAACGGAGAAGAAAGCATCTTTGAGATCAATAACACTGTACCACTTGGATGCAGGGGAAACTTGAGCCAAGATTGAGTATGGATTTGGTACGAGGGCTACTAGATCTGCTACTTGATTATTCACTTTCCGTAGATCCTGTACGGGTCGGTAATCAGTAGAACCAGGTTTCTTTACGGGCAACAAAGGGGTGTTCCAAGCAGATCGGATTCGCCGGAGAATGCCCAAATCATACAGTCTCTGCAGATGTATCTGGATTCCTTGCCTGGCCATATATGGAATGGGGTATTGAGGTTGATTAATCACCTGTGCATTCTGTTTCATCTCTATCCATATGGGGGTAGCGTCGATAGCTATTCCTCCCGGGTTCTGTTCGGACCATACTTGGGGTACACTATCCATCAGTTGTCTTCGTTTTTCGTTGAGGGGGGTGTTGTTTTCATATCGATGTTCGATGGTTCGTTCGACTATGGGAAGATGTAGTCTCCATTCTTCTTGGAGGGGACAGATGAGTATCACTGGATGGTCCCCGAAGGAGGCTTTAACTTCCCCTGTTGGTTGAAATCTCAATGTGGTCTGAGGCTTACACAGCAGGTCCCATCCGATAAGGGATACCATGGTCCCGCCTACTTGTATAGTTCATTCTTTCTGCAGAGGGGCAGTGAGTACCTGACCTGAGGCACCCACTATAGAAACAGTCTCTTTCGTCGGGGGGGCCGATTGGTGCAGTCATGACAGATCGTTGGCCTCTGAGTCCAACAGGCCCCTGATTTTTGTTGTGTTACCTCGTGGATCTCCACCAGAGGGTCAGTGGGGATTCTTCCCTCCCGGTCTCTTCAGGCTGTATGCTCCTTGTCGCCTCCCCCGCCATCTGCCAGTGGGGGTTGTCCGATCTCCTTCCTCCTCGGCCCCTTTGTGTCGGTGCAGGTCCATTTTTGTCGTTAGTATTCACTGCAGGGCTCCCGTATTTCTTTTGCCATTCTTCACAGTCTCTCTTCCAATGGCCTTCATTTTTGCAGTACGCACACTGATTCTTTCCCAAAGGGGGGGTCTTGTTCCCCCTCCTCTTCGCGGTCTGCCATTGTCTTGGCTCCTTCCCGTCCGCGTGTCCTCGAGAGCGGCGGCTAACAGTCACTTTCTCCTTCATGTCTCTACTTGCTTCTCTCTTTTCTCTTCCACTTCTCTATTTCCACATACTTGGTCTGCTATAGCTTTTAACTGGCTGAGGCTCATGCCCTCAAAGCCTTTGGCCTTCTGCAGCTTCTTTCGGATGTCGGGTCTCTATTATTAAGTTCCTGGTTGCAGGGACGGGCCCTTTTCTTCTCTTCCTGATCCCTGTTCCCATACATCTCAAAATACGATGAAAAGATCACAGTCCATCTGGAAATTGAATAGGTGACCTGCGCCTGGAGGCAAATCAGTTCTGACGAGGCTGAGAAGCTGCAAAACATTGCTTCCTTCATACTTGTAAGTTTGGCATTGGGTTAATTCAATAAAGTCAACCTGGATCTGCAGGCAAGGATCCAGGGGGGGCGCTTTAGGTGTGCAGGAGTGATGATCAAACCCTTGGAAGCCTTGTATCAATTACATTGCAAACACTAAGAACATATGGTAATAGCCAGAGCCCAGCCCCCACCAGTGGTAAAAGAACATAATTGCAATATATATATATATATGTGTGTGTGTGTGGGCCACTACCACTGAATCAAAATTTTTAATATTAAGTCTTTGTTTTCTGTGTTTTGTTTTGTTTTGTTTTGTTTTTTTTTTTACAAACGGCATCCTGTAATTCCCACAGTCAGAACTGCAGCTGTCTTATCTTGCCGCTTGCTATGCCCTGCATATTTAACAAAGCTTTAACAAAGGTCCCATTCTTAATCATTTCTCCTCTAATTTTCCCAGAGACAGCTTCAAAATAAACTGCGTCAGAAAAAGGGAGTTCATACTTTATCATGCGTTCCAATGTAACTTTTAAATAACAGATAATATATAGGAGACAAGTACGAACAATAATTAACATGGTATTAGAGAATAATTGACTAACCTGTGGATGTATCGAGAGAAGGATAAGCATAGGGAGGACACTGGGATAGAAGATATGAGAAAACTAAAAACTTCTGATTAACAACGCCAGCATTGAAACGCACAGCCATATTGAATGCACTACGCACTGGCTCAACGTCTTTTTTTTTTTTTTTTCCTCTGGCTCGATTCCCTCCTCTCTCCTGTAATTATCTCTGCCGTTAACCCTTAACTGCCATCAAGTTCTAAACTTCAACACCAGTAAATGCATTCTCCAGTAATCAAATCAGTATTTTAACTTAACACTGTACATTAATTTGTTGTATAGTAGTCTTGTGCAGCATCTGTAAACCAAAATCTCTTCTTATTAGGGTTTAAAACAATTAAAAAAATCCCTGGTACATGTGCTTGCAATTCACAGATAGCAGTTACATACATTACAATCCTTAATTAATAATGGGGACTTCCAGTTCCCCATTTTGTGCGCCTGAGCCACCATTACGAGGGCGGCTCCCTCCACTAACTTCTTTGCCCATGATGGAGGATTCTCAATGACTGCAATCCAAGCAGTTATGTACGGTATATCTTCAGGGCAACCCGGATTCCCTTCTCGTATAACTATATTCTGGACCCTTGTGGCCGTTTGGAAATTGAAAGTTCCTACCGGAGGCCAATTTACACACAAACTGGGCCACCTATGGGTACATTGTTGAATCATTCCGGGTTTAGTACATTTATGTCTATCAAACACTTCACTATAGTGCTCCGTCATGACTTTTAATGGAGTCGAACCGCCCCCTCCCATCAGGATAGAATTCACAGACAAAGGAGGGAAGGGAAGACGGATAGGTAAGGGGTCCGTATCCGTCAGACACAAAAGGGTCACAATCGCCCCGACTAGGACGCGGTCAGCCCGGCCTAGAACTGCGAGGCCATTCATTCTCTTTCACACAACAAGAAACCTATTCCCACTATCGTATGCTTCACTTATAATTTTTCCTTATCATGCGCGTGGTCTTCGGAACGTAATTCCTACTAACACACTGCGTGGGGTGTGATCAAGGCCCCCTCGGTCCGCCGGGGATGGACCGGTTACTCTTTATCTATTCTTCACTTCTTCTACTGTTCCCATAATACTCGCCTGCAGGGGTCTTCCGATCGTCATGAAAGCCTTCTTCCCGGATCACCAGCCCAAAGGTCTCAGAGGATCTCCGTGGAATGACCCCCTCAGATACCTGATCACTGAACTCAGCGGTGGCCACTCACCAGGCAAGTCTGGGGGATCACTCCACCACAAAATCCCCTGGACCAACTGGGGGGCTAAAATAGCGTCCCCGGTACCTCCTGGCTGGCTCGCCAAATGTAACCGTCTCTTTTTAGTCAGTAAGGAGGTCCAGACAACTGATCCGTAAAGATAGACTTTTATTGCCAGCAAGATGCAGCTAAGACAAAGGCTCAGTACAACTGCATGCCCCTCCCCTCCAGGAGCAGACTCTTATGCACTTTACAGTTCTTATCTTTTACACATGCGTTCTAAGCATTGCTGAGCAAGCATATTCCGGCTGAAGGGGCTACTGACCCCCTCCCTAGACACCCTGGAACTTTCGTGAAACTTCTCCCATGTTCTGCAGGAGAGGCTGCTGGGACTTGCAGTTCTGGAAAGGAATTTGCGAGTCTGCAGTAATACAGCCCATCACATAATACATCCATTGTTCTAATCTAGGTTACAGCAGTGAAAGCTTATCAGAGAATAAGAACAGCGAAGCCAAAAAAATGAAAATGTGCAATGTGCTGACAGAGAGTTTCTCAATGTCCTAATTACAGCTGTATTGCAGACTGTAAGTAAACCCGTCATGAAGCAGGGAATTCTGGTACATGAAGTCCTTTGTCAGGTTGAAGCGTTCAGACCCCTTCAAAACCAGCCATAGTGGGAGAGAGGAGGTGAATAATAGCTTGTTATCACGTAAACCAAACTACCTCAGACTTGTCAGGAATAACTTTAAATTTAGATAATTTTAACCAATCTGCAACCAATCACTGAAGTCAGAAAGTAAATGAAGGGATTCTGGATCACAACTGGCGATGATCTGAATGTCATTGGCATACAAATAACAGGTATATCCTAAGCTTTGAATCAGGGTTGGAAGAGGAGCAAGATAAAGATTAAAAAGGATAGGAGATAATATTTAGCCTTGAAGTGCACCACAGTGCAATGAACTCGGGGAAGAAAACAGTGAAATTTCAATTGACACTGTATGAACAATGTTCTAGGAAAGACTTGAACCACAAGGGGGACTTATCTTGAATATCAATTTCAAATAAGTGATTGAATAATAACCGTGATGATCTACTGTGTTGAAGGCTGAGCTCATATTAAGACAGTCTAAAAGGGCTTCTCATCTCTGTCTAGACATAAGCTAATATCATTGATAAGGCCACAAGAATTGTTTCTGTAATGTACCCTTTTTGATACCCAGACTGTTTAAGAAGGAAAAAAGTTGGGATTCAAAAGCCTTTTCAATAATCTTGGAAAGGGCTGGGAGGTTCGAGATTGGGCGATAATTTTCTGGGAGATTGTGATCCAGATGAACTTTCTTGAGGACTGAGTGAACCATGGATGATTTAAGAGGGAGCAGAATATTTCTGTATCAGAACTGGTGTTATGTCTGCCAGTGGAGACATCTGGGTTCTTCATAAGTTGAAAAGGCAGAGGATCAAAGGCTAAGAAAACTGAAGTCATTTGATTCAATAACAATCGAAGGCCTGCTAGAGTGACTGTATTGAAAGCTGATAATCTCCTGGTGAAAATAATATCTTTTTGATAAGAAAAAGTTAGAAATAAAGGTTGATAATCTACCTTAGAGGTATCAATACCAGTAAATTCTGCTCAGATTTTATTCACCTTATTATTGAAAACAATCAGAAGAGGTCAGTAGTGATATTACTGGATGCTTGATTAACAGAGAATTTGTGTCCAGAGACATGTGAAATAACCTGGAAAAGCTTCTTAGGTATGTTTTCGGACTTAGCTAAAATGACTTTAAAATAGTCTTTCATGACGCACTTAACCTCTGATAAGTAATGCTTAATATAAGTTTTCAACATGAATTCATCACATGGCTATTTATCTGTCCACCATCTTCTTTCTAAGTGTCTGATTTGTCTTTTTTAAATTCTCAAACCAAAATGGTACCATGGTAGATGATCTTTATTTTTTCTTGTATAATACTGAACAACTGCATCAAAAGCCTTTCTAAAGCTGCTGTTCCAGTTAGAATTTTTGTCTCCCAATGATAGGTCCCCAAAGTCAGGTGAAAACTGAATTGCCTGAGCCAATGTATAAGATGGAAGATCTTTAATTCTTCAGAAAGTAATTTTAGAACTTGTTTTAAGAAACTAGGAGTGAGAGATTAACTTAACCCAGTAAAAACAGAAGTGAAAAAGGGCTATTTTTTTTTAGATTAAATTACTCATTCAATTTAAATGAATGCACATCCCTACATAATACAAACATGCACAGATAAATCTGTGGAAGAACAGTCAAATACAGAGTTGATTTGGATCTCTATCCTTGTGATTCGGATTGGCAAAACTCATTATAGTGAGTTCTGTTTTTTATGTAAATAAGATGATTTCATGGTGACCACTAGACACTATCCTTTCTCTTATCATGAGGTCAGTGACACTGTCTCCAATTATCAGGTGCAAATCCAACGTAGCCCTCTTCAAGTGGGTTCTTCAATTAATTGCTTGAGGAATGTACCCTTTAGTACAACTAGGACTTATGGTTGGTGTTGCAGCATGCAGGCTACAGTCCATATCCAGTAGACTTAAGCTGCCTACAAGCAGGACCTCCTTTTTGCACATCATCCCGGTGATGCTTCTTATTAGGTCAGAATCTACCTCCTTTCCCTTTGCTTAGAATACTCCGGAGTGCACAATATTTCTCTTAGCTTTTCTTTCCAGAGCATCCCACAGTAATTCAGCTTCTCCATGCTTTCCCTTTTTTCAATGGCTACTACGGTATTGCAAATACAGCTATTTCTCCCCCCTTTCCTCTTCTCTCTCTTTTGATGAGATTATATGATGACCACATTATATTCCTGGTTTTCATTACACCAGGACATGGTGATTGCAACTATATCCATGTCAGTCTCTGCAATGATGAACTCCCGGATCTGTGATTTTATTAACATGAGCATTTGCAGACATGACTCTGCAAGAAGAGGCTTCACCTCCTTCTCTATTTCCTTTGGTCCTCTTTTTATTTTTCTTTAATTTGTCAGCTATCTCTCCTCTACTATTGCTTGCTGTCTTCTACATGTTACTGTCTAATTTATATTCTACTTTTTATCTCATCAAGGAGTATGTTAATTATCTTGCCTGCTTATGCAAGTGGGGGAGTCCAGTTTGTGCCTTCCTTTTGCTTAGTTTAAATGTAAGTAAAACCTGAAATGATAGCTAAGAACTGCAGTATCATTCTTGGTTAAGGGTAAATCATCCTGTTTGCAAATATCCTTCAATACACAGCAGAAAAAGGAGTCCAAACCACCTTCCAGAAAGAGAAAGAGAAACAGGCATAGGTATCATTCTATGTAAATGAGACAGCTTGCAAAGTTAACACAAGTCTATGTGAAATTTCAAACTGGCTGCTGATGAGCAAGTTGGCATTGAACGCTCGGAAAACTGAGATTATGAGGTACATTAATACCTCACCATCTGTTTCCCCTTTACTCTCTGTGTGAATTCTGAAAGCATTACTTCTGCAACTGCTGTTAAAAATCTTGGCATGAAGTTGGATATATTTAACTTGGAGATGCATGTGGCTTTGATAGCATGTGATGCTTTTCTGAAGCTTAGACTAGTTAGAAGGCTTCAGCTTTTCTTGGACTGTAGTTTATTCAGAGCATTCAGATATATTTTGGCTTCGGGTTATCCAAAATATGGTGGCTAAGGTGATGCCTAGGTGCCTAGGGCAAACCTCCATGCATTGGCTGCTGGTTGGGGTTTTGTTCGCAATTTAAGACATAGTCCATGATGTGTAGGAAAATGAGAGGGAACAACTTTTTATATTTGAAGAACAATTTAAGTGGTATGAAAATATGCATCAAGTGAGGTCAAGGGAAGGGGCATTGCATGCCTATATCTAGGGAGGTCTGGAAAATATGGGTCAGAAGGAGGGTATTTTCTATTGTTGCCCCCTCAAGGTGGAAGAGTCTACCAGTGGGAATTAGAATGCAAAATCTACTTTCCTTTAGGAAAATGTTGAAAATGTGACACTTCCCTATGAATGGAATTTAAGGTTTAAGAGTAAGACTAGTGAGCTGCTTGATTTTTTTTAAAGTAACTATTCTGTTTCTAAGGGACTCTGGGTGGCTGGTGTTGGGAGAGGTGTGGGGTATTCACTAGTAGATTATTTTATCTGGGGTGGGACGTTATTTTGATTTGTAATTGGAATCTGTAGGACATTTCCGATGTTTTGTTTGTTATATTGTGGTTTTAACCTTTTGTTCACTGCTTTGGGTAGTTTTACTGTTAGGACCAGGATGGTGGTTTATAAAACAAGAAATGAAATGAAGAAAGGCCTGTTCTCCTCACTCAGGCAGGGTATATACTGGAGGTGAATTTGGAAATTGGGTGGGAATATAAACTATATCAATTTATTTATTTACAAGGTTTAAATACTGCAAATTATACAACATGGTCTAACAAATTCTAAACATTGAAATAATCAAAAATACTATTAAAAAATCCAAAATTACTCAGCCAAGACTGGAACTCTGCAATTCAGGAGACAAGTGTGTGTTAATTAACTAGCATATTTAACCCAAAGGTGGTTTAATATCATGCATCTCTTCTTTAAGGACACTTTGCCATGGTTAGGAAACTTCGTTTTCAGTTTTTATTTTACTTTGCCTGGGAATTTCAATACTACAACACAAAAAAGTTAGAGGGAAAATGACTTTCACATAACACATAGAAAAAAAAAATCAGTAGAAAGTCATTTTTCCACTGATTTATTTTTTTGTTTTGTCATTGAAATTTCTAGGCAAAATAAAATAAAAACTGAAAACAGAGGTCCCTATGTTGCGCTTGGAGGTGGACTCTTGTCCTGGAGCAGTGGAGAACAGCTCTCTGGTCGAACCCAGGAAGCACCTGCCACCAGGTAGTGGAGCACAGGAGGAGCCAGAGGCTAGCTGGAGCTTCACCACTGGAAGCCCGTGGTCTCCCCCGAGTGGAGCCCTTGGGGACCTGGGCCGCTTGGACTTAGGTGGGCCTCATAGTGTGCCCACCAGGATCAAGGGTGTGCGGTTGATGTCTTGACTGAAGATCTGAGGAATCAAGGAAGGCCAGTGCAGTGTCTACGATGACAAGGCTAGGAGCAGGGCCAGAATCAAGGAGGCGAGGTCAAGGATAGCCGGGGTCGAGTTCCAAGGATCAGTCCGAGAGTAGTCAGCCAAAGCAGGGGTCAGGTTCCAGAGGTCAGTCATGGTCAAGGAGGCAGGCAAAGGTCAGAATCTAGGCAGCGATCAACGTGGTCAAGGAGACAGGTAAAGATCAGAATCCGGGCAGCGATCAGCGTGGTCATGGAGACAGGCAAAGGTCAGTATCAGAGAGTCAGTCCAAGAGGTACTACCTGGGGGAACACAGGAACAGACAGACGCTGGAACACGAGGATGCTGGAACAAGACTGGAACAGGCTGAGACACGGAGGCAAACTCAGTACACCACAGTGTTGACCCGATTACCAAGGCAAGGAAGTTCAGGCAGGCACTTCCTTTAGTAGTACGTTCAATCAGGGTGCGCCGCAGAGCTTGGACCTGCCCCTGGTCCTATAAGAGACCGGGCGGTCCGCGCGTGCATGCTAGGGGCGGGACCGACTCCATGGAGGACGCCAAGCCCCGCCGTGAGGCCTGGTGTGCTGAGGAAGGCCCGGTGACCACTGCCGCGGGACACCGAGGCTTGAAGGAGCTTGCAGCAGCTGATGGAGAGGCCAACCCGGGACCTGCAGTGGAGTTGGAAAGGTGAGCAGGCCTGTGCACTGGCTGAGCACGGACGGAGCGCGCAACACCCAGACCATGGTTTACAACAAGCAAGGCAACCACTGCTCCCTTCCAGACCTCCATGTCTGAGGAGATACTGGAGACATTAGATTGAAATAGCCAAAGATACTTAAAAAACCCCCCAAAATACCTAACCAACAGGGTCATTTATCAAATTGCTATAAGGCGTTTTCGCATGCGTTAAGTCCCTTTAACGCTTGCAAAAACACCTTAATGCCTGAGAAAGCACCATAACGCATGGTGCGATGCAAATTCAGTAAAAAGGGAGGAGTGTGACTGGGTTCACAATTTTGCGAAGCCACATCGCACGGCTTTAACTACACCTTTTTAATTTGTGTAAAGCCGTGTGATAGGGCTTTATTGCACTTTGTGATGTTTTGCAAATGTAGTTTTAAGTGCCTGGAGAGCCATTCTAGCTGTCAGGGCCCTTCTACAACAACAGGGGAGAGAAAGAGAGAGATAGAGAGAGAGCACCCATCAAGCTAGGTTGAGAGAACATTGCACAAATCTCATCTTTGGGTGAGTTTCCTCACTCCGAAGGTCATCAAATCTTCACAAGAGAGCACTGTTCTGTTCGTACGTCTCATTTTGAATGTCAGAGTGACCCCCAACTCCTACATTAATACCTAAAACTCACCTCGAATTACTAGGTGGCCCTCCTATAGAGATATAAATACCTATCTAGGATGCAGGCATTATGACTAGGTTCTCTCTCTCTCTCTTTCTCTCTCTCTTGTTCCTTTTTGGGAGAATCTGTATAATTTTTGGATTATGTCATTGATGTAGAGGGATTGCACCCAGTGAAAGAGAAGGTGCAAGAAATGGTAAGGCAACTACATCATGCCTGAAATCACATTTGAAAGTATTCCTAAATTATAGTGTCTGCCTGGGATTCTTTTTGCAAAGTTTCTCCAGTTAGCTAGTATACAGGCCCTACAGGTGAGCTGCTGACCACATTCCTTTTGATTGGTCTCAGATGGCAGCTACTAATGTTTGGGTACTTGACAGGTACTTGTGACCTGGATTGGCCACTGCTGGAAACAGGATACTGGGCTTGATGGACCTTTGGTCTGACCCGGTATGGCATGTTCTTATGTACTATTTGAATAGTCTGGGAAATAAAACCTGGTAATTTTAGACCTAGAAGGTTTAGAAGCCCCTTGTGGTTGGTTTCTATTACATTGGCATTACTAATTTTAAAAATAGATGGTCTGAGTCAATACAATCTGGTCTTTTGAATATGCATTCAGCCTGTAACGGAGGTGCTATTATTACAGATGTAATACAAGAACAACAGCTACAGGTGTTAGGGATGTGGAGAGGTAAAATTTTGTTTCAGTTTGATTGTTCATTTTGTAGGTCACAGTCAATCGTTTGGTTCATTTCAAGTGCTGATACATTTTCATTTGTTCATTTTATTTTTCATTTGCTTCCCATTATAGTTAGAGTTTCTGATTTTAAGTTTTAATTGATACACCCCTTTGCAAAAAAAAAAAAAAAAAGTGTTTATTAGATAAACACCAGAAAAACATCACTTCCCCTAGGGCTTTCTCATCCTTCTTTTGTCTACCCTGGACCATTTGATTTGTTTTTTTGCATTTTTCATGCTAACAACTCCTTAGCTGCACAAATGAAAAGGAAAAGACGAGTGAAAAATAAAAAACAAAACGCAGGAGAACCCAAATCCACGGGGCGGTGGGCAGGTTTGCTGAGGACTAACATCCTGCTGTCCTAGAGAACACTTGTTAAAGATAAACAACTGCGCTTTATCCTAGGACAAGCAGGATGGTAGTCCTCACAGATGTGTGAAAATCAAGCTCCAGACTGTTCCCTGCAACAACCAAGAGCAACAGGTACTGAACAAGGTGCAAACAGGCACAACAACAACTGCGGAGCTGTTGGTCAGTAGTGGGACAGTAGAGATGTGAATCGGAACCAGAATCGGTTCGGATTCTGGTTCCTATTCACATGTGTGGTTTTTTCAATCGGGCCCAATCGCGGTTTTGTTTATCGGCTGCGCCCGAGCCGATAAACAAAAAACCCGCCCCAACCCTTTAATACTAACCCCTTTGCTTCCCCCACCCTCCTGACCCTTCCAAAAACATTTTACAGGTACCTGGTGGTCCAGTGGGGGTCCCGGGAGCGATCTCCCGCTCTCGGGCCATCGGCTGCCACTAATAGAAATGGCACCAATGGCCTTTGCCCTTACCATGTGACAGGGTATCCGTGCCATTGGCCAGCCCCTGTCACATGGAGGGAGCACTGGATGGCCGGCACCATCTTTATTAGTGGCAGCCGGCCATCCAGGGTCGGGGTGGGTTTAGGGGTTATTTTTGTGTGCCGTTTTTCCCGCCCTCCCCCAAAATGATAAGAGAACCCCCACGATCAATATCGTGGGGTTTCCCTATCGTTTCGAGGGAGCCCCCGATTTCTGACGATTTTGAAATTATCGACGATATTGATCTGCTGAAACATTTAGCTGACACTAGAGTAGTTTTCCACAGGCGTATAGTACAACATTGCTTACATAACAATAATCTGAATGAGAGAGTAATCAGAAGGAAATCTTTTCTATAACCTCATCACAAAAGTAACTGCCTGAAGTATGCAAAATAAAACCTTCATAAGCTTGAAACTTTTTAGAACAAAGTGCTTTGGACTGATGAAATGAAAATTTACCTGTTCAGACACAGCCACACATGATATCTTTGAGAAAAAAAAGGTGAACTATTTGAAAAAAAGCATATCATATGAACCGATAAGCACAGGGGTGGATCTATTATGCTATGGGATTGTGTGGCAACAAGAGGCACAGAATAATTTATATGGGTGGAAGGAATCATAGAAACATGATGGCAGAAAAAGACTGTATGGCCCATCCAGTCTGTTCATCCATCTAATTAATTTAGCATTATAATTCCCATCTCTTCCTTAGAGATCCCCTGTATTTATCCTATATGGGATGCTATGACGGTCTTAGCCCATGTTGCAGTTTGCATGCATATAATCATGAAATGCAGCGAGCAAGCCGAAATGAACTCATCAATCCCAAGAACAATGCAAGTATTGATTTCCATAGTTGATAGGGGGGATGGAACAGCTCCCCTATGAGGAAAGGCTGAAGAGGTTAGGGTTGTTCAGCATGGAGAAGAGTCGGCTGAGGGGATATGATGGAGGTCTTTAAAATCATGAGAGGTCTTGAACGAGTAAATGTGAATCAGTTATTTACACTTTCGGATAATAGGACTAGGGGGCACTCCATGAAGTTAGCAAGTAACACATTTAAGACTAATCGGAGAACATTCTTTTTCACTCAATGCACAATTAAGCTCTGGAATTTGTTGCCAGAGGATGTGGTTAGTGCAATTATTGTAGCTGGGTTCAAAAAAGGTTTGTATAAGTTCGTGGAGGAGAAATCCATTAACTGCTATTAATCAAATTGACTTAGGGAATAGCCATTGCTATTAATTGTATCAGTAGCATGGGATCTTCTTGGTGTTTGGGTTCTTGCCAGGTTCTTGTGGCCTGGTTTGGCTTCTGTTGGAAACAGGATGCTGGGCATGATGGACCCTTGGTCTGACCCAGTATGGCAATTTCTTATGTTCTTATCCCATGCTTTTTTTTACTTCAGATGTTTTTGTCTCCACCACTTCCACTGGGAGGGTGTTCTATGCATCTTCCACCCTCTCTGTAAAGAAATATTTCCTAAGATTACTCCTGAGTCTACTCCCTTTCAACCTCATCTCATGACCCCTTGTTCTAGAGCCTCCTTTCCATTGACAGAGGCTCACCTCCTATGCATGGAAACCGTTGAGATATATGAATGTCTCTGTCATATCTCCCCTATCTCAGCTTTCCTGTCGGGTATACATGTTTAGATCTTTAAGTCTCTCCTCATATGCTTTAGAATGAAGACCACCGACCATTTTAGTAGCCACTCTCTGGACCAACTCCATCTTATTTATATCCTTTTGTAGGTGTGATCTCCAGAATTGGTTCACAGTATTCCAAGTGAAGTCTCACCGGGGACCTATGCAGGGGCAAAATCACTTCCTTTTTTCTGCTGACCATTGGTTGTTCCCTATGCAACCAAGCATCTTTCTGGCTTTTTCTGATGTTTTATCTACCTGTTTGGCTTCAAATAAATAACAACATATCCCAGAAGCTAATGTCCCACAGTCAGTGAAGAAACTGAAGTGGAAAAGAGGTTGGCTATTTCAGCAAGACTCTGAAACATTTATTGGAAAAAAACTGATCGAGGTCAGGAAATAAAAAATAAATTGCATGCTATATAAATATTTTGTTTAAAAGTGAGATAAGAGAAAAAGAATAAAAGCACAAAACTTCTATGAAATCCAGCTGCCATTCCTTAAGTTTGTGGAACAAAAAAGGTAATGCTTCTGGCAAACCACTACCAGCTAAGAATTAAACATTTTCTATTCATACTGTTACCTAGTAAAGATAAGATGAATCTTCAGGAAAATGGTATTTTTAAAAAAAATATTGGGGATAAAATGCTAATGATTCCGTTCTGACCTTGTGATACAGTACCACTGTCACCTGTAGAGTTGCAGTAGCAGACACAACACAGGGAATGCAATATTTCACTCAGTTGAGCTGATTTATCCAATGTTGAACAGTTTATTTTACTCTGTCTCACCTTATTAACATTAAGCTTTCTGTCCATGCAGGTCACGTTAGACAGAAGACTGTGCTTCAGTTTTTGAGTCTTCTTGTCTTTCCAACTGTGAGAGGCAGAGAGATTTACAGTTGTCCTGCTTTCTGCTAGTAAAACAATCTCCCCTGTGTGAGAGAATATATGAGATATATGTTATCTTTTTCTGTTCTTGTTTTTTAGAAACTATAAACAATAAAACAGAAGTTGAAAAAATGTGAGTTGCAGTATCTTGGGAAAGACATGAAAACTTTGGAAATCACTGAACTATTATCTATCTCTTTGGATCTTGCTTACTGAGCCACAACACTTCAAACATCTCCTGTTTTTACATATTTTCTCTCTTTCTTCATTAAAGAGATATTACAATATGCAGATAACTTTCAGACATCCCAACACAGCCCCATATGCACTTGTATAGTGCATATGGGGCTGATAACATATTTTAGAACCTGCACGGATCCAGCTGCATAGATTTTAAAATATGCTTATCTTCACCCCCAGAAGTACATGTGAGATTTTTCATACATGCACGCATACCTCCAGTTTTGCTGGGGCAGGATATTTCAGAAATGGCCCTCCCAGCAAGACAATCAAACTTCAGCACCAGGGGTGTGGCTAGACCGGCTTCCCTGGTGTTGAGGGATGACAAATGGCTGTTTCCCATTCAGGGAGTCCAAAAAAATTCCTAAACCTTGCAGGAGGCAAGGTCTCCAAAGAGATTTTAACTTTGAAGCCTCCTATCTCTGCAGGGTAAATACCTTGATGAAAATAGGGGAGTGGCTGGAGACTGAGGGAAAAGGTTGGGGGTCGGGGTGGGGATGGGGATGGGGAAAAGGGGGAAGCTAAGAGGAGGGAGCAGGGTGGAGCATATCTGGATATCACAAGGGATGGCAAAGAGCCACTGAGGAGGTCACAGAATCTGATACATTTCACTAAAAGCATTTTATTCCTCTTTCTCCTCTGTATAGATTGAGGACCTCAAGAAGAAAGCCTGGGAAATTCACCACCTGCAGGGAGACTGGTTGCAGCAATTATGTGTGTCAGGCAAGAGGAGGCCGGTGGTAATTTCCCTAAACACCCATCAGGGAATTGTCAACATAGTCTGTCTTCTTCCTTCACAGTCCTCACTATTACCCTTCCACTCAACAATACTCTGTTTCTGTAATTAGCTGCAAGAAACTCTCATGCTCATAAATTTTCTTCCTTCTTGCGACCATAGCTGTCCATCCAGAGGCATGGTAGACACCACACAATCTCTGCTTCATGATCTTATATGCACTCACAGGCCAACTATAGAAGATTGTAGAGTGTTAGAACCTACGCCAAATACTGTTTCCAAAGTGGACCCTTTGCCTTGTGACAGCATAATGGCTGTTGATAGGTTTGAATCCATGAAACACTCCAACCCATACCACCCAGGCTACCTCAGAGCCCTTGTCATTAGGTAGGCACCATGCTGTAAAGGAGCGCAGTACAAAAGCCATTTCTCAGGGAACATATATATTTGTGTTCACTTTTCCC
Source organism: Rhinatrema bivittatum (assembly GCF_901001135.1). NCBI lineage: Eukaryota > Metazoa > Chordata > Amphibia > Gymnophiona > Rhinatrematidae > Rhinatrema > Rhinatrema bivittatum. The sequence continues at coordinate 302,297,801 of NC_042616.1, forward strand.
ATAAATGGAATGCACTCCTACGGTTTTTATGGTGCTGCACATCACACCGCAGTGTACCTAGCTCACAAAGTGACACACATTTTTTTTCTCTATTCTATTCACAGACACCATCAGCTCTGAGGACAAGAAAGAGTACCCAGCCCCTCCTGATGTGCTGGTTGCAGATCGTCCGGCAGCCACCACCACCATCACCATACCCTGAAGCAGTACAGGAGTACAGTTATGTCTCTTCTAAGGAAATCGTTTTGTATCGTTCTTGAATTATGAATGTGTAGTTCGTACATCACCTAGTGGCCTCGGCTTTAGGTGATTAATAAATCTTAGTAAAGCAGATACCTTCTCAACTGCTGCCCCTGGCCATCAGCCTCAACAGGCTCGCCTTCCTCTCCCCTCCCCTGTAGGACTGCCTTCACATTTTGCACTGGGACCTTCGAACACAAATGCTGAGGGTGCCCAGTCATTGCTGGGCAAGGGAGGTGAGGATATTGTAGGGCAGCTTTCCCCTGATTCAGGCCTGTACCTCATGGCTGCGGAGATGGGCTCTGCAGCTGGAGCACCAGCTCCAAGCCCAGAGGTCCAAGCTCTAGCAGCTACGGGGTTCACAGGTCACAGGATAAGGGAGGATGTCAACGAGATATACTTTGACCTCAGGAGGCTGGTGGATATGGGGTAGCATCTCACTCAAGTTCAAGAGGCATTCACGGCTGCTCTTGAGCTGGAGGTTATGAGGCTACCTACAACAGCCTCAACCCCCCTAAGCCTATCAGGACCTGTCCAGAGATTCTTGAACCCTTTAATTTATGTAAATAGTTTTCTCCCTAGTTATTCCCACTCCTACCCCCTTTTTTTTTTTTTTTTGGCTGAACTGAAAAATGTTTTACATTTTGCTATATTTATATAAAAGAAATTTTAAAATTCAACTTATGCATGCTGAGTGCCGTGCCATCCCAGAGTCTAACCCCTTTCAGGATAGGCTACTGCACTGACTCTCACATCCATACACAGGCCTCTATATAGTTAGGCATGCAGCTCTTTCCTCAGACCTCTATCCTTCACTTATCTACCCTTACAACTGCCTCAGTTTCACTCCACTTTGTTTGTCCCAGCTTTCTGTACCTAGTTCCCCTGCATGTCCTTCCTGTAATGGGCACAAAACATAAAAGTTGTAATTTATCACTTAAGACATACCTCCTCCAAATGCCAGAGATGTGAGTGTGGCCCAGCCACGAACAATGTTACAGCCTAGAGAGGGAAACATCTAGTCTGCTTCACCACTACAAACAACACCCAATGGGGGAGACAAGAAGCTGAAATTTAGTGACACCTTCATGAACAGAAAACCTTCCAGCAGACAAAAGGTGTCATATAGCTGTGCAGATAGGAGCTCCTTTCCACAGAATCTGTCTGAATCAAGTCCCAGTCTTTCACCTCTTCTCTTTCTCCCAGAAGCTGGTTACATCAATGAAAGTAATAAGGCACAAACTCAGCCTTACTCTATGGTAATGAAGAACAACTTGGAGTTCAACAAGTGTAACTACAGTACAGGCCCAATCCTCACCTTTTCTCTGCATACACCAGCTCTCTTCCCAGGTAGAAGCCAGCTAACCTCCACAAGCTTCTCACCTTCCAACTGGAAATCCTTTCATACATGTGCCAATGCTTATATCTCTGAAAGCCCCACATGCCAATGTAGGTAAGGCTATTCAGAACAGAGGTTCCCCTTGGGCCCCTATCTTCTATAAGACATGTAGGCAAAAGGAGTATTTGATGGCTTTCTCATTAGAGCTCCCAGCTGTGAGCTTTCAGGGACTCCAAGATATAAACATTACCTCTTCCTCTCACTCACCAGAACCATTATAATGGTGAAGGACCCACAAAAAGCAACCCTTCAGAGTTAGAGAGAAATCACCTGAAGCAGGCTCAGAACTGTCAGTTCTCTCAGTTGCCTCCCATCCAGTTATAAATTTCTTTAAATGGAGTATGTAGGGTAGATAGAGCAAAGGAGACGCTCTCTAGAAACAAACACTCTGATGTCTTCTAATACATGTGGTGAAATGTTCAAGTCCACAAATTTTATAAGATGTTCAAAATGTATGTTTTTTTGGCTTAATAGGAATAACATTTCAAATAATGGTGTTCACAGTCCCACAACATGGATCGTGTTTTGTTAACTGCATTGGGAGGGACAGATCCGCAGATAAGGAAGAACATGAATATGGATGCAGATGTGGCTCAGTAGACAGTCCTTAGCTAAAAGGCAAATTATACAGGGAGGCCCTTATCTAACAGAAAAACAGCATGGATTATATATATAGCCAGCAAAAAGAATTTATCATCCCAGCAACTAACACTGTCTGTCTGCTTTCACTAACAGACAACATCATGAGAGGTTTCGACAGTGGTAAACATTACATTCTAGTGATGCTAGATCTGTCAGCGGCCTTTGATACAGTAAATCATGACATATTATTAAACAGATTAGAAGAAATAGGATTAAACAAAAAAACAATCAACTGGTTCAGATCATATCTAAATAACAGATACTTCTAAGTACAGATCAAAGACGTAATATCAGAAAAAATAAACCTTCAAACAGAAGTACCACAGGGATCAGCTCTATCTGCTACACTCTTCAACATATAGCTGTTACCATTATGTCACCTGCTGGCTGGTCTGGGCATCACACATTACATATATGCTGATGATATTCAATTAATACTACCCATCGACGACACAATTGAAAAAACATTAAACATAGCTAACATGTATCTAGATATCATCAAACAGCTACTAAACCAAATGGAGCTACATTTAGAATGTAAAAATATAGAGGTCATTCAAAACCCAATCACACTCAAAAACAACAAAAAAATAGAATTAGCAGAGAAAGTACGGCACCTCGGAGTGATAATTGACACGGAACTAAGCATGAAACAACATATATCTTTAAAAGTAAAGGAAGGATACGCTAAACTCATGATTCTCAGAAGACTAAATCCACTACTAACAACTACCAACTTTCGATCAGTGTTACAGGCTTTAATTTTTGCAAGCACTGATTATTGTAATGCCCTACTACTAGGTTTACCATACACCACACTAAGACCACTCCAAATACTACAAAACACTGCTGCTAGAGTTCTGACTGGTAAAAGTAAAAGAGACCACATCACCGAAACTCTAGCTGAACTACACTGGTTACCCATTGAGCAAAGAATACAGTACAAAACACTATGCACCATACATAAATTAATACATAATGAAAAAGCAGAATGGCTGAACATAGCCCTTCGCATACACGTCCCTCACAGAAACCTGAGATCAGCCAACAAAGCACTCCTAACTATTCCTTCAGTCAAAACAGAAAGACTAACCCAAGTAAGGGAAAGGGCACTATCCTTAGCAGGTCCTATACTATGGAACAACATGCCTTTAGAGATCAGATTACAAAGAGACATCAAAACCTTTAGAAAAAGTTTAAAAACATGGATCTTTAAACAAGCTTATCACAAAGAGAATGGAGAATAGAATCCAGGGAAGTGTAGGGTGCGGACCGTAGAACATCCACACACATCACCTTAATCAATATGTGTGTAGTTTATTTTATTTTTCTCTTACCACTAAAGGATAAGAAACAATTATAAATCTAGTCTTGTAATCAAAACTGATACAGATAGAAATGGACATGATTTATCACACTTCCCAATTAATATTTATTATAAAACTATGTTACCGAACCATTATGGCACCAGTTTAATTGATATAATTTGATACATTTAGCAACATTAATTTAGGTGCCTTACTGTAAACTGTTGTGATGGTATCTATCTTAACGACGGTATAGAAAAGATTTTAAATAAATAAATAGATAAATAAATAAATAAAAAGGGAGGCTAGACAAGTAACATGCCAAATACATCATTTCTATGTTTCTATATAAATAAAGGAGGTCAATGTACTGAGATACATAAAAGAAACATAAAAGAAATGATTTGGCTTGTACACTGTAATAAATTAAGTGCACTATCTTAAATCAAATGAAAGAGACAGCACTAACAAAATAAATATCAAAATCACTGGTAGTGATTTAGAAGGGCTCAGAACTTATAAAATTTAACAAGAATTAACACACAAAAGACAGTAAATAACACTACAGCATTTTAATCATATGAATATACAAAAAGTAAATATAAAAAGTAAAAACTACTTTAATTATAATCTATATTGAGGAAAATTACCACTGTGGGCATAGGGAGGTAGTTGGGAATGGATTTGCCTTCACATACATCGAATAACAGAGATGCAGTTCAAGAGGGGGAGGAGAGATGGCAAAAAATCGCTCTTACCTCAGTGTAACCTCAAAGTAAACCTTTCGAGAACAGCATTCAGAATGCATTGACAGTGCTGCTGCATTAAATAACATCAATGCAAATAGCATGCCAAATTCTAAGTCACAGGTGACGTCAGTGAGTGTGATAGCAAGCAGTTGTAAACAAACTGTGGTGAAAAGTGGTAAGCCAAGGCAGCAGGAATCAGCAGCACAATAATAGGAGACATGGAGTGCCAATGTAAAGCCATTTTACTGATATATGAATTACTAGCAAGAGAAACAAGGATGGAAGCAAAGCATCACAAATAGGGCACAAAAGTGACATAAATAGATATATAGATATTTAGAAAATACAAAATAAAAGGAATTAAAAAAAGTTAGAAAAAATATGTAAATAAATACAAATGATATACAAATATGTAAATAAATACAAATGATATGCAAATGAATAGAAACAATTATTATAAATAAAAAAAATTGAATAAAGAAAAAACCTTTTAAAGCTGCACTACTCAAAAAGGTCAGACAAATCAGAAAATCAAAAAACATAAAAAATTATTAAATAACAAAAAACATCAATAGAATATAGACCACTTAATTGCTGCATTTAACCCATCAGGGTCTATGGAATTTAAGCAATGTATCCACCTATGTTCTTGTTGCAGGAGTTAATGTGAAAAATTCCCATTGCGGGCTTTGGAGGAATAAACTGCAATTACACAAAAATGGAGATCCCCGGGGTATGTTGTGCATTCACCCAATGTGAGAGCAAAGGGGCGTTTTCTTGTCCCAGGCATAAACAGGAGCTGCACTCAAATATAAGAGTACAAATTGTCTGGAACACCTTGCCAACATAGAGATGGGCACAATGGCATCAAATAGACAAATACCATAAACAACTCCCTTTGTTGAGCAGTCAGAGGAAAACCGTAAAGGGTATACATGAGCCAAGACCGGATGGGTACATGCTGTTAATGAGAGTGAAAGTGCCTTACAAGTGGCCACATGGAGTATGGCCAGCCGGCAGTGTATTGTCAATTGAAGGTGGGCGATATCCAGATGATATCAGAAGACCCCGGAGATTTTGTCCACGGAGAAACACGAAACGGAGATGTTTCTGGAAGGCTGTAGGCAGGTCCAGTGCCGACGAATGATCTTATAAGCTGTGTGGCATGCTGGTGAATAAGGAAATATGCAGGTGACCATATCTGAGCTATCAGCAGTATTTTTCTGAAACAGTAAATCACAATTTACAAATAAGGCACGTTTGAGAGCGTGTTTAATAACACACGTGGGATAGCCGTGTTCAAGGAAGTGCCTGACATCTTCTAATACATGTGACCCATACAGTAACAAAGAAGTGTTTAGTGATGTTTGTAGGGTATCACCCTTTCTAATTAAATACCTGCTATGCAAGTGAAGAGTGGCGAATAAAAGATGGGAAAAGGCTTCAGAAAATTAGTACATCATCCCATTATGCTTTGATCTACATTCACCCAATATTTAGCTTATTAGTCAATTCTACACACAGAGGGCCAGATTTTATAAATTAGCGCGAGCGCGTACTTTTTTTCGCGCACCAGACGCGAACAAGAGTACGCGGGATTTTAATAGATACGCGCGTAGCCACGTGTATCCATTAAAATCCGGGGTCGGCGCGCGCAAGGCTGCCCAAAAGTTGCTACTGCCCGGAGGCAGTAGTAACTTTTAAGGTAAAGGTAGGGAGGGGGTTTAGATAGGGCCGGGGGCTGGGTTAGGTAGGGGAAGGGAGGGGAAGGTGCGGGAGGGGTGAATGGAAATTTCCCGCTGAGGCCGCTCCGATTTCAGAGCAGCCTCGGAGGGAACGGGCAGCGAGGGCAGGGCTCGGCGCGTGCAAGGTGAACAAATGTGCACCCCCTTGCACGCGCCGACCCTGGATTTTATAAGATACGCGTGGCTATGCGCGTACCTTATAAAATCCCGCAAACTTTTGTTCGCGCCTGGTGTGCGAACAAAAGTACGCGTGTGCACTAACACGCGTGCGCACTAACACGAAATACGAATTTTGCTGAAATTTTGGCAAAAATCGTTTCGTATGTCGGTGCTGCTAAACCATGACAAATTAGAGAATATCGTTGACATTGTCTAATTCGTGAAAAACGAATGCACATCCCTAAAATAGAAATATATATATATATATAACCCACAATCCAGTGAGAGCACTGAGAGAAGATGATCACTTTGCTGGTGGCTAGAAAGAATCAGTAAGTACTGCTTGGAGAAATTTTTAAAACTTAGAAGTATTGGGGAGAAGTAAGCTATTGGGATATATTATTTAGTATGTTTGTGTGTTTTGTTTTAAATAGGTAATCAGAAAAGCAAGCAACAAACAGAAGTTTATGTGTTTTGTTTTAAATAGGTAGACAGAAAGGCAGGCAACAAACAAGTTTGTGTTTTGTTTTAAATAGGTAGTCAGAAAGGCAGGCAACAAACAGAAGTTTGCATCTTTTGTTTTAAATAGGTAGTCAGAAAAGCAGGAAACAAACAGAAGTTTGTGTGTTTGTATTTCCCAACCGCCCCCCACCCCTCTCCCACCCACACCTAGCTCATCCTTTAATTTATAACAGTTGTCATTTTCATACTAAAAAATTTTTTTTTTAAAAACTAAGCCATTTAACTTAAATTCAGAAATTCCCCATACCTTATCAAGAGTTTGATCATTCCCTTGTAGGTCACTAACAGATATATAGTCAATACACTAATACATTTAAAGATCCCGAATTGTACGCATTCCTACTCCTAAAACTTAACTAGGAATTGAACAAATTTAAGATGAAGCCAGCAGTCCAGCAGCAAGCGGGGGTCTCCCAGTCTTTTGCATCGATTGTCACATGTATGATTTTTGACCCGCTGGTGAGAAATTGTACGTCTGCATCCAATGCAAAGAGCTCCTGTCTCTCAGACAATGAGCCCAATCTCTGGAGGCTAGAGTGGCAGACCTGAAGGAGCTGAGGCAGATAGAAAGGTATATAAATGAGAAATAGTAGCCAAGTCCTACTTCCAGTCTGGCAGCCCTAGTGTTGCACTAGAAGAGGAAGGTCTCATGATCGTAGAGTATCAACCTGGTGAAGCAGGATATAATCCTATAGCAAGGACCTGCTCTCCAGGTGGTGCATTGTCCTCTCGCACCGAGGATGTCTCCCCCAGAGCTGCTGCCCAGGAGGGAAGGGTTAGGTGGGCTGTCATAGTAGGTGATTCGATTATTAGGAATGTAGAAAGCTGGGTGGCTGGTGGGTGTGAGGTACACCTGGTAACATGCCTACCTGGTGCGAAGGTAATGGATCTCGTCTCAACTAGATAGGATTTTAGACAGTGCTGGGGAAAAGCCAACTGTCGTGGTACATGTGGGCACCAATGACATAGGAAAATGTGAGAGGGATGTTCTGGAAGCCAAATTTAGGCTCTTAGGTAGAAAGCTGAAATCCAGAACCTCCAGGGTAGCATTCTCTGAAATGTTCCCTGTTCCACGCACAGGTCCCCAGAGGTAGGCAGAGCTCCAAAGTCTCAATGCGTGGATGAGATGATGGTGCAAAGAAGAGGGATTCAGTTTTGTAAGGAACTGGGGAACCTTTTAGGGATGGGGAGACTTTTCCAAAAGGACGGGCTCCACCTTAACCAGGGTGTAATACGGGCATCCAGGACATCACTCGCTCACATCCGTCCTTTTACATTCCAAATTAATCACAGACAACATGTTATGGGTTAACAGGGCCGCAGCTTTAATAAAACCTGGAGGCCCGAGCCCCCCTCCAAACAACTTTACAAATACAAACAACAAGCTTCTCCCAACCGTCCGCCGCTCCTTCAGCAAGACGACTCTTACCAGCCACTCGGCTCGCCATTCGGCCTCCACACCAAGTTCAGACTCCCACCTCCTGCCAGCAAAGGAGCCAACCCAGTGGGCCACCGCCGCCGACCAGCAAGTAGCCAGGCCTGCCAGACGACCCCCGCCGCCTTCCAGCAAGGAGTCCACCCCCCACAACTCCCCAGTTGTCCACCATTCTCAAATCGCCACATAAATCCATCTTAACATTTAACCATTGTATAGACAGCATTGGCTCGGGCCATCCGCCGCTGCGACAACGAAACAACAGCAAACACCAACAACACAGTTAAGGGCGGGTGGGAGGGAAAAATGGCCTTCTGCTTTCCCGGAGCACCCGCGCCGAAGTGCAGGACGGCGTTGCGATGCTCCGGGACTACCCCCCCTACAGGCAGCCAGCACGGGCTTGCCGACCAATCCTGGTCGGCCAGCACGGCAGCAGCAGCTCCCAGCTCCCCTCCAATCCCTGCCTTCCAGAGCCATCCTAAACCCCTCCTAATTCCTGACTCCCTGCCGACCTCCTGCCCCACATCTGCCCCTGCCCCTTCTGTGACCCCTCCTCTCTCACTAAGGCGTTCCCCCCCCCACCCCCTCCAAGGACCGGCCATTCCCAGAGCGTGCCTGGGCCCGTATTACCCTGGCCTGCCAATCATTACGACCGGCAGATCTCTCAGAACTAGGCTGCTGGTGCTAACCTTTAAAAAGGAGATAGAGCAGCTTTTAAACTAGAACAAAGGGGAAAGCCAACAGTCACTCAGCAGTGCATGGTTCAGAAGGAGGTATCTTGAAAGGATACTAATGTAGCTTTAGAGTTAGGACATCCCAACAGTGAGGTTCTAATAATAAAAAAAGTTGCCCAAGTGCCTATATTAAAAACTCACCTGAGCTAAAAGATTCCAATTTATGCCTGTCAAATGAAAAGCAGAATGTAAATACAAACAAAAAACACACTTTAAAATGTTTGTATTCTAATGCCAGAAATCTAAGAAGTAACATGGGAAAATTAGAGTGCATAGCAGTGAATGATGACATAGACTTAATTGGAATCTCAGAGATATGGTGGAAAGAGGATAACCAATGGGATAATGCTATACCGGGGTACAAATTATATCGCAATGACAGAGAGGAGCATCTTGGTGGCGGGGTGGTGCTTGCTTTATGTCTGGGATGACAGAGAGTCCAACAGGATAAAGATTCTGCATGAGACTAAATGCACAATTGAATCTTTATGGGTAGAAATCCCTTGTGTGTTGGGGAAGAGAATAGTGATAGGAGTTTAGGAGGAGAAGTCCATTAATGGCTATTAATCAATTTTACTTAGGGAATAGCCACTGCTATTAATTGCATTAGTAGAATGGGATCTTCTTAGTTTTTGGGTAATTGCCAGGTTCTTGTGGCCTGCTTTTGGCCTCTGTTGGAAACAGGATGTTGGGCTTGATGGACCCTTGGTCTGACCCAGCATGGCAACTTCTTATGTTCTTATGTTCTTATACTACCATCCACCTGGCCAAAATGGTGAGACAGACACTGAAATGCTAAGAGAAATTAGGGAAGCTAACCAAACTGGTAAAGCAGTAATAATAGGAGATTTCAATTACCCCAATATTTACTGGGTAAGTGAAACATCAGGGCATGCTAGAGAGATAAAGTTCCTGGATGGAATAAATGGCAGTTTTATAGAGCAATTGGTTCAGAAACTTGTTTTTCTTTCAGCGCTGCTGACAGCTGCTTCCGAGGTGGACTTTTTCAAGGTATGTAGTGTAAATTGTATTCTGTCTTTGTTAACTTTCCTTGCTCTTTCCTCTCCCTTTCTTTCCCTTTCCTTTCCCTGTTCTTGTGTATATTTTAAGTCTTTTCTTGAACTGTTTAGCTCAGGCCTGGCTTTGTTTTTGCAAAGAGTGCACACTTATCTCTGGCGGTAAAGTCCTTCCTTGATGAATGCAGCTCGGTGTTTCTTATCTTTTTCTTTTCTTCTTCCTCTGTGTTCTTCTCTCACCCACTACGTTACGCTTTAAAGAACACAATGAAAGAGACTGACTCCCTGACACCGAGTTTGTGGATCTTCCGCGAGCTATATCATTCATCCAAAGCTGCCTTATTGTAACTGTATTTTTTCAAAGTAAATACATTAAAAATAATTAGTCCGGCCCTACGTCTCTGAAAAAGAACAATTCACTGCTTTATTCACTCTTTCTCTCTTTCCTCGGGAATGGTGCTTACTGCTGTCAACTGCGTTCTTTCTTTCTTTTGGCGATTATGTTATGGTTAGCCCTGTCGGACTCTGATTAGATATCTTGAGAAAGTCTGTGTTTTCCCTTTCTCCCTCTGAACTGCTCCTCAGTCACAGGGTGTTGCATTCTGGATGTGGGGTGGTCACACGACACTTTGTAGGTAGGTTCTGCTCAAAGTTGCACTTTAGAAAAAGTCAGCTCTTTCTTTTTTAGGGTGCTGTGGACTGGAGCTCTTCCTTCCCTCCTCGCTAATATGCAGTTATTCCCAGCTTTACTCCTCAGCGTGCAGTCATTCAAAGTACAAGATTCAACACATCAGACACATCCTTTTAAATGTGGTTCAGCAGTAACTTAATCTTTAAATTATTCTGTCTTGGTACTTACCGTGACTGAGAGCGGCCTTAATAACACTCACATTTACAATCTTTACTATGTTACAACTGTCCTTTCAAATGTTTCAGTGCTTTTACACTTTTTGAAGGCCAGAGGAGCCGAGCACTGCATCAGCGCTCCTGCTCTAACAATAGTCAGGCTTCTCTCTCTCTCTCTCTCTCTCTCTCTCTCCAGATTCTAAAAGTGTCAGCAGTTTTGAAGGCACTCTGGGATCCTTGAATGCGATGACATCACAGTGTCAGGAACTCTGTGGCTTCCTGGCGCTGCTTCACTCACACCAGTCCCTGAATCAGAAAATCCATATTTTTTTTCTATTTACTTTGGGCACCCCATTTACACATTTTTTAAAAATACCAGCTTAGAAGCACAGACCAAATGTATTCCACACATTAAGACAGGTGGAAGGAAGGTCAAAAAGTGAGGAGAAACAGGACATTTTAGCCAAAATATCTTCCTTCAAAAATTGGAAGACAGACCCATCTGAAGAAAATAGGAAAAAGCATAAGCATTGTCAAGTTAAATGTGAAACATTGATAAGACAGGCTAAGAAGGAATTTGAAATGAAGTTGGCTGTAGAGGTAAAAACTCATAATAAAAACATTTTTAGATATATCTTAAACAGGAAACTTTTGAGGGATTCGGTTGGACTGTTAGATGATGGAGGAGCTAAAGGGGATCTTAGGGAAGATAAGGCAACCGTGGAAAGACTAAATTAGTTTTTTGCTTCCATGTTTACTAGTGAGGATGTTGAGGACAAACTGGTTCCTGAGACAATTTTTAAGTGAGATGATTTGGATGAACTGAACCAAATCACGGTGACCCTGGAAGATGTAGTAGGCCAGATTGATAAATTAAAGAGTAACAAATCATCTAATAAACACTCCAGGATTCTGAAAGTACTCAAAAATGGAATTTCAGATCTATTAGTAAAACTGTGTAACTTATCATTAAAACGGACCATTGTACTTGTAGGCTGGAGGGTGACCAATGTAACCCTAATATTTAAAAAGGGCTCTAGGAGTAATCCAGGAAACTATAGACCGGTGAGCCTGACTTCAGTGCAGGGAAGAATAGTGGAAATGTTAGGAGCGCGGAGGCGTGGTCCTATCTCAAAGGAGGTTGTGAGCCCTTGGATCATAGCGCAGCTCAGGGAGGAGCTCCAAGACACACAGCGAGAGGTGAGCAGGTACGAGCATGGGCAGAGCAGGAGCAAGGCTGGACTGAAGACAAGGCGAGGAACATCTGGAACAGGAACAAGGCAGGCTCAGCCCTCCACTGGACCTACACACACCAATGAGACCCTGCAACGCAATGCTGGTCTCAAGAATAGCCCTCCGGCCACTCGATAGCACTTCCGTACCCGCCGCTTGGGAATGACAAGTGAGTGAGGCCAGACGGAGGCTGAGAGCAGGAACAAGAAGACTCAGACGAAGACTCAGGGTACTCAGAGGACTCAGACATAGACTTGGATACTCGGAGGACTCAGACAAGAACTCAAGATACTCATAAGACTCGGACAAGTATTCAGGATACTCAGAAGACTCGGACGAAGACTCAGGATACTCAGAAGACTCGGACAAGGATTCAGGTTACTCCGGCGAAAGTACTGGGAAGAACTGCATTACAGCGTGCCCTACACAGCCGCCCATGGCTGGTCGTGGACCACACTGGACGCAAAGAAGACTCCAGGCGAAGAAGTGGAACTTGAGAATGGAACATGTCGAAGAGTCAGTAGATGCCTGCACCGGGGTGCGCCCTACACAGCTGCCTGTGGCTGGTCGCGGACCACGCTGGAAAGGAGCAGGTTCTGGCAGTCTTGGGCATGGACGGAAGCAGGCACAAGGAACTCCGAAGACCGGGATAGGATTCAAGACTCAGGATTCAAGACTCAGGATTCTCAGAAGGCATTAAAAACAGGAGTCTTCCAGAGGCTTGTGCTGCAGACAAGAAGAAGGCCTTGCACCATGAGGCATCCTACACAGCTCCCCATGGGCTGGGCATGGACTATGATGGTAGTACGCCAGAAGGGTGAACAGATGAGGGACCTGGGAACTGGAAGAACTGGAAGAAGAGCTGAAGATGAGTCATACGAAGTCAGGACAGGAACACTGGACATCAGGAATGTGGAACATGGTACCTCAGGACATGGAACACCAGGACATCAAGACATCAGGAGAACTGGACAGATGGAACATCTGGAACACGAAACAGTCAACGAGGGAGTTCTGACAATGGACGAGACCAGGAACATCAAAGTGAAGAGGTTCAGGAACACGAAGAACATGGAACGAAGATCCATCAAGGCACAGGAAGACCACGGAGGACCTGTATCAGGAAGAAGACCACAGACGCTGTGAAGACTGGATCCGAAGCCCCGATGTCAGCGGCCTCCTGCTGCAAGAAGAAATCCCAGCGGGGTCTTCATTGCCGCGGAGGCGGCATCAGCAGCGGTGGCTCCAACCACGAAGATGAAGGAAAGCGTCAGCGGCCTGGCTGGCCACTGGCAGGATCCTAACAGGAAATTATTCTAATGAACAAAATCACAGAACATATAGATAGATATGGTTTAATGGGACACAGCCAGCATGAATTTACCCGAGGGAAGTCTTGCCTAACAAATTTGCTTCATTTTTTTGAAGTGGTTAATAAACATCTAGATAAAGGTGAACCAAGAGATGTGGTGTATTTGGATTTTTAGAAGGTGTTTGACAAAATCCCTCATGGGAGGCTTCTAAGAAAACTAAAATGTCATGGGATAGGAAGCAATGTCCTTTCATGGACTGCAAACTGGTTAAAAGACAGGAAACACAGAATAGGATTAAATGGTCAGTTTTCTCAGTGGAAAAAAAGATAAACAGTAGAGTGCCTCAGGAATCTGTATTTGCACCAGTACTTTTTAATATATTTATAAATGATATGGAAAGGGATACGAAGAGTGAGGTGATCAAATTTCCCCATGACACAAAATTATTTAGAGTAGTTAAATCACATGCAGATTGTGATAATTTGATAAGACCTTGCAAGACTGGAAGATTGGGCATCCAAATGGCAGATGAAATTTAATGTAGACAAGTGCAAGGTGATCCATATAAGGAAAAATAACCCATGCTGTAGTTACAAAAAGTTACATGAAAAAGATCTAGGCGTCATAGTGGATAATACATTGAAATCAGCTCAGTGTACTGCAGAAGTCAAAAAAGCAAATAGAATGTTTAGGAATTATTAAGACGGGAATGGTGAATAAAATGGAGAATGTCATAATGCCTCTGCATTGCTCCATGGTGAGACCGCATCTTGAGTATTGTGTGCAATTCTGGTTGCTCTGGAGAAGGTACAGAGAAGAGTGACCGAAATGATAAAGGGGGTGGAATGGCTCCCCTAATGAGCAAAGGCTAAAGATGTTAGTTCTGTTCAGCTTGGAGAAGAGACGGTTGAGGGGGGATATGCTAGAGGTCTATAAAATCATGAGAGGAATAACTTGGTAAATGTGAATCGGATATTTACTCTTTCAGATAATAGAAGGACTGGGGGCACTCCATGAAGTTAGCAAGTAGCACATTTAAAACAAATCGGAGTAAATTCTTTTTCAGTCAACACACAATTAAGCTCTGGAATTTGTTGCCGGAGGATGTGGTTAGGGCAGTTAATGTTGCGCTAGAGGTAGACCCTTGGCCTGGTGCAGGATTGGTATGACCCTCTGGTCGTATCCAGAGAGTGCCTGCCACCAGGAGGCGGAGCACTGAAGGAGTCAGAGGCTAGCTGGAGCTTCGCCAAAAGCAATCCGGGGTTTCCGCAGGTTGAGCCTTTGGGTACCTGGACCGCCTGGATATGGTGGGCCTCAGAGGGTCTCCCAGAGAAGTAACGGAGAGGTGTGCCCACCATGAGCAAAGGAGTGTGGCTGGTAAAGAATGGAGGAACTAGACCTGAACCAGGATCACCAGTGACCTCTGGAAGGCAACAGGAGATGAAGGTCCTCCAGGCAAGATAGGCATCGCCTACTGGTCTAGTCTGATGTAGGCTGCAGGTAGTGTCCGAGCAGGCTGGTCTGGTGGTCACAAGAGCAAACAGAGCATCCGAGTGTAGCGCAAGGGTCAAAGCCAGGGTATCCGACCAAGGGTGGTCAGCCAAATCAAGGGTCATTTCTGAGATCAGTCCGTGCGTAGTCAAGATGAGCAAAGGTCAGTTCCAGGCAGCGGTCAATATGGTCAGGCAAGCAGAGGTCAGTTCCAGGTGTGGTAAAATGTAGTCAAAGGCAGGCAGTGGTCAGTTCCAGGCAGCGGTCAAATGTAGTCAGGCAAGCAGAGGTCAGTACCGTGAATCAGTCCAAGAAGGTATGACAGGAGGAGGAACATGGAGCAGGAATCAGGACAGGTGCTGGAACACAGAGGACCACGGGAACACAGGAAGGCAGGAGCACTGGAATAAGACAGGAACACAGGAACGCAAGAGCACTGGAACAAGACAGGAACACAGGAACACAGAACAGCAAACTAGCTACACCGAAGGTGTCGATCTGATTGCCAAGGCGAGTTCCTGGGGATAGGGCCTCGCTATTTATAGTCCTGCTTAGGTGACATCATCGGGAGGCATCCGGGCCGAGGTTCCCGCCCTTGCCCCTTTAAACGTAGAGACATCAGCCGGACACATGCCTAGGGGCGGGAACAAGGACGCCGAAGACTCGGAGCCCATACGAGAGCACCACTGAGAGGCCTGTGGCGTGGAGGAAGCCAGAGAGGCCCAAGTAGAGTGTCGGAGATGTCGGGAGCTGGCAGCCATGGCATGGGAAGAGGAGCCGGAGCTTGTAGAGGGCAGCACGAGGTGAGCAGGCCCGGTCGTGGCACCAACGCGGCCGGGACGCCCAACAGTACCCCCCACCACCCCTTCTAGGCCTCCCCCTTACTGGTTTGGGTTTCTCAGGGTGCTGAAGATGGAAGTTGTGGAGAAGGCTCTTATCAAGGATGTGGTGAGAGGGCTCCCAAGAATTTTCTTCAGGGCCAAAGCCCTTTCACGAAAGGAGGTATTTCCAGTGCCCTCTACGGCTTCAGACATTCAGGACTTCTCATACTTGCAGGGTGTTTTTGGACTCTGCTGAAACTTGAGACGGTGGTGGAGGTCTTCGAGATGGCCATGATAGTACTAGGCGCTTGAGCAGAGACACATGGAAAGGGTTATGGATTCCAAGGTTCTGAGGTAACTTGAGCTGGTATGTGACAGCTCCCACCCACCGAAGGATGGGAAACGGGCCCGCATATCTAGGTGCCAGCCGTTGAGAAGACAACCAGAGACAAATATGTCTGGTGCTGAGCCAGGAACATTGGTGCGGCACGACATTGGGCATCCATCACACATTTGGCTCGGTCGTCCACTTGGCAGAGACGCTCTTTTACTTGGTCCCAGAGCCAATGAATAATCTGGGCTGTGGACTGGGCTGCTGGTGAGGGCATGCTGAGTGGAATCGGCAGAGGTAGGCGGGGCTGGTGGCCAAAGACCACTGTGAATGGAGACACTTCTGTAGCAGAGGCAATGTGGGTGTTGTGAGACAACTTTGCCCAAGGGAGGAGGTCAGCTCAGTTGTCTTGCTGATCGTTGACGATATGAGTGAAGGAATGCTTTAAGAGACCTGTTGGTTCTCACGGCATGGCCGTTAGCTTGTGGGTGGTACGCTGAAGTTAAATTCAGGGTGATATTGAACTTCCTACAGAAGGACCTCCAGTATTTTGCGGCAAATAGAGGGCCCCGATCAGAAACTATTTCTTGCGGAAGCCCATGCAGATGAGACGTGAGTCAGGAAGAGTTGAGCCAGTTCTAGGGCCGATGGTAGCCCAGGTAAGGGGACAAAGTGGGCCATTTTAGAGAAACGGTCTATTATGACCCAGATTACAGTATGCCCCTTGGAAGGGGGCAGGTCCATGATAAAGTCTGTGGATAGACTGGTCCATGGTTCGGTGGGTGCAGGAAGTGGTTGGAGAAGCCCCCAAGGACATTCAGTGGGCAGATTTTGTTGTGCGTAGACGGGGCATGAGTCAAATAGTCACGGGAATCCTTGACCATACCAGCCCACCAATAATGTCTGCAGAGTGTTTCAAGAGTTCGGGCTCGGCTGGGATGGCCAGCAAGTTTGGAGTCGTGAGCCCAATGGAGTATACGTTCACAGAGGCAACAGGGCACAACCGTCTTACCGGCTGGTACAGTGGTGGTGTCTGCAATGGAGATACAGACAGAGTCAATGATAAATATGTGCCAGCGTCTCGGGAGTATCCTTCAGCTCTAAGGAGCGTGAGAGCGCATCTGCATGGAGGTTCTTTGCCGCCAGGCGGTAGCGAAGCTCAAAGTTGAAGCATGCAAAGAAGAGGGCCCAGCAGGCTTGTCTCGGATTGAGAGCTGGGCTTCTTTCATGTGTTCTAAGTTCTTATGGTCAGTAAAAATAGTAAACCTGTGTTGCGCCCCTTCAAGCCAGGGGCACCATTCTTGGAGGGCGAGTTTCACTGTTAGAAGTTCACGGTCCACAATGATATAATTCCGTTCTGTGGGCGAGAACTTATAAAAATAGAAAGAGCATGGGACAAGCGCTCCCTTGGTAGAATACTGCCTCAGGACCGCCCCGGGTCCAATGGCAGATGCATCAACTTCTACAGCGAAGGGGCGGATTGGGTCCGGATGGCAGAGACACAGGCCAATACAGAAGGCTTCTTTCAAGGCTTGGAATGCAGACTGAGCCTTGGGGCTCCAGAGCCGAAGGTCACTTCCTTTCTTTGTCTTGGCAGTGAGTGGAGCAGCCAGCGTAGAGTAGTCTGCTATAAAGTGACGATAATAATTCATGAACTCCAGGAATCTTTGTAGGGCCTGCAGACCCACCGGCTGGGGCCAATGACGAATACCTTGGAGTTTGTCAGAGTCCATGGTAAACCCCTGACTAGAGATAATGTACCCCAGAAATGAAAGGCTGGACTGCTCGAAAAGTCATTTCTCCAGTTTGGCGTAGAGGTGATGGTCTCTGAGTCGCTGGAGTATGATTTGGACGTGGGAGTGATGGGAATCCAGATCCTTTGAGATGATCAATATATCGTCCAGGTACACTACAATGAATGAGTACAGAAGATCTCAAAAGATCTCATTCATTATCCGCTGGAAGATGGCTCCTACGGGAGCTCTGCTGAGAGGCCTGTCATGTAGAGGAAGCCAGAGAGGCCCAAGGAGAGCGTCGGGGGCATCGGGAGCTGGCAACCGCAGCAAGGGAAGAGGAGCCAGAGCTTGTAGAGGGCAGCGCGATGTAAGCAGGCCCAGTCACGGCATCAACGTGACCGGGACACGCAACAGTTAATGTAGCTGGGTTTTAAAAAGATCTAAATAAGTTTCATTGGAGAAGTCCATAAACTGCTATTAATCAAGTTGTCTTAGGGAATACCACTGCTATTACTACATTAGTAGCATGGGATCAATTTAATGTTTGTATACTTGTTACCTGGGTTGGCCACTGATGGAAACAGGATGCTGGGCTTGACGGACCCTCACCCAGTATGGCAACATTTTGTTTTCTTATGCTACATTGGAAAGATATATACTAAGACTTGCTCTTCAGGAAGATCCAAAAAGTGTGACCTGCTCCTATATGCACTTGCTAAGGGGTACCTCCTCCTCTTCTTTTCTCTGCTGGTGGGTCCTGCTGCCGTGGACATCTGCTGTAGTCTGTAAGTATGCCATTTTGATCATGAACCAGGTTTTAAGTGGATATCTTCTAGCACCTGTTAGGGAAAAGGCAGAGAAGAGCAGGGCAATGTATCCCAAGCTGGTAGGCAGTGATGCTAGAATGGGCCTCTTGGGCCAAAGCAGTAAAACCATCACTTCACCTCCACTCACACATC
This sequence comes from Rhinatrema bivittatum, assembly GCF_901001135.1. NCBI lineage: Eukaryota > Metazoa > Chordata > Amphibia > Gymnophiona > Rhinatrematidae > Rhinatrema > Rhinatrema bivittatum. Next base: position 302,316,479 of record NC_042616.1, read on the forward strand.
CCCAGTCAGCTCCAGTGACACCCTACCTAGCTGCTCAATCAGCCCCATGAGGGCCCCCCTCCGACATGAGCCCCACTCACCAGCACGCATACTCACAAAAATGCAGTGCCATGCACAACAAGGTTCCTTCAAAGAATGGAAGCAAACTTAGTGCAAGACAGAAGGACAAACCTGAGAAAAAAAAAACATACAGTGAAACACACTTTCATGTAAGGACAACAATTTCCCAATTAGACCCCTCACCCCTCTCCCTCTTCTCTTGTCCACTCACCAGGAGAAGCCAGTACCGGGTCCAAAGAGACGATGCAAGTTTGAATTTGGTGTGGTTAATAGCTGGTGTATAAGTGCTCACGTGTAGGTTCTTTATAAAGTTGCAAAGTACACACAAACATCCACTCCTTGCCCTGGCACCCCCCCCCCCTAACATGCCCACTTTGTTCATGCACACTGTATTGTATGAAAACGAGTACGCACATACCTGGCTTGTTTTGAAAACTGCTTGTAAGTGCATATGTTGAACATACATGCGAACAAGGCATTTTTATGCACAAAATCTGTTTGAAAATGTACTCCTACATGAGCTCTGATGACTGTGACTAAAAAGAAGTCCAAGGTCATTAAGAGGTACTGACACAGATCTATCTCAGTCCTTTTAAACCCACAGGGGTTCCCGACTTTGTTCCTCAAGACCTGGTTTTCAAAATATCCCAAATTAATATTAATCCGATGTATTTGCAAGCACTTGGTGGAAGAAGAAAGCTGATTTGAATAGATTGGTTACCTTGAAAATTAGACCTGCTTGGTCTCTCTCAGAAGTTGACCCAAAGTTGGAGACCCCTAAAAGACACTATTGTTTCAGACAGTAGGAACTATACAGCCAAAATATGCCATTGTTATTAGAAGTATATTACTTATTTTAGCTAGAATATGCTATTCTCCATGTTATATTTCTATCAGTTGGCTCTGGTTTATTGGCTATGTTTTATAGTTAATAAAAATTGTCAATAATAATAAAGAAAAAGACACTATTGTTGATATGCATGCGTGCAGTGAGTGACTCACCATGACATTAATATGTCTATGAAGTGCCAACATCTTCGGAGCAATATATATATATATCAACGTGAGATACACGTTTACTCAGTGTGAAATTTCCAGAGATACTGTATACTATTTTGCCTAGCAGAACTACACGTATTCAACAAGGAAGTATGTTTAAAATTTGCATGACATGATTATTCGTACTGGAAAATTTACATGACACGATTATTCGTACTGGTAAACTCCTACTTCTTCACTGCTTCCTATAAATTATTCATTGGTTGTCCTGTTTCCCCCCCCCCCCCCCCCCGCCTCCCGTTTTATTGTAATTTCCACCTTTTTTGTTAAATTGTAAACCGATATGATGTGTATTTTAATGTCGGTATAAAAAAAAACCTGTTAAATAATAAATAAATAAATATTTCTGAAACATTTGAATGGTGTGGCTGCTTTGTGTGAAACTAGATATATCTTTCTTTTCTAGTGAAAAATTCAGCCTTAGTCATATGTCTTGTGTTGTAAGAGTACACAGGAAGCAAAGTGCTGGGACACAGGAAGGGTCTGTGTATTTTAGAAAAGCGAGGGGTTTATGAATGGAACTGCATGATGGAAAATGACGCCTTCCAGTTTTTTTGTAGCTCCCCTTGGAATAGCCTGTACATGGGATATGTACCACCTGATTTCCAGTTTTAGAATGACCGTTTCCTGCAAGAGTACAAGTCATGTAACCAGCTGGATGGTAGTCATAGTAGCAATACTGTGAAATGCTGGAGACCAGCAGCAATACAGTTTCTTAGATTACAGAGCAACTTGAATATATGTTCATCAGGGAACAGTGTTAAATGTCCCTATAAGATATTTGAAAGATAGTAGCTCCTTCTCTTTAGAATAAATTGCTAATAGATATCCATTTGGAACAAAATAATATTGCCTTTAGGAAAAAGGTTAAAGCATGGTTATTTCCTTGGTAAGGCTTGACTGGGCCAGTAAAAGGGATGTAGCAGGCTAACATATGGGAGACTGCGGATCAGAGGGATGGTTTGGAAGGGATTGTATGTTAGCTTTGACTCTTTTGGGTCTGTGGTATTAGGTAATACCTAGGAAGGTTAGTCCTGGTGTGTTATAATACAGTGGGATGGTACTGCAATATTATGTTAATTAGGGTAGGAGGGGAGAGTAAATGCTGATAACATCATGATCACCTTCATTGGTGACGTTCGCTGTTATTTTTAATTATTGTATTAATTTTTTTATATGAAGTTTTTAAAACGATTGTACAGCGTTTTGGGTAAACTCTTGAGTTGGGGAATGCAGTTTAAAAATCTAATAAATAAATAAAATAAAAACTATATCAAACCATGGCATTAGCTGGAAGCAGGTCACTAAAGTAACTGAATTACAAAAACACCCACTTTGCAGTTTATTTCCGCTCTTTTTTTTCCTTTACTTCCAGCTTAGGGGTGGATTTATCAAAATGCGGTAAGTACCGCATGCGATAGCAAAAGGGGCGTGTTTTATGCTAATTTAGCATTTATCGCAATTTGCACTAATTACCTGTGCGAAGAGCTAAGTTAGTGCAAATTGCGATACCATTTCAGATTCTGCGATAAGTGCCAGACCTGTTGTATTTCCTGCATTCAACCACTGGGGGACCCGTTTTTAATGATCCCAGGGGGGGGGGGGAGAGAGAGAGAAAGAGAGAGAGAGACTGGCCATCTCCCTCTCTCTCTCTCCAGGGCTCTGGACCCTTACATCGCAAAGGGCGATGAAACCTTACCGCACGGTCACGGCAGCTAGTTAAAATCGGCGTTATGGCTGTGCGATAGTACTTCACAGACAGGCTAACCCAGCCCACTCTCTGCCCCTAACTCCTCCTATTTTTGGAATTTGCATCGCACCATACAATATGGTGCGATCGCATGTGGTAAACACGTTTTCGCATGCGGTAAGGGCCTATCGCATGCGTTAACAGGGCTTTTCGCATACGATAAGCCCTTAACGCATGCGAAATCGCCTTATCGCATTTTGAAAAATGACCCCCCTTAATCTGAACCGGGGATGGGATCTGGTACCATGAGCCTTCATGTACAGCTACCTGGGGGATTTGTTATACCCTGCTTTATATTCCCTCCCAACTCACCTAGCACAGTCACTGCAGCGACAGGTCCTCAGCTGGGGACCACACCCAAGGGCTCCTTTCGGAATTGTCAGAGGATGTGAGAAACCACATCCTTTGACAATGATTTCCAGAGCTTAACTATGCTCTGAGTGGAAAAGAATGTTCCTTGATTTGTTTTAAATGAGCTACTTGCTAACTTCATGGAGATCGCCCCCTAGTCCTACTATCTGAGAGAGTAAATAACGAATTTATATTAATCTGTCCAAGTCCTTTCATGATTTTGTAGACCTCTATCATATCCCACCCTCAGTCATCTCTTCTCTAAACTGAACAGCCCTAACTTCTTTAGCTTTTCCTCTTATCATTTTGGCCACCCTTGTCTGCACTTTCTCCAGTGCAGCTATATCTTTTTTGAGATGTGGGGCCAGAATTGCACACAGTACTCTAGATGCATCCTCACCATGGAATGATAGAGGCGTTATGACATCCACTGTTTTATTTGCCATTCCCTCCCTAATAATTCCTAACATTGTTTGCTTTTTTGACCACCACAGCACACTGTGCTGATGATTTCAATGTATTATCCACTATGATGCCGAGATCTCTTTCCTGGTGGTAACTCCTAAGATAGAACCTAAAATTGTGTAACTACAGCAAGGGTTATTTTTCCCTATATGCATCACCTTGCACTTGTCCACATTAAATTTCACCTGCCATTTGGATGCCCAGTCTTCTAGTTTCACAAGGTCCTCCTGCAATTTATCACAATCAGCTTGAGATTTAACTACTCTGTATAATTTTGTGTCATCCGCAAATTTGATCACTTCGCTCGTCGTACCCCTTTCCAGATAATTTATAAATATTTTAAAAAGCTCCAGTCCTGGTAGAGATCCCTGAGGCACTCCACTGTTTACCTTTTTCCACTGTGAAAACTGACCATTTAATCCTACTCTCTACTTCCTGTTTTTTAACCAACTTGCAATCCACAAAAGGATATCGCCTCCTATCCCATGATTTTTTAGTTTTCTTAGAAGCCGCTCATGAGGGACTTTGTCAAATGCCCAAATATATCACATCTACTGGTTCACATTTGTCCACATGTTTATTCACCCCTTCAAAAAATGTAGGAGATTTGTGAGGCAAGACTTCCCTTCGGTAAATCCATGCTGTCTGTGTTCCATTAAACCATGTCTATCTAAATGTTTTATGATTTTATTCTTTATAACAGTTTCCACAATTTTTACTGGCACTGAAGTCAGGCTCACTGGTTATAGTTTCCCAGATCACCCCTGAAACCTTTTTTAAATGTTGGGGTTACATTGGCCATCTTCCAGTCTTCAGGTACAACAAATGATTTTTAATGATAGGTTACAAATTCATTGAAATAGGTCTGAAATTTCATTTTTTAGGTCTTTCAGAAACCTGGGGTGTATACCATCCAGTCCAGGTGATTTACTACTCTTCAGTTTGTTAATCAGGCCTACCACATCTTCTAGGTTCACCGTAATTTGGTTCAGTTGATCAGAATCATCAAAACCTTCCCCAGAACTGGTATCTCCCCAACATCCTCTTCAGTAAACACCAAAGCAAAGAATTTGTTTACTCTTTCTGCAATGGCCTTATCTTCCCTAAGTGTCCCTTTAACTCCTCGATCAACCGACTCCCTCGCAGGTTTTCTGCTTCGGATATATTTTAAAAAGCTTTTATTATGAGTTTTTGCCTCTACGGCCAACTTCTTTTCAAATTCTCTTTTAGCCTGTCTTGTCAATGTCTTACATTTAACTTGCTAATGCTTATGCTTTATCCTATATTCTTCTGATGGATCTTTCTTGCAATTTTTGAATGATGATTTTTTGGCTAAAATAGCCTCTTTCACCTCACTTATTAGCCATGCCTGTAATCGTTTGACCTTCCTTCCACCTTTCTTAATGCATGGAATACATCTGGTCTGTGCTTCTAGGATGGTATTTTTTTAAACAATGTCATGCCTGTTGCACACGTTTTACCTTTGTAGTTGCATCTTTCAGTTTTTTCCTGTTTTTCTCATTTTATCAAAGTTTCCCTTTTGAAAGTTTAGCGCTAGAGCCATGAATTTACTTACTGCCTCCCTTCCAGTCATTAATTCAAATTTGATCGTATTATGATCACTATTGCCAAGCGGCCCCACCACCATTACCTCTCTCACTAAATCCTGTGCTCCACTGAGAATTACATCTAAAATTGTTCCTTCTCTCATCAGTTCCTGAACCAATTGCTCCATAAAACTGTCATTTATTCCATCCAGGAACCATATCACTCTAGCATGTCCTGATGTTTCACTTAGTGGTTAAAAAAAAGAGATATATCCAAATGTCCTTGAGATGTATTTATTGAAGAAATTAATTGCCAAGTAGATGCCCGACTCTGGCCTGAGTTTTGCCCATAAACCGAGGGCTGCTTCAGGGGCTACAGAATGTAAGCAATCAATAGAACAATAATAAAAAACAATCATAAAATATTAATAAATAAATACATCTGAAAAACACATATATAATGACATTGTAAAAATCCCACAAAACATAATACATATATTTAAAGTAACCATTAACATATCTTCTTCAATGTCTTTAAAATTTTCTAAAATAGTAATAAAATCTGATGAGTCTTTGATGTACGATGGAATCAAGGGGTCTTGTTTTTTAAGAAAAATATCCAGAAAAGTTGACAATGGTTCAAGTAGGGAACACATCTGAAATAATTTTCTTTTGATAGTCATTTTTAATTTATTTTAATTTATTTTTTATCCTTTGTGTAGGCGTCCATCATTTGTTAGCTAGAATTCTCAGTGGTACATTAATGGTATCCTTCGTGCCTCTGGTGCCAAATGGCATCAGTTTTTCAGATTAGATCTGCAATGAAGCATAGATTTTTGTTTTCCACTTTGTTAGTCAATTTTTAATTTTTTAAGCAGCTGATTGTTTTTTTTCTTTTTAGGGGGCCATTATCTGTATACTAGAATTATTGGCTTCATAACTTCTATGTGTGTATGCACATTTAAAAGATCCAGCAGTTAATATTTACACCGTTATAGACTTAAATTTTTATGCATGTATTATGTTTTGTGGGATTTTTACAACGTCATTATATATGTGTTTCTCATATGTATTTATTTATTAATATTTTATGATTGTTTTTAATTATTGTTCTATTGATTGCTTACATTCTGTAGCCCCTGAAGCAGCTCCCTGTTTATCGGTGAAACTCAGGCCAGAGTTGGGCATCTACTGGGCAATTCATTTCCTCAATAAATACTTCTCAAGGGCGTTTGGATCTATCTCTTTTTTAATCCTCACGGCTTTGATAGACTGTCTTCCTTTTTGATTTTTGGGTCCATCCCTGATGTTTCACTTACCCAGTCAATCTCCCATTTTTACTACACTACCAATTTGGCTAGCTTCCTTAATTTCTCTTAGCATTTCACTGTCCATCTCATCATTTTGGCCAGATGGATGGCAGTATACTCCTATCACTATTCTCTTTAGAGATGTGAATCAGAACCGGAATCGGTTCTGGTTTCGGTTTCATGGACCATTGGGAAATTCTGTTTCCCACCGTCCGAACTGTTCTTTTTTTATCGGCTGCGCCCAAGCTGATCAACAAAAAACCCACCCTGACCCTTTAAATCTAATTCTTTAGAATCCCTCATCCTCCCGATCCCCCAAAACTTTCTTAAAGTACCTGGTGGTCCAGCGGGGGTCACGGGAGTGATCTCACGCTCTCGGGCCATCGGCTGTCAGTAAACAAAATGGCATCGATGGCCCTCTGCCCTTACCATGTGACAGAGGCTATTGGTACTATTGGCCGGTCCCTGTCACATGGTAGGAGCAATGGACGGCTGGCACCATCTTTAAAAATGATTAGTGGTAACCGATGGCCCGAGAGTGGGAGATCGCTCCCGGGAACCCCTCTGGAACTCCCAGTTCCAGAGGGAGATCGCTCCCGGGAACCCCAGTGGGAGATCGCTCTGGAACTCCCAGTGGGAGATCGCTCCCGGGAACCCCTCTGGGTACTTTCATAAAGTTTTGGAGGGGTCGGGAGGGTGGGGGATTCTAAAGAATTAGATTTAAAGAGTCGGGGTGGGTTTGGGGGTTGTTTTTGTGTGCCCTTTCTTCCTGCTCACCCCCAAAACGATAAGAGAACCCCGCGAACATTTCGTGGGGTTTTCCTATCGCTTTCGGGGACCCCCCAATTTTGGACAAGTTTGAAAATATTGTATGATATTTTCAATCGTCAGAAAAATGATTCACATCCCTAATTCTCTTCCCCATCACACAAGGGATTTGTACCCATAAAGATTCAATTGTGAATTTAGCCTCATGCAGGAACTTTATCCTGTTAGACTCTAAGCCATTTTGGACATAAAGCGCCACCCTACCACCAAGTTGCTCCTCTCTATCATTGACTATTGTTTTATGTTGGGATTCTAGCAAATAATGGGATTTTGGGTTAGTAGAGCCAGTATACAGTATATTAGGCACTGGGTGTCTGTGGGCAGTTTTCCAGACTCACATATATTGGTACAGCAGTGCTCTTTTAAGTCAACAAGGCAGTGCATTGGGTGTCTGTGGGCAGTATTCCAGACTCACATATAGTGGTACAGCAGTGCTCTTTTAAGCCAACAAGGCAGTGCACTGGGCATCAGTGGGCAGTTTTGCAGACTCACATATATTGGAACAGTGATGCTTTTGAAGTCAAATCCCCAGTAGGCCTCTTTTGTAGTTACAAGTTTGTTGTGTGCACATAGGGGTAGATTTCATAAACTTGCGCAAACGCGTACTTTTGTTCGCGCACCAGGCACAAACAAGAGTACGCGGGATTTCAATAGATACGCACGTAGCCGCGCATATCCATTAAAATCCAGGGTCGGCACACACAAGGCTGCCCAAAATTGGCAGCCTGCGCATGCTGAGCTGCGCAGCCTGCCTCCGTTCCCTCCGAGGCCGCTCCGAAATCAGAGCAGCCTCAGAGGGAACTTTCCTTCCGCCTTCCCCCACATACCCCTCCCTTCCCCTACCTAACCCACCCACTGGCCCTATCTAAACCCCCCCTACGTCGCGAAAGTTATGCCTGCTCGAGGCAGGCGTAACTTTGTGTGCGCCGGGCCGGCTGCCGTGCGCCATGTTCCGGTCCGGGGGCTGGTCTGGAGGCCGCGGCCATTCCCCCGGAACGCCCCGGGCTGAATACGCCCACGGTGCCGCCCCCAGATGATGCGCCGGCCGCATCAGGCCCCCCGATATGCCCCATCGATGACGCGCGAATCGCAACACGCCCCCGTCACGCCCCCTCTGAAGAAAGCCCCGGGACTTACGCGCATCCCGGGACTTTGCGCACGCTGGAAGCCTATGCAACATAGGCTCGGCGCGCGCAGGGGGTGTTTGGGCCAGGTTTTCGGGGGGTACGCGCGTATCTTACACGCGTACGTCTTTGAAAATCTGGCCCATAGAGTAGTGTACATCTAGGAACTGCACCTATGCGCACATGTATTGGGACAGCAGTGCTCTTTTAAGCCAACAAGGCAGTGCAATGGGCATCAGTGGGCACTTTTGCAGACTCACATATATTGGGACAGCGGTGCTCTTTGAAGCCAAATCCCCAGTAGGCCTCTTTTGTAGTTACAAGTTTGGTGTGTGCACATACAGCGGTCCCAGTTGTAGTGTACATCAAGGCACTGCATCTGTGGGCAGTTTTGCAGACTCACATATATTGGTACAGCAGTGCTCTTTTAAGCCAACAAGGCAGTGTCAGTGTCAGTGGTCAGTTTTGCACACTCACATATATTGGTACAGCAGTGCTCTTTTAATCCAACAAGGCAGTGCAATGGACATCAGTGGGCAGTTTTGCAAACTCACATATATTGGGACAGCGGTGCTCTTTGAAGCGAAATCCCCAGTAGGCCTCTTTTGGAAATAATTCTTTTAATTGAAATCCCTATTAGGCAGTGACATTAAATCCATGATGTCAGGGAAAGCTAGATGTAGTCGACTAATTGGGACTGGCAGAGGAGGCACTGGCAGAGGAGGCATTTCAAAAGGCAGTGCCAGTTCCCCATTAAAGTTAAAAAGGGATCTGTTCCAATCTAAAATCTCTGGAGGGCCAGGCAGTTCCATCCAGAAAAAAATGAAATTTAAAGGTGATGCATCGCCACCACCTGTTTCTGACCCTGTAGTTTTAGAGATGAGGGAAGGGGAGGCTGAGCCATGCAAGACAAAAGGGCGAGACCCAAAAGCAGCAGTGCGACAGCAGACTTGACTTAGCATTGAAAATGTAGCGCAGGCACTGTTTGCTTCTTATTCCGATGAAGAATCATCTTGTTCAGGATTCTCATCATCAGAAATGGAAGAAGTAATAGCTGAAGAAGGTTTAGGTGGATTAATGAGTTCTGTCTTAGCCTCTACTCCAGTGCTGCAGGGGAGAAATGAAATTGATGATGAGGAAGAGCAGTCAGTGCAGGCACATAGTTTGACTGACACCCCTGGCATTGCTTCTCAGGGTGCACCCACTACTTCAGGTCCAGTGCCAGCAACCACCCCGAAGGCTATAGAGAAGGGATCATGAAACAAACCTGCGATGTGGAGCCACTTTAAAGTGACAGAGGACCCGCGTTTTGCTCAGTGTAATTACTGTGCCAGGGCTATTAGCAGAGGCAAGCAAATGGGACATCTAACTAATTTGGCATGATGCATCATATGCCGAAGCAACACCCAACAGTACAGCCATCTGGGGATGGTGGCAGTACCAGTCAGGGGACCCGTTTTTCCAGGCAGCGTAAAGTGGTTCAAAAGGAGCAGAGTTACCCCACGCCCTCAGCCCCTTCTAGCAGTCAGGTGGCAGGCCAGCAGCCCCTTGCCATGTGTCAGAAGCGACAACCCACCATGGAGGAAATGGGGTGCTGTTTGGTAACACTATCCTGGGGAAGGAGGCAGGCAGCCTCAAAAGCATTGGGGAAATGAATGCCCTTGATGACCAGCCCTTGCAGATAGTGGAGAATGTATGTTTCAAGCATTTGCTGAAGGTCTTAGTTCCAAATTATAAAGTTCCCTCCAGAACCACATTTAGCAGAAAGGTCATCTCCAGCCTGTACAACCAGTGTCACAGTCGCATCCAAGCACTGCTAGCTAAGGCACAGGGGAGTGTGCATTTCACCTGCAATATCTGGACTGCACAGAATGCTGCATACTCTTACCTGTCCCTGACAGCACACTGGTGGGACCTGGCTGAGGCAGGGGCAGGCAGCAGCTCTATTAGTGAACAAGTATCAGGGTTCAGGTGGGCATTACTGCACACCCACTTGATGGACGACGCCCATACCTCAGCCAACATTCTAGCATGCATCAGACAGATGATGCCGGGCTGGCAGCTACACCAGTGAGACAGGAATCTTCAGGCAGGGTTCTTTGTCACAGACAATGATACAAACATGGTAAAGGCAATATCCGACGGGGGCTTTCAGAACATCCGATGTTTTGCACACATTCTGCACCTGGTAGTGAAGTCAGCTCTGGGGTTGGAGTCCAAGCACCAAGAGAATGAATACCTACAGGACTTAATACACAAGTGCAGGAACATAGCAGCACACTTCCACAGAAGTGTGAAGGCAGGGCAAGTTCTCTGACAAAAGCAGACTGATTTGGAGATGCCTCACAAGCGTCTCATGCAAGACATTGTCACCCGGTGGAATTCCACCTATATGATGCTGCAGAGGTTAGTGGAGCAGCAGACACCCCTTCATGACCTTTCTCTGGAAATGGAGATAGGTGGCATAGTCCCCTAGGGCATCATGATTGATTGGTTAGTCATGAGTCAGCTGGTAAAACTTCTGCAGCCCTTCAAGGATGCCACGGAGGAGCTGAGTTCCAGAAGTGCCACCTTGGCTGACATCATCCTTATAGTTAATTTTCTGGAGGAAAATTTGGAGGGCTTTAAACAGGAAGAGGGAATGACAGCAGAGGTGCTGCATTGTCTGGACTTTTTGCAGAAGCAGGTGCAAGAGAGATTAAGACTTTTAACAGAAAACCACACACACATGCTTGCCACAGTCTGTGATCCCCGTGTGAAAGGGAAACTCGCCCAGATAAAAGCAGGTGAGATCAACGGGTGAATACATTCACCGGGAGAAAACAGGCAGGCGGGCTCAGAGGTGGGGTTGAGTCCAATGGCGGCAGCCATCCACATGGTTTTGCACTCTCAAAACTAGTCACGTTGTTTGCCATGCAGAGATACTCGTGCAAAAAGCAGGCACAAATCTGCGTGGGTAACTCTTTTCTGGAACAGCTCTCAAAGGAAAAGACTGCTCAGATTTCCCTTTTGGGAACTGGTGCAAAGCCTCTGGGTAAAAGTACCCACCAGTGTGGGCAGTTTTTAAAATTGTCCCGGTGAACGATGGATATAACACCCACCTGGCTGAAAAGTGACTTTTGGTGACATATTATCTTTAAAAAAATGTACAGCAAGTTTGTGGATTGAAGACATTTTTCTCCCCCTCCCAAAATAAAAAAAAACCCAAAACCAAAAACTTCAAATATCAAAAAAATAATGTTACAATGCAAGACAGAAGACAGGGAGATGAAACCAAGACAATACGAAACAGGCATTTTGATAGTTTGTGAAACATTAGCAGATCTACCTCTTTAAAGAAAATTAGCAGCAGATCTCCTATCAATTTTCCAGTTACTGAGTCAAATGCAGCAGTTACATTGAAATTCCATACTGGGAACTATGAAACAGTGTGAAAACCAAGCTCCTTGCATCACTTAATCCAACATTAACACCTTGAAGACTACGAAATGCGGTGTGCAATCATGATGCTAGGACCTTCCCAAGGATACATACTCTCTAATTTCGGTCTCTGCTATATATTCAAGGACTTAGCTATGTACGGGTTGTTTCGCCCCTTATACATAGTTCTCCCTTTGACCAGCTATACGGAGAGGTTTTGAATGTTTCAAGACCATCTCCAAGATTTTTCCCCACCCAGAGTGCTGAGATTAGTCAATCTCCCCTTTATAAACTGGTTAGAGCATGCGTAAGGTGCAGTTGGTTGTAGGTTTCTTTTTGGAACGGAAAGTGTTTTGTTGGTGGATCCCATTGGGCCCAGAGCCTGTAGAATCGGGAAGAATAAAGACAGTAACCATGCTAGAGCCCTCGTGGACCTATAGGGTACTGCCTTGAGCAAGAAGAAGGGAGAAGAGAGGAGTTTATTTTCTCTTTTAAGAGAGTTGGTTGGTTTCTTGACCCCTTCCCAGATCAGGAGGGTAAACATTCCTGCCTGAGGGGTTTCAGATAGGAAGTTACATTTGCCCTGTGTCAAGTTACAGTGGAGACTATGGTTGACCAAGAGTGAGAACTGGCTCTTGAGAAGATTTTGTTTTATCTTGGATAGGCAGGAGTATTTTTTCCACTACCACCTTTCTACCAACTTTGGAGAAGAGATTTTCCTATTTTTCCCATCAATGTGAAGAGACAGTGGGAGTGGGCAGTGGAGTGCGTATTGGGACCCTTACTTTTCAATATATTTATAAATGATCTGGAAAGAAATATGACGAGTGAGATAATCAAATTTGCAGATGATACAAAATTGTTCAGAGTAGTTAAATCACAAGCAGATTGTGATAAATTGCAGGAAGACCTTGTGAGACTGGAAAATTGGGCAACAAAATGGCAGATGAAATTTAATGTGGATAAGTGCAAGGTGATGCATATAGGGAAAAATAACCCATGCTATAGTTACACAATTTTAGGTTCCATATTAGGTGCTACAACCCAAGAAAGAGATCTAAGCATCATAGTGGATAACACATTGAAATCATTGGTTCAATGTGCTGCGGCAGTCAAAAAAGCAAACAGAATGTTGGGTATTATTAGAACGGGAATGGTGAATAAAACGGAAAATGTCATAATGCTTCTGTTTCGCTCCATGGTGAGACGGTGCCTTGAATACTGTGTACAATTCTGGTCGCCGCATCTCAAAAAAGATATAATTGTGATGGAGAAGGTACAGAGAAGGGCTACCAAAATGATAAGGGGAATGGAACAGCTCCCCTATGAGGAAAGACTAAAGAGGTTAGGACTTTTCAGCTTGGAGAAGAGACGGCTGAGGGGGGATATGATAGAGGTGTTTATAATCATGAGTTGTCTAGAATGGTTAGATGTGAATCAGTTATTTACTCTTTCGGATAATAGAAAGACTAGGGGGCACTCCATGAAGTTAGCATGGGGCACATTTAAAACTAATCGGAGAAAGTTCTTTTTTACTCAACGCACAATTAAACTCTGGAATTTGTTGTCAGAGGATGTTGTTAGTGCAGTTAGTATAGCTGTGTTTAAAAAAGGATTGGATAAGTTCTTGGAGGAGAAGTCCATTACCTGCTATTAAGTTCACTTAGAGAATAGCCACTGCCATTAGCAACGGTAACATGGAATAAACTTAGTTTTTGGGTACTTGCCAGGTTCTTATGGCCTGGATTGGCCACTGTTGGAATTAGGATGCTGGGCTTGATGGACCCTTGGTCTGACCCAGTATGGCATTTTCTTATGTTCTTATGTTCTTATCACCACAGCAACCAGAACCCTGAAGGCTTGTCCTCATCCCTGCCGGTGGAACCCCGGCATCACAGTGGCTAACTGTGTGAAGAGAAAAGTAAGAGGGACAGTGAAATTGGCCATGGAGTCTGTATGGCCCTATATTCTGACTCTAAATTGAAGAGGAGGGTACAACTGTTTTTTGAGTTTTGAATTTTATGACCATAGTTACCTTGCATCTTGCAAATTAAATAATTAAGAAAAGAATAATTCAGAAGGCAGGAATGAGGGCCCACATCCAACAAATAATTTTATATTCCCCTTCATGAAAAACACTTAGATTCTTTTGACCAAGAGTGGAAAGACAGCTTGTTTGAATTTTCTTTCATAGTGCAGCAGTTTCCAGTGTTACCTCTTCAAGTTGGAATATCTTCTGCTTGGTATGAGTTTGAATACCGTAGGGTGAGAGTCATGAAACCTTTAGTAATTAGAGATGACATGCAACCATTGAACATTTTCAGAAATTCAGAACATAGAACCAAAGGTCTACTCTTAACAAGGATGTTCAATCAAATTTTATTTATAAAAAAAAATTGATACATTTAAGAACATAAGAACATAAGAAATTGCCATGCTGTGTCAGACCAAGGGTCCATCAAGCCCAGCATCCTGTTTCCCACAGAGGCCAAACCAGGCCACAAGAACCTGGCAATTACCCAAACACTAAGAAGATCCCATGCTACTGATGCAATTAATAGCAGTGGCTATTCCCTAAGTAAATTTGATTAATAGCCATTAATGGACTTCTCCTCCAAGAACTTATCCAAACCTTTTTTGAACCCAGCTACTCTAACTGCTCTAACCACATCCTCTGGCAACAAATTCCAGAGCTTTATTGTGCGTTGATTTCTCCGATTAGTCTTAAATGTGCTACTTGCTAACTTCATGGAATGCCCCCTAGTCCTTCTATTATTCAAAAGTGTAAAAAACTGATTCACATCTACTCGTTCAAGACCTCTCATGATCTTAAAGACCTCTATCATATCCACCCTCAGTCGTCTCTTCTCCAATCTGAACAGCCCTAACCTCTTCAGCCTTTCCTCATAGGGGAGCTGTTCCATCCCCTTTATCGTTTTGATTGCCCTTCTCTGCACCTTCTCCATTGCAACTATATCTTTTTTGAGATGTGGCGACCAGAATTGTACACAGTATTCAAGGTGCGGTCTCACCATGGAGCGATATAAAGGCATTATGACATTTTCCGTTTTATTAACCATTCCCTTCCTAATAATTCCTAACATTCTGTTTGCTTTTTTGACTGCTGCAGCACACTGAGCCGACGATTTTAAAGTATTATCCACTATGATACCTAGATCTTTTTCCTGGGTGGTAGCTCCTAATATTGAACCTAACATCATGTAACTACAGCAAGGGTTATTTTTTCCCTATATGCAACACCTTGCACTTGTCCTCATTCAATTTCATCTGCCATTTGGATGCCCAATCTTCCAGTCTTGCAAGGTCCTCCTGTAATATATCTGAAAATAAAAGCAAAGTAAGCCATACAAAAATGCCTCAGACCCTTCAAACAGTACTGTAAGGTGCCTGCAATGTCCTTTTGCTAGCACAGTTTTAGTAGCTGCATTGGTCCTATGGATTCTTTTAGGTTGTGACATTTATTGAAACAACATACTGTACGTTTTATCCAAGGGGAGCCAGCCTAATGGCACAAGGAGAGCGCTTGAAGCTCAAGTGTCGAAAAACAGAGAGGTTTATATTTATAATCAAAATATATTGTTTTGCAGGAGCTTTGAAGAACACATACTGTGGAAAACATCTAAAGGCAACGACTACTGTATGTGATCTTGAAGCTCGTGTAGTGTCATCTTCTGATCATTATGTTGGTCCAGGGCCGGTGCAAGGGTATTAGGCGCCCTAGGCGAAACGTCAGCTATGCCGCCCCCCCCCCCCCCGCCTCCACACACAATTAACTTACATTGTGCATTAATGAAAATAACGAAGTCTGTATTTATAACAGAACACTTATTTGACATTTTTATGCCATGTAAACCATTGAGATGATTTGTCTTATCGACGGTATAGAAACTCTTTTATAAATAAATAAATAAAAATATATAAAATAAACATAAACCAAAGCTATACTTGTTGCTCAAACAAAAAAAGCAGACACATCACATAATATTAAATAATTAAAATGGCAGTCAATCAAGAAAAATGAACTTAAAAAGCCATCTTTACTTACCCCCTCCAGCAGCTCTCTTACTCTTCTTCCATGCAGGCTGTAGTACACACCAGAAGCAGCAGTAGTGGCTAAGCTCTATACCAGGGGTCAGGAACCTTTTTGGCTGAGAGAGCCATAAACACCACATATTTTAAAATGTAATTCCATGAGAGCCATACAATATGTTTAAAACTAAATACAAGTAAATGTGTGCATTTTATGTAAGATCACACTTTTAAAGTACAATAAGTCTCTGAAAATATTACACCAGGCCTTAAGACACCAATACATCTCCTATTAGGAAAACTGACCAAGTCAGGCTGCTATAGAGTCCTACACAGAAACAACACGCCAGCAGAAAACCTCACCTGAATCACGTGCTGTCCCTCACCTAACATAGAATAAAGAGACCAAAACGCATAACAAGAAGCATGCAGAAAAAACTGAATTGGAAACTGCAACAAGCCAGAGTCTCTGTATGCAGTGTAACAAAGGAAAAAAGAAACATCACCCATCCTTATAAAACAAATCAAGAAATATAAAATCATCAGCAGTAAAACTGTACTAACAAAAAGAACATATTTCGAAACAGCTGATGAGTGGAATATCCAATAATTAAAAACTCATATAAAACATTTCCAGATACCAACAAAATATTTAAAAATAGCAGACACAAAGACCCAGTAATGAAAAATAATAAGGATACAAAAATTTTTTTGCTCTGCATACCTGGGAACATTTGATATCAAGGTGTCCTGAGATTGTTCTGAATTAGCAGGAGGTGGGGTGGTTTGCTTGGAACTTTCTCCTCTCTCAGTCACATACCAGCGCTCTCTCTCACACTGGCTCTCAATGACACACCTATACACACATGCTCTCAGTACTCACATATACACATGTTTTTTTCTCTCTCATATAGGCTCTTAATTACACATTTACACACATGCTGTCTATCTTTTCACGCTTACACACACACACAGGCTTTCAATCACATAAATACATGCTGTCTTTTTCTCTCACACACAGACTCTCATTCACATGCTTACAAACATGTCCTCTCTTTCTCTCATTTACACACAGGCTCTCAATCACATACTCACATGCTCCGTCACCTAAATCAGCTCTCAATCACACACAGACACACATGATCTCTCTCTCTCATTTAAACACATGCTCTCAATCACATACTCACATGCTCCATCACCTAAACCAGCTGTCAATCAGACACAGACACACATGATCTCTCTCTTACTTATACACACAGGCTCTTAATCATACATACACATGATTTCTCTCACACACAAAGGATCTCAATCATACACACATACTCTTTCACACAAACTTACACATACAGGTTCCCAATGGTAAACTTACATTCATGCTCTCTCTCACAGGCAGGCTCTCAATCACAGACATACTCTCTTTCACATACACAGGCTCTCAATCATTCACATACATGCAATCTCTCACTCACACACACAGGATCTCAAACACACATGCTTGCTCGTTCATTCACTATCTCTCTCCCCCCACCCCGGGAACTAGCAGCAGCAGCAGCCTCCTCCCAACGCTAACCTCTTCATTTTCAGCCCTCGCGGAGGCGGAGTCCCATCGGCAGCGGTTGAAACTCCATTTTCCTCCGAGCCGCGCTGCAGTCTTCTTGCCGTCGGACACTAGCGTGGCCTCTTCTTCCCGCGCAGGCACCCGACGCTCTCCACTTCCTCTTCCGGGCCGCGGGAAGAAGAGAGCACGCCGGGGCGGCGTGCTCTCTTCTTCCCGCGGCCCGGAAGAGGAAGTGGAGAGCGTCGGGTGCCTGCGCGGGAAGACTCCCGCGCAGGAAGAGGAAGTGGAGAGCATCGGGTGCCTGCGCGGAAGAAGAGACCACACTAGCGTGGTCTCTTCTTCCGCGCAGGCCTAGTTCGCCTAGTGCTTCCGCCGGCCCTGTGTTGGTCCAATACAAGACATCATAACAGAGAATAAGCTTGCTTGCCAGTAGAGAGAACTCATTAGAATGGCAAGAAAGAAGGTTATCAACAAGAGATGTTGCAACAATGATAAAATGTTAGAAAGCAGTGCACTAACAAAGCTGGGCAGTACATAAGCTGCGTGTACTGCTGGTGTGTACAGGCTGCTGAGTGCTCCTTAGCAATTTTGCTATCATGAAACATACTTAAATTAGTTGGGCAGATGGGCAGCTCATACGGTCTTCATATTTGTTTATAAGTTTCTATGCACAAAGGTAACATGAATGCCACCTTTACTTTGTAAAGGAAACACATCATAAAAAAAAGTTTTTATTTCTATTTTATCTTGGCTAACATGTAAAATAGACTGCTGTATTTTTCCTGGCAATTTGACTACATTTCTGCTCCATTTTGGTTCATTCTTCTTTAATCTATATTTGAATCTGTTTTGAATAAAGCTCCAGATGTTGGTATATTAGGGGTCTACTCAATAAAATAGCGGTAAGAATTTTTTATTGCATGAAAAATATTTACTGTTCTTTTCAGTATGGGCTTCTTTTAAAAACAGTGCGGCTGAAAAATAGTGAAAACCAGAGGAATCGTTCAGTAAGGCAATTCATTTTCCTATGATTAACCCATGATTTGTGGTGTCCCACCAGGGTCAATTTGGTTGCCATGGATACCTAATATCTGTGTAGCATTATTAGAGGCCTTAATTAGGAAAATTTGGAATAAATAATCAGATTCATGCAGAAGACATGCAACTTTATATATATCAGTAAAAAACATTTCCGATCAAGCCATTGCTAATCATAACCACGTATGGAGGAGATGGCAAAGTGGCTTAAGAAAAATAAACTAAAACTTAATCCCACAAAGACTGAGATTTTAAGGAGAGGGAAAGACAAAAAGCTACCTAAATATATCTTATATACTTTGGATGGGCTGCACTTGCAATTTCATAACACTGTTCCTAGTTTAGGGATGATCCTTGACTCACAATTGTCAATGGAGTGACAAATAGTGCAAGTGTCCAAAATCACCTTTTTTCATTTAAGGGAGCTGAGACAAACTGCATTGTTTCTCAAGCGTAATGCACTTGCCAAAGGACATTTAGGGCCTCATTTTCTAACGCTAGTGCACACTTGCGCTATCAGCGCAAGCCTGCGCTGATAGCGCAAGTGTGCACTAGCGTCATCGGAGCGAAGTTGGCCCCAGAAGAGGAGGAGTCGGGGCGTCACCGGGGCCAACCCTGTGAAGAAGGCGCACAGCGAAAAGGTAAGGAGCCTTTTTGCTGCCTATTTCGCGCCCAATAACTACACCTTTTATGGTATAGTTACTGGGCGTGACGCCGGCAACGATCGCTGCTGGCTAGCGCCGGACCGCCCCCCCGTTTCGGCCCCCCGCCCCTCATTACCACATTTTTCTAAAGTACCGCAGGCCTGCGATACTTTAGAAAATGAGGCCCTTAGACTCTTATCGCCAGAACTGACTTTTTTGACTCCTTTATGTAGGCCTGCCCAAGAGGAGCAAACATAAAGGGTGACTTTAAAAGCCTGGCGAGTGCCAAAATCGGGAGATACGTGCACAAGTTGGGTTTTCACGTGCCGAGTGGATTTTAAAAGTCACCAGGATATGCATGTCCTTGCTGCTACACACACACAAATGAAAAGTGTTAAGAAGGGGCAGGGTGTGAGCGTGGTCTGGGTGGGGCATGAGTGTTCGTGGATTTTAACTTGAAATTAGCACGTAAACGCTTACACACAGAGGCACATTGGAGTCCCCTCCCTTGTAACTTTACTTCTGCTATGGATGCGATAGATTGGTGGGGTTTTAAAGGACAGAACTATCAGGGGAGAAGGGAGGCTATTAAACTAGGGATTTTGGAAGTCCTGTTCCTTACCTGTGTGAACTGCGGACGAACTGGGAAAACCGGTAATTGCGTTGGTGTGCGTGCCTTTTAAAATCTCCTCATTTACGCAGTAGAAGCAGCATTTGCGTGCATAGGTGCACGATCCACTTAAAATTGAGCGCACGTGTGTGCATGGTCAGGCTGTTTTATCACATGCACGCATATATGTATGTATATTATAAACTAGGGATGTGAATCGTGTCCTCGATCGTCTTAACGATCAATTTCGGCTGGGAGGGGGAGGGAATCGTATTGTTGCCGTTTGGGGGGGTAAAATATCGTGAAAAATCGTGAAAAATCGTTAAAAAAATCGAAAAAAATCGAAAAATCGAAAAACCGGCACATTAAAACCCCCTAAAACCCACCCCCAACCCTTTAAATTAAATCCCCCACCCCCAAATAACTTAAATAACCTGCGGGTCCAGCGGCGGTCCGGAACGGCAGCGGTCCGGAACGGGCTCCTGCTCCTGCATCTTGTCGTCTTCGGCCGGCGCCATTTTCCAAAATGGCGCCGAAAAATGGCGGCGGCCATAGACGAAAAAGATTGGACGGCAGGAGGTCCTTCCGGACCCCCGCTGGACTTTTGCAAGTCTCGTGGGGGTCAGGAGGCCCCCCCACAAGCTGGCCAAAAGTTCCTGGAGGTCCAGCGGGGGTCAGGGAGCGATTTCCCGCCGCGAATCGTTTTCGTATGGAAAATGGCGCCGGCAGGAGATCGACTGCAGGAGGTCGTTCAGCGAGGCGCCGGAACCCTCGCTGAACGACCTCCTGCAGTCGATCTCCTGCCGGCGCCATTTTCCGTACGAAAACGATTCGCGGCAGGAAATCGCTCCCTGACCCCCGCTGGACCTCCAGGAACTTTTGGGCAGCTTGTGGGGGGCCTCCTGACCCCCACGAGACTTGCCAAAAGTCCAGCGGGGGTCCGGAAGGACCTCCTGCCGTCCAATCTTTTTCGTCTATGGCCGCCGCCATTTTTCGGCGCCATTTTGGAAAATGGCGCCGGCCGAAGACGACAAGATGCAGGAGCAGGAGCCCGTTCCGGACCGCTGCCGTTCCGGACCGCCGCTGGACCCGCAGGTTATTTAAGTTATTTGGGGGGGGTTCGGGAGGGTGGGGGATTTAATTTAAAGGGTCGGGGGTGGGTTTTAGGGGGTTTTAGTGTGCCGGCTCACGATTCTAACGATTTATAACGATAAATCGTTAGAATCTGTATTGTATTGTGTTCCATAACGGTTTAAGACGATATTAAAATTATCGGACGATAATTTTAATCGTCCTAAAACGATTCACATCCCTATTATAAACTAACCGCATCCCTGGGCGAGAACCAATGAATGCCCACACATGTGCGCCCACGCACCTGTTTAAAAATTATCATCATGGGCTCTAAATTGTGTAAAATGCTGCATTGAGATTTTTCTCAGGTGTGAAGTTTCATTCTCATATTACTCCATTATTGAGGGAACTTTACTGGCTGCCTATGCTCAGACGCATACAATTTAAGATTAATTCTCTAGTTTATGTGTTGCTCCATTATCTAAGCCCAAGCAGTCTGCAAGAAAGTAAAGAAGTTATATTCCATAAGAAGTTCATCAAGCCTAGCATCTTGTCTCCAACAGTGGCCAGTCCTGGTTATCAGGAAGTACCCAGCAGATCCATTCCTTGCTCATTCCCAGGAATAAGTGATGGTTTTCCCAAGTCTATCAGTCTAATAATTGTTTATGTTCCTTTCCTCTAGGAACTTGTGCAAACTCATTTTATGCCCAGCTATGCTAGAAGCCTTGACTATATGCTCTGGAAAAAAATTTCACATCTTAATTATGAGTTGAGTGAAAAAATACTTTCTCTGATTTCTTTTATACCTGCTATTTGTTAGTTTAAGGGAGTGTTCCCTAGTCCTCGTACTATTTGAAA
Source organism: Rhinatrema bivittatum (assembly GCF_901001135.1). Classification (NCBI taxonomy): domain Eukaryota; kingdom Metazoa; phylum Chordata; class Amphibia; order Gymnophiona; family Rhinatrematidae; genus Rhinatrema; species Rhinatrema bivittatum. The sequence goes on from NC_042616.1 coordinate 302,338,225, forward strand.
GGGTAAATAACCATCCACTAATTACCTGTTTCACCTCACTCATGATTTTATAAACCTCTGTCATATCCCCTCTCAGTCTTCTCCAGGCTAAAGAGCCCTAAACTGTTTAGCCTTTCTTCATAAAGGAGCTCTTCCATCCTGTTTGTCAAAAGCTCACTATAGATACCAGATCACTTGATGGTTCTCTTTTCTTTTGTGTTTTCCAGCTGCTTCAGTGTGTAGCACTTGGGCCCATAAGTCTGTCCTTTTCGTAGTACAAAATGCACTTACACGCAGAGGCGCATTGGGGTCTCCTCCCTTGTAACTTTACTTCTGCTATGGATGCGACAGATTGGTGGGGTTTTAAAGGTCAGAACTATCAGGGGAGAAGGGAGGCTATTAAACTAGGGATTTTGGAAGTCCTATTCCTTACCTGTGTGAACTGCAGATGAACTGGGAAAACCGGTAATTGCGTTGGTGTGCGTGCCTTTTAAAATCTCCTCATTTACGCAGTAGAAGCAGCATTTGCGAGCATAGGTGCACGATCCACTTAAAATTGAGCGCACGTGTGTGCATGGTCAGGCTGTTTTATCACATGCACGCATATATGTATGTTTGACTGACCAGACTCCCTGGTCTGCCACGAAATGCCCTTAGTTCCATTCCAGATAGCATACTTCTGAACTTTCCATCTCTCTTGCCCTCCTCCCATCTAGGGCAGCTGGGATTGGTTGCTCTTTGATTTATAGCCAGCCATTTTGGAATTTAAGATGAGGCTAGAATCAGTTCAGGACCGACACAGAGCAGCAATGATGTCTGTTTTTCCCTCCCTGGTGAGGCTTCCCTGCCTCATCAAATTTTTGCTTTTTGAGGGGAGTCTCTAGATGGTCTCTAGAAGTTTTATCACAGTGAGGATCTCTTTTTGCTGGAACCCCTGTGGGACTCCCATTCCAGGGCTGAAGACCAGTGATCCCATTCACTCCCTGAATGAGGCAAGCACCTGTGACAGGCTTGGCTGTGTGAGGCATTTGAAGGCTAGAAGAATCCTATTTTTGGAAGGGACTGTGCATAACCCTGCTCCTTTGAAGAAAGTCACCCTCACTGGCTGGAAACAGAGTGCAGGGGCTGAAGACCAGTGAGCGCCATGAATGTGGCAAGCACATTGTTCAGCAGAACACCAGTCTAGGAAGATTTTTGACTAAAGAAAGAAAGCAGTATCTCTTTTGTTGTGAGGAGGTTTTATAAGCCACCTCCCCTCACTGGGAGTCTGGTTGGATCAGCAGGTTCTTGAACCACAGACTCTTCAACCCGAGGAGTCAACTTTTACAGATCAACTAAAGGAATCAAGTAAGATCATGGAGACCCATCTGGATCTCAATCTGCATGGGACCAGGACCCAGGGCTGGGTGATCGAATTTGAACTGGAGATTGAGGTAGGATGGTTTTTGCTATGCTAGAAGGGGGACCCCTTTCATGGGAATCCCAGGTAAGCTGCTGGGAGAGCTTTAGTGCACAATTCGCATCACCGTGGGAAGCTCGACCAGTTTGCTGGAGAAAAGGATACTTGCCCAAGATGAGACAACTTAACTGTAATAAAATCAACTGTAACTGCACCCTTATTTAAAGATGGACTTTAAATTGACTTTAGGCAATCAGTAAATTATTATTTAACACCCAGTGCCTGGTCCTGCTTGTTTTGTTACAGCAACTCCTTCCTGGGGTTGCTACAGTAACCAAAACACACAAGATTTTCTTTCTTATCACTGTTTGGGCCATAGACGAGAGTCTCCCCCATAAAAAGAATCCCGCTCTGGGAAAGAGAGTTCAGGATCTGGGAGAAGTGCTAGCCGGAGAAGCCCCTAATGTAATAAATAAGTTAAGTGCCCTGAAAGAAGTTACCACTTCCAAAAAAGGGGTTAAATTTATATGGAAATATTTTCAATTTTCAAACATCACAGCAGTTTCAGTTTACTTACGGTGAAGTCATATAACAAGAGTCACTACTACGTACAAACTAAAATTGATTCCAGACTTACCTTCTGTTTACCTAAAGGGTGTGGCTATTGGTATATTATCTACTGTTCTGGTTTATATTATTACTCACTGAATAAAATAAGAAAAATAAAGGCTAACTAACAAGTTGTAGGTGATATCTTTCTATTGAACAAACAGTACATTTTGGAACAGCTTTAAAGAGTCATGACTCCCTTCATCAGGTCAGAAGGTTGCACGGCTCTTAAAAGCTAGTCCAAGTTCAGTAAAACGATAAATCATTATTAATCCTATAAATTCTGATGAAAAAACATCACAGCTGGATGCAGGATCCTTACAGAGCAAATTGTTCCTTAATAATGTGGGGCAGACTGTTCTACGCATCAGCTGTTTGGAGACTGTAGCCAATTTTTAAAAAATATAATAAAATAAAATTTTAAAATGTCAGAAATTCCAGTTATATGATCTCTGGCCCTAGTTTGTCTTTTATTTTAAATTAAAGACATAGAAGAGCCGAACTGAGAGTTTAAAGGCACATAAAAAGATATTTGGGAGGTTGACAATTGTAATAATATGAATCTATAACAAGCTGTTATCAGTCACACTTGCTCTTTAGCTTTGTCACCCTTCTGTACTTTTATGGGATTGACAATTATCCTCAAAATAAGTATTACATTCTGCAAGTAATATAGCTGAAATCCTTTGTTTCAAAATAAAGGCCATTTAATGTTCAAAAGCTGCAAATCCAAAGTCTAGAGATGGGATTTTGGTAACAGTTCAAGAGCTCAGAAAATAATGCATAAAATATTGGGTGATCCCTGTGGCAATTTAAGTGTTATGGCTGAGTGTGTTTTGGTGGATCCTTGGGTGCTGAGGGAGATGACCATGCCCATGGGGAGGAGCCCCGTGAGGAGCCACAGCACTGGGCTAGACTCGTAATGCACAAAACACAGTTAGTTCTTTATTAAACAGCTTGAAGAGAGCCACCAGAGGTGGCAGTAGTGAGGCAGTCTGGTAGTTGCAGTCTCAGGGAGCTCGGCAGAGGGAGCCCTTCTCTCCTTGATGATGATAGGAGGTTCCGCAGCAGGTCTCCCAGCGAGGAGATACTGTGGATGAGATAGACTGAGAGTTAGAGTACTCAATAGGTGTTTGCTGTTGGTATGCGATTCCACCAGGTCTGTTTAGAAGGTACAGGCACCGAGGCAGGGAGAGCAGGCCCTCGAGGAGCGAGTGCCTGTTCCCTGTAAGGCACCTGAAATAAAGCAGAGGGCCCCCAAGGAGCGGTTACCCAGGTTAGCAGTTACCCCGAAGGGCAGAGAGAGAGAGAGCTTCCAGCAGCAGCACGGAAGCGGCAGAGTAGCGTAGACAAGAACGAATTTGAGTCCTTGCTAACTCAATGAGCTAGCAAACTAGTGAAGGTAATATACCCGGATGGCGTGATGTCAGCATGAGGGAACGCCCTCAAAGTTCGCACCAAGGGTGGCATAAAGATGTGGGGTGCGCACGCGCACCCTAGTAGGTACTTAGGAGGAGCAATGGCAGGAGGCTGCACCATAGCCATTCCGGGAACACTGGAGAGGTCAGCTTGTAGATGCTGCAGTAGCCATCTTTCCCAGGTAAGCGGAAGGAGCCGTAAATAAGGTGAGGCAAACGGGGCGAAGCCGTCTAGCACCAACGGACATAACATTAAGATGTAAATATGTGAGAAAACAGGGGAAAATGTTTGGAATACGACTACAGTTAGTTGATTAGATCTATTTATTTATGTATTTTGAGAAATTTGTGACCCGCTCTCTACAATTTTGGCTTAAGGCGATTAGCTTGTAAGTTCTGTTGAGTAGGACTATCTTTTATGTGCTTTTGTGCAGTGCTGTGAACACTGAGTAGTGCTACAGAAGTGATAAGTAGCAGGAGTAGTGCTATATCAAAGAGAGGATCTGGGTTTGATTCCCAGGTCAAGTCTTTCGTTCTCAGGGTAGCCCCCAGTCATCGTGTGACAGTGACATCTAGTGGCCAGATTTAGGGCCCATTATAGCAGAATTCTGGAGGGAGTCCTGGCACATGGCCCCTGATTGAGGACTGTTGCTGCAGTGACTGGACTATGTGAGTTGGAGGGATATATAAAATAGTGGTAAAATCCCCTGGGGTATTTGCGAATGAATGTTCATGGTGTCAAGATTGTAGTCCTGGTTCCGAATGAGCTGGAAGCCCAGAGGAGCAAGAGGAAACTGATGGCAACCCTTCACAAAAAAAAAAAAAGAAAGCTCAAATATTTGAAGAGTTTGGCTGCCGAGGGTAGGAAACAGAGTGGCTGGGGGTAGGAAGCACAGCGGAGGGTGATGGCATAGGCAGACTTAAGGAGATTTCAGTTTCCCATTCACAAACCTCGCCTAAGATAATTCATTTTTTAAAACTGGGTGTGGTTGGAAAAATAAAACTGCTATTATGCATGTCCTGTATTTGTGATGGTATTCCTGATCATGGAGGAAATGACCTTTATGCTGTGTGTTCAAGACAAAGCAGATGAAGAGTAAACCATGGGTTTGCATTTTGCTTAAATGCTTTATATTTTAGATTACATGGGGGGGGGGGCAAGCTTAAGCCAAACAAGTCAAAGCTAAATAAACTATTATTTCTTTATTAAGTTGTTTATACTCCCTGCAAAAGAAGACCACTGAATTGATTATACTAGTTGTAAAAAGTAAACCTATCATTTTACCACCAAAGTTTCAATTTGACAATGTACTGTTCAAAGGAACTGGATGCTACATCTATTCTAAAACTATCTATATTCCTTCTAGGTGCCCCCAAAAGTGTGGAATTTGAGCAGATCTCTTCAGTTCCCAAATACTAATTGCCTGCTTATATTTTCTGTTGTGCAGTGTGAAACCCCAGGCATAAACTATTTTCCTGGGAGCAGTTGCCCACGGTTACTTCAGCTTTGTGCTTTATTGTTTTTTTATTATTATCATGCAGGACAGAATACAGTGTTTTGAGAAGCTAAGCAGGAAACCAGAGAAACTGAATAATAACAATAATAAGTGCTTGGGCAGGCAGAAAGCAATGCAGGAAGTGTGGGAAAAAGACAACCAAGATCATCACTGGCACCTCCAAATTTCCCTTGGCCAGGCTATCTTGTATAATAAAAACTGGTTTCTGACTGTCTTGTTCCCATCAAAGGAGTCTGGCACCCTGCCCCTGAAGTCATGCATTCACTGGAAGGATGCCACAACAGCATTTCCGGGCTCCAGCTCAATACCACTAATGCCCCAGCCAGTGGCGTAGCCAGAATTGATTTTTTGGGTGGGCACAAGGTTAACATGGGTGGGCTGTAGGCATGCAGGTCTACTAGTTGTTTTTTTACTGATAAATAATGCCAAATTATGCAGCATAGCATTCACATCTACGCCTAAGTATGAGGTTTACTTAATGATACAAACATAATTCACGGTGATTTGTGGTACTTTAGCCTTCTTATTATTACGATTTTATACACGGCTCCTACCTGTCCATAAATTTTGAGAGAGCGGTTGTGTTGCTTATATTTAAATTGCTAACATCTCAAAATATAGATATATATTTTTACCTTTGTTGTCTGATCTTTGTATTTTTCTAATCAGTTGGTCCTGGTCTCTTTTTCCCATTTTTTCCCTTATAGCTCATTTCCTAATTCCTTTTCAGTGTCTTTCTTCTATTACTGTCTTCTTCCCTTCCACACACACACACACACACACACACACACACACATACACATACACGCTTTCTCTCACAGACTCCCTCTCACATACTCAAGCTCTCACTCTCATATGCTCTCCCCCCCCCCCCCCCACAAGCTCACATTCAAGTTCTCACTTTCTCACCCCTCCCCAGGCTTATATTCTTATGCACACACAGACGCACATCCAGGCACCCATTCTCACCCACACACATAAACCCAGACTCCCATTCTCACCCACAAACCCATGCTCCCAGTCTCACCCACACATATTCAAGCTCCCATTCTCATCCATACATATACACATTTAAGGTACTATTCTCACCCACACATACACACATTCAAGCACACATTCTTATCCACATATTCAAGCTTCCATTCTCACCCACCCACACAAACCCAGGCTCTCATTCTCACCCATATATACACACATTCAAGCTCCCATTCTCACCCACCCACAAACCCAGGCTCCCATTCTCAACCACACATGCACACATTCGAGCTCCCATTCACCCACATATTCAAGCTTCCATTCTCACCCACATACACACCCAGGCTCCAGTTTTCACCCACACACACTCCCATTCTCATCCACACATACACATTCAAGCACGTGCACAGCTTCCGCTTTCTCCCCCAAAGCAGGAAGATCAGCTGCCTCTCCTGCTGCCACCGGACTCCTGCTATCTTCGGGCGTCGGGCCGTACAGCCCGCCGAACTTCCTGTCGGGGGGGGGGAGCGGAAGCGCAGCGCACAACGTCCGCTTCCTCCCTCCCCCCCCCAAGCAGGAAGATCGGCGGGCAGTACGGCCCGACGCCCGAAGATAGCAGGAGGCCGGTGGCAGCAGGAGAGGCAGCGGGACTTCCTGCTTTGGGGGAGAAAGCGGAAGCTGTGCGCGGCGCTTCCGCTCCCCCAAACAGGAAATTCGGCGGGCCGTTTGGTCCGAAGATAGCAGGAGAACGGGTGGCAGCAGGAGAGGTAGCTGATCTTCCTGCATTGGGGGAAGGAAGCGGAAGCTGCGCGCGGCGCTTCACCTCCCCCCGAACAGGAAGACCGGTTGGCCATACGGCCGCAGCAGCGCTTCCCCACGTGTGCCGTGATGGCGCGTGAGGCGTGGGTTCTCTTGTTCGCTGTCGCGGGGATGGGATCCCGCGACAGCCTTGCAGTTCCGGTGCCAGTTGGGTGGGCCTGGGTCTAAGTTGGGTGGGCACCTGCCCACCCAGGCCCACCCGTGGCTACGCCACTGGCCCCAGCACAGCCATTGCTAAAGCGGCCCAAAGCCAACCCTCTCCCCTGATACTGATGCAGCTTGTCTCCTCTGCTACAGCCCCACCTGCCAGTGCTGCCAGATGTGCATGTCAACACATGCACAAAGGAGAGGAGGCTCTAGAATGAGGGATCACGGAATGAGGGTGAAAGGGGGTAAGCTCAGGGGTAATCGAATGCAGTGTTTCCCAATCTGTGGTTATATAAAGGAGGGTTGCCGAAAGGTGGAAAGAACACGGTGAAAAGTGAAAAGGAGCAATGTGCTGCTGCCCTAGAAGGACTAACTGAACTCTGTTTCAGGTCAGGTTCGAAGAAGTGGGTGGACCCCCAATAGGAAGAGTGAGGAGCAGGGGCTGCTGATAAGACCAGATCGCGCCACGTGGAGAGGCCTGGAAGAGAAGCCCAGTCCTGCTGTGAAAATAGAGTGTGGAGGAGAAGGGCTGTGACTATAAGTAGCCATCTCTGGAAGGGGCCATAGAGGGAGGGCAGGATGGTGAGAGGGGGAGGGGAGGCATTATGCGGCTTAGAGAGGAGGATGGGGAGATGCCATGGGAAGGTACTGTTGAAGTTGGAAGGGGGTAACACTTGGGAAGGGGGCCTTGGGTAAGGGGACGGAGACAGAAGGAAAGGGTCCATGGGGAGAGGGCAGGAGGGAGAGGCCAGGACAGAGAACAAGAGGGGGCAGCACTCAGTAAGTGGTAATGAGTGGGGAGAAGCTGGGGAGAAGGGAAGAGCCATGCGTGATGTCAGAAGGCAAACCAACGGCGACACAAGGGGGGAAGGCAGGAGAAATGGACCATGGGAAAAGACAGAAGGGAGAGGATAGGGACAAAGCACAGAAAGGAAGGCACTCAGATAGGGGCTGTGGGTGAGGGGAAGCAGCCAGGAGGGAGCACTGGATGGCCGGCGCCATCTTTAAAAATGGCGCGGGCCATCCAGTGCTCCTACCACGTGACAAAGGCCGGCCAATGGCACGGATACCCTGTCACATGGTAAGGGCAAAGGGCCATCGGCGCCATTTTGATTAGTGGCAGCCGATGGCCCAGGAGCGGGAGATCAATTCCGGGACCACCACTGGACCACCAGGTACCTGTAAAAAGTATTTTGGGGGGGTCGGGAGGGTGGGGGAAGCTAAAGGAGTAGTTTTAAAGGGTCGGGGTGGGTTTAGGGGTTATTTTTGTGTGCCGTTTTTCCCGCACACCCCCAAAACGATAAGAGAACCCCTACAAACAATATCGTGGGGTTTTCCTATCGTTTTGGGGGAGCCCCCAATTTCTGACGATTTTGAAAATATCGTACGGTTTTCAATCGCCTGAAGCCCGATTCACATCCCTATAAAACATGTATCACAGCAGAACATAAGAACATAAGAAATTGCCAGGCTGGGTCAGACCAAGGGCCCATCAAGCCAAGCATTCTGTTTCCAACAGAGGCCAAACCAGGCCACAAGAACCTGGCAGGTACCCAAACACTAAGAAGATCATATGCTACTAATGCCAGTAATAGCAGAGGCCATTCCCTAATTCAACTTGATTAATAGCAGTTAATGGGCTTCTCCTCCAAGAACTTATCCAAACCTTTTTTGAACCCAGCTACACTAACTGCACTAACCACATCCTCTGGCAACAAATTCCAGAGCTTAATTGTGCATTGAGTGAAAAAAAAATTCTCCGATTAGTCTTAAATGTGCTACTTGCTAACTTCATGCCCCCTAGTCCTTCTATTATCCGAAAGTGTAAATAATTGATTCACATCTACTCGTTCAAGACCTCTCATGATCTTAAAGACCTCTATCATATCCCCCCTCAGCCGTCTCTTCTCCAAGCTGAACAGCCCTAACCTCTTCAGCCTTTCCTCATAGGAGAGCTGTTCCATCCCCTTTATCATTTTGGTCACCCTTCTCTGTACCTTCTCCATCACAATTATATGTTTTTTGAGATGCAGCAACCAGAATTGAACACAGTATTCAAGGTGCGGTCTCACAGGTGAAGTAAAATGTACATAATATATACATTTTGGTGTCACCCTAGTAACAGCAACACAAACACTCCACTACCAGGTACTTTGGAAATAACACAAAACCCTGCAAAAAACATGTTCCAAACCTATGTATAGCAAATCTGCCATACAAAGAAGCACTGAGTCTCAGTACACAAACAGCAGTAATCCACCTATGAAAGTCACCACTACAAATATTACACCAGGCCCTAGACACCAATACACTTTCAATTGCTACAGATCCCTACACAGAAACAATGCGCTAGCAGAATACTGCAGCTTGATCACACACTCAGAACACAGGTCACTAAATACATAATAAGGGACCACAAAATAGATATAGAAATAATGCAGACAAAAACCGAACTGGAAATCCCAAGAAGATTTCCTCTGCATGTAGTGCAACACTGGAGAAAGAGAAAGAAAAATGCATTTCCCTCTGTACTGTGCAATATACTGTGCTCGATATTCAGCTGTATTTGGCTAAGTTACAAGGGATTATGGATGAATATTGAGCCCAGTGTATTTTGCACAGTACAGAGGGAAGTGTCACTGAATATCGGCCACACAAATCGCTACTTAGCCGGATACGTTATATCTGGCTATATTGGACCAGCTCTATAGCTGGAGTAACTTATCTAATTAAGTTAACCGGATAAGTAGTGCCACCTTGATCCACCCACTGCCTGCCCACTTTTTATGCAAATAAAATATAGTTGGATAAGTGACTTATACAGCTATCTAACCCACTAGATAGCCAGATAAGTCCTTTTTATTTGGCTCTTGAGCGCTTAACGAGCTTTGAATATGCCGCCCCTAGATATCAGATATGTACTTTCCGAAAGCTGATACTTAAAATAAAATGTTTTATACCTTTGTTGTCTGGGTATTTTATTTTTATTAATTGCACTGATCCTGTTTTTTTCTGCCTTCAGTGCTTTCCATTCTCCATGGTCTCCTTTTCATTTTATGTTTCTTCATCTGTCTTTGATCCTGATCTTTTCCCTTCATCTATTCATTCATAGCTCTCCTCCTCTCTCTCTCCAATACTTCTTGCCCCTTCACTTCCCCAACTCTATCCTTCACATCCTGCTCACTGATCTCCAACATATATTATTCAGCTTTTGTCACTTCAAAGCAAATTACTCAAGTACTGTCCCCAGAGGGCTCACAATCTAAGTGTATACCTGAGGCAATAGAGAGCAAAGTGAATTACACAAGGTCACATGGCGTGGGATTTGAACACTGGTTTCCCCGGTTTGTAGCCTGCTAGTCTAACCACTAGGCTACTCTTTTACTCCCTTGGCCTTACTATACTGCTACAGCTTTTCTGGATCTCTTACATCCAATCATCCTAAAGCTGATTCCCTCCCTCCCTACAATCATCCGCTCTCACTTGTCGCCAAGATCCCCCGTCAAGCTCTCCTAGTCCCCATTTCTTCACATCTTTTGTCTTGCATCTTTCCTTTCCCCTCCTCATCCTACTCTAGGGGGCATCTCTACTTCTCTTACCCCTATTGTCCCTTCCAGTCCACAATCTCCCTGTTTTCAACTCTTGTCTAACAGCTCTCTACCTCCCACTTTCAGCCCCCCTCCCCAGCTACTTGGCATCACTCCTTCCCCAGCTTCCCAGTTCTCCCTGTCTTTCACCCACTCCTTGGAAACCCATTTCCACCCTCTGTACTCACCCCTTCCATAGCCCTCATCTACTTTCTTCTGCCTCTCATTCCCTCGCCTGCTCAAACTCCTTCCCTATTACTAAGTCGCTCGCCTGGCTCTAGGCCCTTTCTTCTGTTTCTTATCACCTACCCAGCTTTTCATTCCTCCTCTATTTCTTCTCCTCCTCAGTCGCCCATTTCCACTCTCTCACCTCATCCCTTTCCATTGCCTCTCACCCCTCCCTGGAGGCCAGGCCAGCTTTGGCTTAAGACAGGAGGGTTGCTGCTGTGGGCCGCCGCTGCCGGAGGCCAGGCTGGCGGTGGCTGAGGAGGGGGGCAGGGGGTGGGGCAAGAGGAGGGCAGGGGGGGCAGGGGCAGGGGGGCAGGGTGAGAGGGGGCACCTTCTCATCCCTCACCTCAGGCAGCAGATTACCTTGGCCATCCCTGCCTGTGGCTCACTTCAGCAGCAATTCCAGCTCAGCACATTCTGATGTGGAAAGATTGGGGTCCGAGATCAGCAGGAGAGCTGCGTTGCAGAGCCGCCCTGTCTTCCCACAACTTTCAATCAGAGAATGGGGAGAGAAGGCAGAAAGAAGACTCGGGAAACACAGAACAACTCTCTCCAGCTATACAGGAAGCCTCTGACCTGCAGTAACTAGAATTTGTGTCCAGTCAATAATTCTGACTGGACACTGAATGGCTTCACTTAAACTGGCCTTTTTTGTCCAAAATAAGGCAATTGGCAACTCTAAGCCCGATCCCAGCATTCCCCTCCCTTTCTCCACAACCTCCAACGTTCTTGCCCAGTCACTGATGCTTCCTCCAATTCATGTGGGATGTCTCCACTTTCTTCCAGCTGTGTAGGCCAATGTCTCTGCCACCTACATGGCCAATTCAGTTGCAGATGAAATGGGGAGCCACCAATCCTAACACCCACTCAGGGTAACCCTGTGGCAACTCAGAGGATCCTGCCAAGTACTGCACAGGCCCTCCTGCACCTGCGCATAGGCTCCTACACTGGCCACCTCACACCCAGCAAATGAGTTCCTCCTTGTCTCTAGACAAGGAGGAACTCAGTGTCCCTAGAAACCTGGTGGTTTCTAGGGACCCCGGGACCCCACACAACTTAAGGATCACACAGTTCCAAGAAAAACACCCACGGAGCAAATACACACAACAGCAGGATTGTTGGTCAGTCCAAGACAGGCAGAGCTAACAAACTAATAAGTTTATTAACAAAAAGTGGGAACAGTGACAGTGAATGGAAAAAACATTAAGTGATCTTTATTCAAAAGCATTTAGCTGGCTAATTCAAAAGTTAAATAAAAAAAAGAGCATACAAGTTCTCAAGTGCGAATAAATCATACAAAAAAAAGGGGAACACCAATAATCATTTCTCTATACCATCACTCACTCCAAATATTTTTTGTGTTGAATTTTTCTATTATATATCTTTCGAAAACTGTAAATTTAAATATATAATATATTTAATTAATGAGTCACATCAGCAAGCCAGAAGAAGTACCTCTTCCACTGACAAAGTCTTCTGGATTACTCAATCATTTGCGGTTTCAAGATGTTGACAAATATTTCAATTGTAGTGCAATGTTAGCAAATATTTCATTTGTAGCGCAATGTTTAACATTATGACTTGATTTCCTTTCAAATAAAAGATGATCTTAAATCTTTCAATTTTGGCACCCACGACAACTAACTTTTAAATAATGGCTCAACAACGACCGATGTTTCACATAGTCATGCTTCTTCAGGAGCCATATGTTCATTAAATTTCACAAAAAATTTGTAGTGGTGCAAAATGCTTTGCTGAGTTCCAGATCTGGCTTCTAAAAATATAGGACCAGATTTTAAAACTTATGCACGGGTGTAGATTTGTTCGCGCAAACAAATCTATGGCCGATTTTATAACATGCGCACGGTGCGCCATGCTCCAGCACAGGCTGCTGTGCCGGAGCACTCGACCCCGCCCCCGGACCACCCCCAGACCGCTGCCACACCTCGAGCCATGCCCCCGATCTGCCACCACGCCCCCGGACCGCTCCTTTTTGCAAGCCCCGAGACATACACATGTCCCGGGGCTTGCACGTGCCGCCGAGCCTATGTAAAATAGGCTCGGCACGCGCCTATTTTCTCGGGTTATGCGCGTAGCTTTTGAAAACATGCCCCATAGAAAACTATTGTCACTATTTTACAATGCCATCAGCTTCTCTCGGACGTCTTGTCTCCACAAACATCACAACCGGAACAGAGACCAAACAGCAATTTGGAAGGCATTTAAATACCAGCTGTTGCGTGTCCCAGCCGCGCTAGTGCTACAGCCGGCCCCGCTCACCTCAATCTTCCCTCTGCAAGGCCTGGCCCGTCCTCTCTTGCAACTGCCACCAGTTCCCGGCATCTGTGGTGTCCCCCGGCCTCTCCCGGGCCTTCAGGGCCCTCCACCTCGCACGGCTCCTCACGCCAGGGCTCGGCGTTCTTGCTAGCGTCGGGTCTGCCCCTAAGCTCGCTCGCACGGAAGAAGCTAGTTGCTGTCCTGTGTTCCTGCGTTCTTGTTCCTTGTCTGTTCCAGTGTTCCTGTTCCAGTACTTGTTCCTGTGTTCCTGCGTTCCTGTGTCTTCCAGTGTTCCTGCGTCTTCCAGTGTTCCTGTGCCTTCCAGTGCTCCTGTGTTCCCGTGGTCCTCCCTGTGCTCCAGCATCTGTTCCTGTTCCACTTCCCAGGTAGTATCCTTCGGACTGATACTCAGTACTGACCTCGGCTTGCCTCTGACCACGCTTGGACTGATTCACGGTATTGACCTCTGCCTGCCTCGGACCATGATTGGACCATTGCCTGGAAATGACCTCTGCCAGCCTCTGACCACATTTGGACCGCTGCCTGGAACTGACCTCTGCCGGCTTCTGACCATGTTTGGACCGCTGCCTGGAACTGACCTCTGCTTGCCACTGACCATGCTCGGACTGATACCTGGACTGACCTTTGCTTTGGCTGACCACCCTTGGATGGATAACCTGGCTTTGACCCTTGCACGCCACACGGACACTCTCTTTGCTTCTCCCATGACCACCAGGTCTGCCTGCTCTGACATCACCTGAGGTCTTCTACCAGCTAGACCACAAAGCCCTGTCTATTCTGACCGGAGGACCTTCAGTTCCTGCTCCATTCCAGTGGTCTCTGGTAACCTCTGTTCCGGTCTAGCTCAACTATTCTCCAGTAGCCACGCACCCTTGCTCTTGGTGGGCACACCTTTCCACTACCTCTCTGGGAAATCCTCTGAGGCCCACCTAAGCCCAGGCGGTCCGGGTACCCAAGGGCTCAACCCACGGAAACCCCAGACTGTTATTGATGAAGCTCCAGCTAGCCTCTATCTCCTCGTGTGCTCCGCCTCCTGGCGGCAGGCGCCCTCTGGGAACCCTCAGGGGGCGTACCAATTCTGTGGCAGGCCAAGGGTCCACCTCCAGCACAACACCAGCTGAGTCTCGGCGTTGCTAATCGCCGGAGACATGATGATGTCAGATAGAAAGAAAATCCCACAGTCGTCCTCAGACCCTTAGTAAGACAGTCATGATCCACATTTAATGTAAAGAAGTGTCAAAACCAAATGGATGCATGGCATTTCAAATATGTACCAAGAAAACAACAAGGAAGGCTATCTATAATCGCCATGAAGGAAACAAAGTAGAATAGACGCCCGATGTCCGATCAGAATATTCTATAGAGATGTGATATTAAAATAAGCCCGACTCTGGCCGAGTTTCGCCCCTTGCTTTGGGGCTGCCTCAGGGGCTAAAATACGCAAACACATAAATGTAACTCAATAACAATACAAACTAAAATAATATTTGAAAACATAATTAAAACATGATGTATAAGACGACATATAAAATGGCAACATATATACTTGTTTGTAGGTCACATTGAACAAAGGGTGGTAGTCTAATACGTTACTAATGAGTGAAAGGAAATTAAATTACTAGATAGCTATTACGCTTCCTGGCCGCGCCTGCACCGCGGCAGGTCCCACTCACCTCTCGTTTCCTTCCACCAGCTCCGGCTCCCCCTCGTTGGCGTCCGCGGCCAGCTCCCATCGCCTGTGGCACTCCCAGGCATCCCCAGGCCCATCGGGGTCTTCCAGCTCTCAGTGCTCCTCACGCCGGGGCTCAGCGTCCTCTAAGGCGTTGGCCCCGCCCCTAGGCACTCGTGTGCGGGCCGTGCTTCCCTTTAAGGGGCCCAGTGCGGGAACCCGGTCCGCAGCGCCTGGAGATGACATCAAATAGCCCTGGTATATAAGGCAAGGTTCTTTCCCCAGAGCTTCACCTTGGCAATCGGGTCGAAACCGTTGGTGTGATAGTTTGCCTCCATGTTTCCAGCGTCTCCTGTTCCAGTGTCTCCGTGTTTCTGTATCCTTCCCAGGTAGTACCTATACGGACTGACCTTTGATAGTGACATCTGCCTGCCTGACCATTCTCTTGCTTGCTGCCTGGAACTGACCACTGCCTGCCTGACCATTCTCTTCTTGCCACCTGGAACTGACCACTGCCTGCCTGACCACTGTATTGTCTGCCATCTGGAACCCACCCTCGCTTGCCTCGACTTCGCATGGACTGATCCTGGTATTGACCCCTGCTTTGTCTGACCTCCCTTGGACTGATACTCTGGCTCTGACCCTTGTGCTTTACTTGGACACTCTCTTCTGGCCTCCTGTGACCATTGAGCCAACCTGCCTGGAAACCAACCGCGGCTTTACTTGGCTAGACCTACAGGTGCTGCATGTCTGATCTGGAGGACCTCACTGAACTGTTGCCTCCCTGAGGCCTCCGGAGCTTCCGGTTCAGGTCTAGCTCATCCATTCTGCATCAGCCATGCACCCTTGCTCGTGGTAGGTACACCTCTCCGATACCTCTCCGGGAATCCATCTGAGGCCCACCTAAGTCCAGGCGGTCTGGGTACCCAAGGGCTCAACCTGCCCAGACTATTATTAGTGAAGCTCCAGTTAGCTTCTGTCTCCTAGTGTGCTCGGCCTCCTGGTGCAGGCGCTCTCTGGGTCCGACCAGAGGGTGTACCAATCCTGCACCAGGCCAAGGGTCCACCTCCAGTGCAACAATAGCGTAAACATTAATTGATGTTAATCAAACGAAAGAACAGAATCTTGTTTTTACCTGTGTACAGTCAAAAGCACATTGAACTCAAGGTGCAGTACAATGAGTAATATGGTCTGTAAGAAGATATGGATCTAAAATAATATAATTAAAAATTGTAAAATATATTAAAAAATTTTAATTAAAATAATGAGGTTCATAGACAATATATACAGTGCACTAAGAAGCAAGTTTAATTATATTTCATACACAGTGGCTAAATACATGGGGGTGTTAAAAATAGATGATTAAAAAATAAATGATAAAATAATTAAAGATTTACGCACATAACCTTTTTAAAATCTGGCCCATTCTTCCTAAAGGAATACTTGTAATTCCAATGAAGTGTTTAATCCAAATGGATGCATGGTATTCAAAGTATGTATCCAATGCTGTTCTGCTCGTAGCAATTTTAAATTTAAATTGCTGCCCCACCAATGGGGTTTTATTTGTTCTAAAACACATACTTTCAAGTCATCAAACTTATGTTGGAACTCAACACAGTGTGTTACTAATGGGGCCATCAGGCACTGGTTTGTAACATTAGATCTGTGTTCTATTATTCTAACTTTCAGAGGATGTGAGTTTTCCCCACATATGATTTATTGCAGGGACATTGTATGATGTAGATTACCCTAGATGATACACATGTGGTCACCGACCGCAACAATATAGTTTTCTGCAACGATTGAAACAATAGTCAGCTTTAATCATCAAGTGACACACTGAGCATGAGCCACATGCTGAATGTGAACCCAGTGTTATGTGAGATTTGAATAGACGTATCAGAATGCACTAGCTGATCCTTTAAACTAGCCCCCTTAGTATAAGTGAAACGTGGTTTTTGTTGGAATTCCTTATAGCCTTGAAGAATAAACCAATTTTGCTGAATCACTTTTTTGACCATCGATGACATTGAAGAGAAAGGAACAACAAATGTTAACAAATCTTCCCCTTCTTTTGATTGGGGAAGAAATAATCACTCTCGATGTATATATTTAGCTCTTAAATAAGCTCTTCTGATACATCATTTTGGATAGCCTCTGGCTGTAAATCTCTGACACAAATTCAATGATTGTCGTTGGTAGTCACCAGAGGTCGTACATAATCTCCTAATTCTAAAAAACTGACTCATTGGTAGATTTTCTTTCAATGATCTTGGATGAGCACTCGAAAAATGTAACAAAGTGTTACTGCTTACTGAACTCCTCTTTTCTTTCATAATTTTGATATCCAAATAGAAGATACAGTGACATTGAATGTTAGATGTACATTTTAAATGAGGATTCAGTTTAACCATACACAAAAGTCGTTAAACAATTGAACAGATCCATTCCAAATTATGAATATGTCGTCAATGTAGCACTTCCATGTGCCAATGTATTGGGCATATGGATGATTTTTATAAATCCAAGATTCTTCAAAATGTCCCATATAAAGATTTGCTAAATCTAGAGCCATAGTGGCTCCCATGGCAGTTCCACAAATTTGTTGAAAAATTGTTGTTCAAAAGCAAAATAGTTTTCTGTTAATGCAAGCTTCAAGAGAGATAATAAGAATTCAGATGGAATTCTCTGAGGTCTTGGACGCAATTCAAAACACTTCATTGCAATTTCAAGCGCTTCCTGTTGGGGAATACAGGTGTACAATGACTCAACGTCCAATGTCACTAGAAATAAATGATCAGTGTTATAATATTGATTTTCAATGAATTGAATCATTTGTTGTGAATCTTTCACATAGGATGGAAGTGAACTGACGAACGGAGCTAAGAAATAATCAACAAATTTGGACAGTGGTTCCAAAAGTGAACCATGATTAGACACAATTGGCCGTCCAGGGGGATTATTAATGTCTTTATGAATTTTAGCAAAATGTAGAAGATTGGCACTACAGAATTTTTTCTGATGAGAAAACTCATTTCTTTTGCAGTCAAAAAAACCACTTCGGCTAGCTTCAGTCATCAATATTTCAATTTCATTGAGCAACCTTGCAGTTGGATCTCTATCAAGGGGTAAATAAGAATTCCCATCTAATAGATGCTGCTGAATTTCACTGGAATATCGTGCCCGATCCAGCAGTACAATTTTACCTCCCTTATCTGTGGGTTTAATAATCAATTGGTTGGCTCATGGATCTTTAATTGCTTGTATTTCTTGTGTAGTTACATTTGAAAAATTATGTTTTTCTGTAAATGATTGCCGAATCTCATGTAATACTACTTGATGAAATGTTGAAATGATGGGGTCAACTGGTCCCGGAGGACACCAGAAGGACATATTTTTATACACTGACATGTCTTTCATAGTAGGACAGTCAACAAAAAATGTTTAATATGAAATTTACGGAAGAATTTGAATAAGGAAACTTCAAGTTGAAATAAATCAGCTTTAGAGGTCAGAATGAACAAAAGCCCTCTATTCAAGATCTGCTCTTGTATTGGGTTTAATCTGTACTCAGATAAATTTAGAATCAAAGATTCTGACTGGTCCGTGACCTGGTCTGACATGGAGGACCTGATGTTTCTTCATACCATGTGTTGCCCCCTATTCTTGTCATATAACGAGCTCAATGACCCCCTCGAGATCTCCCTAAAAAATGTGTGTCTTTTGCATGATCTTGCCTCCCACTTCCTGGTTTGCTAAGAACTTCATCTCCAGATAAGTCATCACTGTTGGAATCAAAAGTTACATGATTGATTTTAAGATGTTATTTCCCTTCTTGCATCCAAGGATAGACATATCCTCGAGTATAGTCACGTTCATCCCTGTTGAACTTTTCTAATTTCATCTTTTTAATGTCAATTCATAATTTATCTATTGATGTATTCAAAGACTCCAATTGTTGTAATTGGAATTACAAGTATTCCTTTAAGAAGAATATGTGGATACATATTTGAAATGCCATGCATCCATTTGGTTTTGACACTTCTTTACATTAAATGCGGATCGTGACTATCTTATTAAGGGCCCGAGGGTGACTGCGGTATTTCCTTCTTTCTATCTGACGTCATCACGTCTCTGGCGATTAGCGATGCTGAGACTCAGCTGGCATTTAAATGCCTTCCAAATTGCTGTTTGATCTCTGTTCCGGTTCTAATGTTTGTGGAGACAAAACATCCGAGAGAAACTGATGATATTACAGACACTAAGAAAAGTACCTTTGATAACCTTGCATTGTAAAATAGTGACATTAGTTTTCTATATTTTTAGAAGCCAGATCTGAAACTCAGCAAGGCATTTTGCACCACTACAATTTAGTTGTGAAATTTAATGAATATATGGCTCCTGAAGAAGCACGACTATGCGAAACATCGGCCGTTGTCAAGCCATTGTTTAAAAGTTAGTTGTTGTGGGTGCCAAAATTGAAAGATTTAAGATCATCTTTTATTAATTTGAAAGGAAATCAAGTCATGATGTTAAACATTGCACTACAATTGAAATATTTTCTAACAATGCACTACAATTGAAATATTTGTCAACATCTTGATGTTGCGCTGGAGGTGGACCCTTGGCCTGGTGCAGGATTGGTATGGCCCTCTGGTCAGACCCAGAGAGTGCCTGCCACCAGGAGGCAGAGCACAGGAGGAGACAGAGGCTAGCTGGAGCTTCGCCAATAGCAACCCGGGGTTTCCGCAGGTTGAGCCCTTGGGTATCCTGGCTGCCTGGTCTTAGGTGGGCCTCGCAGGGTCTCCTAGAGAGGAAGCATAGGGGCGTGCCCACTACGAACAAGGGTGTGCGGTCGATGTCCAGGTGAGAATGTTCGGAGGTTACAGGAGGCCAAAATAGAGTGTCCGAATGGATAGCGAGGATCAAGGACAGAGTATCAGTTCAGAATGGTCAGCCAAAGCAGAGGTCAATACCTTTAGTCAATCTGGGAGTAGTCAAGTCAGGCAGAGGTCAAGTTCCAGGCAGCGGTCAGACGAAGTCAGTGTACAGGCAGAAGTTAGGTTCCAGGCAGCGATCAGACATGGTCAGTAAAAGGCAGAAGTCAAGATACGGGCAGCAGTCAGACGAGGTCAGGAGCAAGCAAAGGTCAGTACTGTGAGATCAATCCAAAGGGTACTACTAGGAATGGAGAGACGAAGGAGCAGGAGACGCTGGAATAGGAGACTTTGGAACAGGAGACACTGGAACAGGCAAATTAGACAACACCGGAGTGTACGACCCAATTGCCAAGGCAGGGATCATGGGTCTGAACCCTGCCATATATTTGCTTGTTTCGGCCTTCTTGTTTGGTTACACTTGTTAATCCCCCAAGTTCCATGTAAACCGGCCTGATATGAATCCCACTCATGAAGTCCGGTATAGAAATATATTAAATAAATAAACAAATAAATAAATATATATGGTGGTTCTGTGATGTCATCAGCGTGTGCCTCCCGGGGTTTTCCCATGCTAGGCCCTTTAAAGGGCTGCAGGTTGGCCGCGCGCGTGCCTGGGGGCAGGCCGAGGATGCCGAGCCCTGACGGGAGCTCAGCTGTGGGCCTGTCTGTTTGCGGGGGAACCGGGGACACCGCGAACTGGCTGCAGCTGCGGAGGAGGAGAGCCCGGAGCTCGTGGACGGGAAAGCAAGGTGAGTAGGGCCGGCCACGGAGCAGTCGTGGCCAGGACACGCAACACTTGAAACCGGAAATGATTGAGTAGTCCGGAAGACTTTGTCGGTGGAAGAGGTACTTCGTCTGGCTTGCTGATGCGACTTCATAATTAAATATATTATATATTTAAATTTACAATTTTTGATATTTAATAGAAAAATTCAACACAAAAAATATTTGGAGTGAATGTTGGTATAGAGAAATGATTACTGGTGTTCCCCCTTTTTTGTATAACTCAAAAGTTAGTCAGCTAAATGAATATTTGAGCACATATCCCTTTACATTTTAGCCACCTAATAAATTAGGTGGCTAGAATGTAGCCGGCTAAGATAGGGGCATTTCAGGGACATAACTGGGAGGAGTTGAGTTAGCTCCAATATTCAGTTAGCCGGATGACTTAGCTAAGTCTGGTCAGGCCAAAGAGCTGCCCTAAAGTTAAGTGGCTATAGGTAGCCAGCTAACTTTAAGGTAGCCGGCTTTATTCAATAGTATGTTTGCAGTACTTAATATACCTCCAAAGTTAGCCAGCTAAGTTTATCTGGCTAACTTTACTATCCTGACTGTCTGAATATGGATCTCTAAAAAAGAATAAGAACTGAACAATTATCTAAAGACTTTTCACTATTTATCTAGTGCCTCAAGAGATCAGGAAATAAGGCTGTCCACAGAAACTGAACATCTGCTCTCTCTGTTTTCCCAGTTGAGACTAGAGTTTCAGAACTTTCAGGGCTGGTTCTCTGTCTGCAAGGCCAATCAAGGCACAAAATACTAAGAGCTTTCTCACCAATGACCTTCTGGCTAGTAATGAAATGGCACTGCAGGTTGTTTCAGTCTTGCATGTCCTTAGGGATGCTGGGATGTATATGAAGTTCAAGCTTCCTGCTAAATCAAAGCAGCATCCAAAACCTCTATTTGAATTACAGTGCAAAGGTCACACATCCCCTGCTGGCCAGCACACAGGAAATGAACTCTCTGGGGAAAAGTGTCACAGGGCAGAACAGTAAACTACAGAGCATGCAAAACTCATGTTTCGCCATAGGGCGGCACCTGGATATTTCATGTCTTTGGAGACCTGGTAATTTCAAGAAACTTCTGGCATCTTTTGGTGAAACCTAAAGTTCCAAGTATGTTGAGAGGGGGATAGCTGAAAATTAGGAACACTGCTTTGGGGGGGGGGGGGGGGGGGGAGGAGGAGTAGTAAAGGGAAGGCATTGAGGGAGATGACAGGTTTAAAGAAGGGGGGTTGTCACTAATGAACAGCTGGATCAAGTACTGGAAGGAAGAACGGGCCTAGGAATTGAGCAGATGCACAATGTAAAATGAAAATGTTAGATATTCCATGGAATATGCCTTTCCAATCTTAAAAAGAAATGTACTGCTTACCAGTGTATATAAAAAATGTGTGAATGGACATTAGCCAGCGTCGAAGTTTCCACACTTGGCACTACTGATCACAGTTCCCATATGTCCAATATACATGCACACACATTTTTCACTAGAAAGTTTCAAACTCTCAAATCTTGTCACGTCTGAGAAGCATTTTATGGTCTCTATCTTCTATCTATAATAAACCCTAACCAAAGGAGATCTGGGCGTGCCTAGCAATGAAGTTAGTTGTCATATGTACACATACAAAGTTGCTTTGTTTTTCCGGCAGGAAGGATAACAAAAAAAAAAAAAGCTTGACGTGCGTCTTTTGGTCCCTTCTCTGGGCTTTGCCGGAAGCCTGCCGGCTGCTGAGTCACTCGGGTCAGGGCGAGGTGAGTAAGGATGCCACGGGTGCTGAGAGCGCAGCAGAGCGGCACGTCCCGTCCCGTCCCGGCGCGCGCCCGCGCTCCCTCGGACTCCGTCTGACGCAACCCCCATGGGAAACCCGCGCGGCGATTTAGACAATCCCGTACGTCATTGGCGGATGCCTCCCCCGCCTCCACCTCCCCCTGGCCTGCATGATGCAATGGGTTTACACACGCACGTATGCACGTGCTCTTGCGCAGGCTTTGGGTCCGTAACCCTGCCCTGGGATTCCCGGCTCGTTCACGTGGTGGGCGGGAAGCGCGCTCGGCGCGGCGCCTCGCGGTCATGCGCTAAGCGGATGATGCTTCTCTAAGGAGTTTGCGAACGGCGACCGTAGCGAGAGCACGGAATTGGAAGAGGGAGGGGTGAAAGCGCTTCGGCGGGAGGTTGGAAGGCAGTTTTGCCGGGAGGGGGCGGGGATGAGGGAAATATTTCGAAAGGGTCTATAGAAATCACATCCTCCTTTCACTGTCAGGTTGGTGTTTTATCAAAATCAGTATTTAAGCTTCTTCTTTTTTTTTTTTTTTAAGACAATGGAATGCGCCTGTACAGTGACACTTTGTAGTTATGACAAGATTCCAAAGTACCTTTTCAACATCCCTTCAGACTCTTACACAGGCATAAAGAAATGTGTTAATACATTTATTCCCAAAAATATGTAAGAGATGACGCCTTTTTGTTGGACTAACTGAATACATTTCATGACTAACTTCCAGAGCCTAAACTCTACTCTTCAGTTAAGCAAACTAGTGATGGCAGTGGAGACAAGAATAATGTCTAAATTCCAGAAATCATGGGATAAAAACATAAACATGAATATATGATTTTCCTTACTGGGTCCGACCAAGGGACTATCAAGCCCAGCATCCTGTGTCCAACAGTGGCCAATCAAAGTCACAAGTACGTGACAAATACCCAAACATTAAAAAGATCTCAAGCTACTATTCCTTATTGATTAATAGTAATTTATGGACTTTTCTAGGAACTTATCCAAACCTTTTTTTAAATCCAGTTACATTCATTGCCGTAACCACATCCTCTGGCAATGAATTCCAGAGATTAACTATGCACTGAGTGAAAAAGAAATTTCTCCGATTTGTTTTAAATGAGCTACTTGCTAACTTCATGGAGTGCCCCCTAGTCCTATTATCTGAGAAAGTAAATAACCAATTTATATTAACCTGTTCAAATCCTTTCATGATTTTGTAGACTTCTATCATATCTCCCCTCTGCTGTCTCTTCTCCAAGCTGAACAACCCTAACCTCTTTAACCTTTCCTCATAGGGGAGCTGTTCCATGCCCCTTATCATTTTGATCGCCCTTCTCTGCACTTTCTCCATTGCAACTATACATTTTTTGAGATGCAGCAACTAGAATTGCACACAGTATTCAAGGTGCGGTCTCACCATGGAGCGATACAGAGTTATTATGACATTCACTGTTTTATTTGCCATTCCCTTCCTGAAGGTTCTGAATATGTATACCCTGGAAGAGAGGAGATGCAGGAGAGAATGATACAGACCTTCAGATACATAAAATGTTTCGATGATGTATGGACTTCAAACCTTTTCCACTGGAAAGAAAACAATAGAACTAAGGGTCATGAAATGAAAGTCCAGGGGGGATGAATCAGAACCAACCTCAGGAAATATTTCTTCAAGGAGAGAGTGGTGGAGGCTTGCAATGCCCTTCCTGAGGAGGTGGTAAAGAAGAAAACAGTCAAAGAATTCAAAGGAGCATGGGATCTCTAAAGGCTAGAAGACAAATGAGATTAGCGTGCAGGGGGATAACATGCTGGTACAGCGTTTACTACACTTAGCAGAAAGCATGGAGATTACTACCCTTAACCAATATGGTTTGATGCTTTTAATGCAACTGCAACATTGTTCCCCGCATAATTGACAGGAGGATAAGGGGAATTTGATTCAGATGACAACCGAGGGTCCAGACTTCCATGGTCTGGGTAGATACTGTTACACGGACATAAGGGAAAAAGCACAGGACTGCTTCTATGGCCAAGTCCTAAGGAAATGAAGAAAGCATGCATGGGGGTAACTTGCTTGGGCAGCAGTTATTACTTTTAACCAAATAATCCTTGATACTTTTGATTCAACTCCAACACTGCTCTCTGCTTCAACAGTAGGGGAAAAGGGGAATTAGATTTAGACACAGCTGTCGAGGGCACTGACTTTTACAGTCTGCATAGCTGATGAGCATGGGAGTAACCAGCCAGTGCAGCGGTTACTACCCTTGATACAAGCATGGGATTACTACCCTTAACCAATTAGCCTTGATGCTTTTGATGCAACTTCAACATTGCTTGCTGCTTTGTAGGAGGGGGTGGGGGCTGAAAGGAAAGAGAAATTTGAATTCAGGGACAACCAACATGAGCCATGACGTTTTTACAGTCTGGTGTACTGATGCTCAGACATTAAGAAAAAAAAAAAACACAGGACTGCTTCTACGGCCAAGTGCACATCAAGCAAAACTGACTGAATCATGTTCCTTTTCTGCCGTCATTTCTGTGTTTCTATGTAATAGTTCCTAACATTCTGTTTGCTTTTTTGACCGCCACAGCACACTGAGCTGGCGATTTCAATGTATTAAGCACAGGGTGATCTTTGAGGGAGTGGTAGGAATTGTAGAGCTAAGCAGTTATGTAGATGGACAGACCTGATAGACTACATGGGCTTTTTCTGCCACCATATATCTATATTTCTGTTTTAAATATAACTTTGTAGAGTGTCACCTAGTCCTAGTTGTATTTGAAAGGATAAATAACAGTTCTTTGTTTACTCAGAGCCAGGACCAGCTTTTTTCTGCACCCGGGGCAAATAATCATAATTATGCCCGCGCCCTCCCTCGCCCTCGTGCACACACACACACACTTTGGGGTAGATTTTCAAAAACCGCGAATAGGCGTACATTTGTTGGCTCTCCAGGCGCAAACAAAAGTACGCTGGATTTCAGTAGATACGCGCGTAGCCGCGCGTGTCCGCTGAAATCCGGGATCGGCGCGTGCAAGGCTATCGATTTCGTATAGCCGGCGCGCGCCGAGCCACGCAGCCTACCCCCGTTCCCTCCGAGGCCGCTCCGAAATCGGAGCGGCCTCGGAGGGAACTTTCTTTTGCCCTCCCCTCACCTTCCCCTCCCTTCCCCTACCTAACCCACCCGCCCGGCCCTGTCTAAACCCCCCCTTTACCTTTGTTGGGGGATTTACGCCTCCCGGAGGGAGAAGTAAATCCCTGCGCGCCAGCGGGCCGCTAGCGCGCCGGGCCGCGATCTGGGGGCGGGTCCGGAGGGCGCGGCCACGCCCCCGGGCCCGCCCCCAGAACGCTCCCGACACGCCCCGAAAACGCCGCACGGTTCGGGCCCGCCCCCCAACACGCCCCCTCCGAAAACCCCGGGACTTACGCGAGTCCCGGGGCTCTGCGCGCGCCGGTAGGCCTATGTAAAATAGGCCTACCGGCGCGCAGGGCCCTGCTCGCCTAAATCCGCCCGGATTTGGGCGGATTTAGGCGAGCAGGGCTCTTAAAATCCGCCCCTTTGAGTTTTAGTTGGAAACAATGTGGTTTATTATGCATTCCACATGACAGTGAGCCTGTAATACTGATATAACTAGGATAATGTAACAGTAATAAGTAAGTTATTCCATAAGGAAACATCTTTAATGTCTATTGTCACAGAAAAACTGCCACTCTCATTCGGGAAAATAATCAGACACAATACAGCTCCATACAAAAACAGGCTAGGCTAGGGGTGGCCTGTCTTACGCACGAATAGTCACAAAACCAGAACACACAGCAGTAAAGACCCTTTGAACAGAGCAGAAATTGTCTTCCCCCACCCCACCAAAGGGCCAGCTCTGATTGGCTCTCCACCATATTTCCATCAGTTTGTCTATCTCTCCCCACACTCAGTCCAGCCTCTCTGTCCCTCTGTCTTTCCCATCCACCACTCTGCCCAACCTCCCTCTCACTCTGTCTTTCCCCTCACCCCCACACTCTGCCCAGCCTGTCTCTCTGAGCACTCTGCTCAGTTTCTCTGTCCCTCTATCTCCCCATCCTCCACACACTGCCCAGCCTCTTTCACTCTTGTCTCTCTACACTCTGCCCAATCTCTCTCTCTATCCCCACCATTCCCTACTCGCTGTCCAGCCTCTCTGGGCGGATGGGCAGACTAATTGGGCTGCAGAGTATTTTTCTGCCATTATATTTCGGTTTCTCCCCTACCTCCCAGCTTCTCTCTCTTCCCCACTCTATCACTCTGCCCAGCCTCCATCCCCTCGTCCTCATACTCTGGCCATTATGCTCTGCCCCTACCCATACACCCTGCCTAGTCTTTTTCTCCCTCGGTCTCTCCCCCCCCCCCCCCCGGCCCCCAACCTCCCATCCTCTTCCCAGCCTGTCTCTCTACTCTCAGCAAAGCCTCTGTCTCTTCTCCCTACCTCCAGGCTTTCACTCTGAGTCTCCACATTGTGCTCAGCCTCTTCTGCCACAACCCCAAAGGCTACCCAGGCTTTCATTTCCCCCTTCCCCGCTCCCTTTGCCCAGCCACTCTCTCATCTTCCCCCACACTCTGCTTAGTCTCTCACATTGCCTCTCTCAGTCTTTCCTTCTTTCAGCAGTTTCTCAAATTTCCTTGCCCCCTTCACCCTCCTCCCCTCCCCCCCCAATGCTGTTTCTTATCTTGCCCTGGCCTCCTCTTTCAAACTCCCATGGCTGGCAGGTAGGCTTCAGCCCAAGATGAAAATGTAAAAAATGATTGTTTTATTCTATTTACTCACTTGATAGAGCAAGGTAATGCCCCATTTATATTGGGTGTCCCATTCAGCCCTGAGCTGGAAGAGGCTTGTGGCACCCTGATGTTCTGTATTTTTTCACTCTGAGCACCCAGGCAAGGGAAAGAGCTTGGCGGATAAAAGAGAGGTCAGTATCACCTCCGAGGCTCAGACAAGCTACGAGAACACTCCCGACGGGCTCCCCCTGTAGTTGGGAAGTCCCAGAAAAGCTACATAGCAGCCCAGGGCAGGGAAGAGCGGTGCTGCTGACAACTGTTCCATGCAGACAGGAAATGACGCGCGAGAGGGAGAGAGAGAGGTGGTGACAGCGGCTCAACAGCTAACAGGGCTTCTGGGTTTGCCGCTTTATGACCCTCAGAACTTTCTCCAACTTTGAACTTTACTTTTTTTTAGGCTGCAGTCTAGGGTGCAGTGCTCTGTATGTTCAAAGGGGCAATACAGTTCTGTGCCCAGCAGCAGCCCCATCCGAGTCCCAGCGGTGGTGCGGTCGGCAGGTCAGCAGGGTGCATACCAGAAGCAAAAAGGGCCTCCACATGCTCTAGGCCCCTTTTGTAAACTTGCTCACAGAAAGTTATGTCTTTAACATGTAACTTCCCCTGTGAGCAAGCTGTAGCTCAAGCTGGAGGGAGGAGGGGTAGTAGGAGTTGTTGCTGCTTCCGCCCTTCTGATCACAAGCATAGGAGGAGAGGAGGGGGCAGAGGCAGAGTCACTCTCGTTGTCAGGGGCGGCCCCTGCAGTCCTCCCTGTTCCGACCCCCGTGGCCATGCTTATGCCTGCCCTACAGAGACACACAATGCAAGCTGGGAAGTACAGCACTGACGCCCACTGTGGTGCTGCACCAGGGGCAGCTGCCCGTTTGCCCTCCCTCCCCCCAGTCCCTGACACTATGTTTATTGTTCCACCCAACTCAAGATTCTATGGACCTCTATCATATCTTCTCTCAGCTTCTTCTTCAGGCTGAAGAAACGTTTCTTATAAGGGAGCCGTTCCATCCCCTTTATCATTTTGATCATTCTTCCATGTATCTTTCTACTAAATCTTTTGTGAAATGGGGTGACCATAAATGCAAACTATACGCAACATGTGGTTGTGGAATGGATCGCTACAGAGGCATTATAAATATTTTCTGTTTAATTTACCATTCCTTTTCTAATAATATCTAACATTTAATTTGCTTTTTTTGACTGCCACCATGCACGTGGCTGACTGTTTTAAAGTATTGTCCACAATGATTCTAACATCCATTTCCTGGATGGTGACACCCAATATGGAACCCAGCATCATGTATCTGTAGGTTGGGTATTCTTCCCTATATGCATTACTACACTTTTCCATCTTAAATTTCATCTGCTGTTTAGATGCCCAATCCCCCAGTCTTGCCAAGTCCTTTTGTAGTTTCTCACAATCAGCTCATGAACTAACAACATTGAATAATTTTATATCACCTACAAATTCGATCACTTCACTCATCACTCCCTTTTCCACATAATTTATAAATATAAAGCACAATTCTGAATACAGATCCCTAAGGCATACCTTTATTTACCATACTCCATTGAGAGAAATTATCATTCAGTTCTACTTTCTGTTTCTTATCCTTTAGCTAGTTACAAATCCACAATTGGACATTGCTTCCTATCCTATGACTTTTAAATTCCTCATGAGTATCTCTCAAGAGGGACTTTGTCAAATGTTTTCTTAAAATCCAGATATACTATATCAGCTGACACCCTCGTCATTATGTATGTTAAGCCTTTCAAAAAATTAAACAAATTTGTAAGGTAAGATTTCCCTCTGCTAAATCTATGTTGTCTTTGCTCCAAACTAGAAACTAGAAGTTAATACTTTTAACCTACAAAATGCATTTTAATGTTAAATTAAAAATGCATAATGTGTTCCAAACAAATAAGCACTGACACACATAGTTTTTGACACTAAATTGTTACTGTTCTATGATGGCACATGGTTAATTTGTAATCTATACCACTCATATTTTTCGTTAACGTGCCTTTTTGTAAATCGTTGTGATGGTTATCTAACTCAACGACAGTATAGAAGAGTTTTTAAATAAATAAATAAATAAATAAATAAATAAATAAGTCTCTGTCTATCCAGAAGACCAATAATTTTGTTCTTCAGAATACCTTTTACTATTTTGCCTAACACAAATGGCCTGCTGTCTAATCTTTAGTTTCCAAGGTCATCCCCGGAGCACTTTTAAAAAATGGACATTATGTTGGCCACCCTCCAATCCTCAGATAATGTAGCTGTTTTGAATGAGATGTCAGTGATTACTAGTAATAAGTCTGCAATTTCGTTTTTGAGTTCTTTCAGAACTCTGTATATCATTTGGTCCTGGTGATGTGTTACCCTTTAGTTTGTCGATCAGCTGTAATACATCTTCCCGTGATTTGATTCAGTTCTGATTCGTCACACTCAGAACTTTTGCGGTGTTTTTTGTTTTACAAATATTTATTTATATTCCACTTTTTGTGACCATTCAAAGTGGATTACATACAAGCACTATAGATATTTCCCTATACTCAGAGGTCTTACAGTCAAAGGAGATAATTTTCAAAAGACTGTTTATGCATGTAAAACTGGGTTTTACGCACACAAGTGGGCTTTTGAAAATTGCTGCTTTTCCGTTCATAACTCCTTTGAAAATTCACTCCATAGGGCTGACTTTTCAAAAGGTTTTTCATGCATGCATGCACTTTTCGTGCTAAAAGTGAGCTTCTCGAAATTTGTACGATATATAGATGCAACTTTTACACACACACACACCTCCTTTGAAAATTGCTTCCTAAGTTTGTATCTCTCCAAGACTCTCTTCAGTAAACACCAAAGCAAACAAATCATTTAGATTTTCTGCTATGACCTTCTCTTTCCTACATGCCCCTGTAACCCCTTGGTCTTTTAGCAGACCTGCCGACTACCTAACAGGCTTCTTGCTTCGAATATGCTTGAAAAGTTTTTATTTTGAGCTTAGGCCTCTCTGGCAAGTTTCTCTTCAAATTCTCTCGTGGCTTTGGCTTTACATCTGGCTTGCCAGTGCTTATGGGCTTTCTTATTTTTTTCATTTGGGTCCACCTTCCAATTTCCGAAAGATGTCCTTTTGGCTTTAATAACCTCTTTCCCCTCACCACTTAACCATGGTGGCAGTCGTTGGGTCTTCTTTCTATCTTTTTTAATGTATGGAATATATTTAGTCTAGGCTTTGAAGATGACGTCCACATTCAAAAGCCATTTAGACGGATAACTCAAAAGTTATCCGTCTAAATGGCAAAACTGGCATATTCAGCCACTTAGGGGCATTCTAGGGAGGGGCAGAGGTATCTGGTTAACTTAGCTGAATATGGGGTATATCAGGCTAGTTCACCTGAATAACTTTACACATAACCTGATATATTCAAAAGAATATAGCTAGTTACACAGTGGTCCAAAGTAAAACACGGGAAGATAGATAGGGTCTACAGGCCCTATCTAAACCCCTCCTCCCTTCCCCGTGAGTTCCAAAAGCTCGGCTCGCCCCCCTACTCAATTTGGCCACATGTTAACTTAAAATAATCGGGCCAGGGTCAGAGCTTCATTCCCTTTTCCAACCATCCTCTTGATCCCAGGTCATGTTTTTGAAAGAAAAATCTGATTCCCTCCAGGGCCCCTCCCTAGCAGGACCCCCCCCCCCATCTCTCACCCCCATCCCCCCCACCTCTCTGTACTTTAAATAGATGATTTGTTGAGGCCTGGATCACGGTAGCATCCTACCGTGATCCGGGCCCAGTGCTTCTTGCCTTTGAAACTCACAGGGACGGGAGAAGGGGATCAGGTTATATTTAAAGTTATCCAGCTACCGTTATCTGCATAACTGTAATCAGGGATATTCAGTGGGACATTTATTCCACTGAATAACCTGGACAAGTTATCCGACTAGCCTTAGCTGGATAACTTGTCTACCAAACAGCCTACTGAATATTGGCCTCAAATGTTTTTAAACATTTCCACGCTACATGCAAAATTAAAAAAATATATATTTTATTTATCAGTTTCAATTATATTTATACAAGACCATAATCTTGACACAGAAATCCAGATCTGAATTACAAACTATACATACCACAACCTAAAGAAAAAAACAAATTATAAGGATAATAAGTAACAGTAACAGTGACTCAAATGATTAGGATCTAGAAAAATATAGGAAGCATCTCTATATTTCACATAACATTTGCTTGTAAATTTTAGAAAAAGTTTTTCCACCCAGTTATAGTACCCTTGTCCGCATAAGAACAAATTGTTTCTGCTTGTTTAGGTATGTCAGGAAATGCTTTAACTTTAAGCTGTATGAAGGATTCCAAATGGTGCTTAAAATAAAGCTTCAATAGGCAGTCTCGATCAGGTTCCAACACAAATGTCACAATTAGTGTACCCATAGAGGCCAGTTCAGTATCTGATGTTTCAAGCTGAGCAGACATATCTAAATTTGACTCTCTATTTATAGTTGGGAATAACTCCTGTGGTTCTGCCTCCATTCCTTCATTTCGTCTCTTAAAAGGAGGGAGATAATATATCTTAGATATAGGAGGAATGGATTGCTTAGTAATTTGTAACACCTCAAGCATATATCTTTTAATCATATCTCTAGGGGAAATATGAGGCACTTTGGGAAAATTTATGAATCGGAGATTCCTGTTCCTAAGTATGTTCTCAGTGTTTTGGCAGGGGAGAAGAAAAAAGGGTTCGCACTCACAAAGCGGGGAGTAGCTGGCTTGTTACGGCGGTTACTACCCCAAACCAAATGTACCTGATACTTCACTCTCGACGCATATCCAGCATGGCTCTCTGCTTCAACGGCATGGGAGAAAGACTGATACATCACAAATTTCCAGCATAGCTCTCTGCTTCAACGGCAGGGGAAAAGAAAAACTGATATTTCACGCATATCCAGCATAACTTCAACGGCAGGGGAGAAGAAAAAAGGATTCACACTCACAAAGCGGGGAGTAGCTGGCTTGTTACGGCGGTTACTACCCCAAATCAAATGTGCCTGATACTTCACTTTCGATGCATATCCAGCATAGCTCTCTGCTTCAACGGCAGGGGAGAAGAAAAAAACTGATACCTCACGCATATCCAGCATAGCTCCCTGCTTCAACGGCAGGGGAGAAGATAAACAACCAATAAGGGCTGTATAACATAATCTGGGTAAAAACAAATAAGCATGGGTGTAGCTTGCTTATTGCGGCGGTTACTACCCCTACTACCTCTAACTAATCAAGCTAGATATTTCACTTGGATGCAGCTCCATCACCGCTCTCTACATTAATGGCGGGGGTGGAAGGGAATTAGAACCAAGAGCTAAGAGAAACAGATAAGTATGGGAGAAGAAATGAGGGAAGCTTGCTGGGCAGACTGGATGGGCCATTTGGTCTTCTTCTGCCGTCATTTCTATGTTTCTATGTTTCTATGTTTACAGAAAGAATGGAATTTTCCTTTAAAATTGCCTGCTGCACTAGTTTGACATGCTCGAAATCAGAGACAATAGTTGAAACTGGTCTTTTTAGGTTTTTTTTAAGTAATGTCCTCATTTTTTTGTGGTCTCCATTTTTAAAGTTAAATGCTATTTAAGTACTTTTCCTTGTTTTTTTTTTTTTTTAAGGAAAATTGCCATTCTCACAGGACAAGCAGGATAGTAATCCTCACATAAGGGTGACATCATCAGGATGGAGTCCAATCACGGAAAAATTCTGTCAAAGTTTCCAGAACTTCCATGCCCAGCATGGCACTAACCCTGCAGCCAGCAGGGGTCCCCCTTCAGTCTTCTTTTTTCCGCGCAGCAGTAGCCTCGCGGTAAAGGAGCTCTGTAGAGCTTCCTGACAGGAATTTTCCTCACGGAATTACTAAAAGTTAATTTGCCCCACAGGGGTCCTTCCTCTAACTTTTTTCAGATCGTGTACTCTGGTAAGTTTTTACCCGTTTTCCGTTGATTACCGTCGAGTTTGGCCCTTGCGGCCCACTGGCCGTCGACCATACCGCGGCTCGATTTTTTCCATGGCCATGGCATCGGGGTTCCATCGCTGCCCGGACTGTACCCGCACCATGTCTATCACAGACCCCCATAAAGTCTGTGTAATGTGTCTAGGATGCGAGCACGATGTCTTGACCTGCACCAAATGTGCCCTAATGACACCAAAAGGTCGCAAGGCCAGAATGGAGAAGATGGAACTTCTCTTCCGTGCTCAAACCCCGACTCCATCCATTGCATCGATGTTGTCAGAGCCGGCACCTTCAACTTCGCGCCAGCATCGACCACCAGCCAGTGACCGCCCGGCATCGACGACGTCTCGGCCATCGACATCCTCTACTCCCCCTCAGGACCGAGGGGATCGCAGGGACAAACATCACCGTCGACACCGTAAGTCTCAGACCATCGAGGGAGCGAAATCATCGACCTCGCCATCGTCCGAGCCGCTGTTGAAGAAACCCCGTCCAGAAAAGGCACCGATCGTTTCTGTGACTGGGTCACCGAGGCAACCCTCACCCGACAGGGGATCGGGAGCCGCAACTCCTCCTTTAATGGTCCCTCCGGCTATGCCTCTGCCTCCCTCTTCTGTTCCAGAGCCAGGGCTACTTGCTCCAGGTCTCCGAGAAGAACTGGACCGGATGGTTCAGGAAGCCATCAACAAGGCGATGCAACGACTTCAGGTTCCTTCGGCACCGACACCAGTACCGATTGCGGAACCGATTATCGACCCGATTCCTGAAGTGCTGGCACCGCTGCTCTTCAGGATGGAAGTGCTCATGGCCGCTTTTCCACCGATGGATCCCGGGTCTCCGATGGCTCCGGTGCCCTCCCCATTTACAATGTCATTGGGAGGAGAAACACCGTTCCGCATCCCTCCATTGGGAGTTCTGCCTCAGCCATCGATGCCGATACGTCCCTCGCCACTGATCCAACCATTGGTGCCGATAC
This sequence comes from Rhinatrema bivittatum, assembly GCF_901001135.1. NCBI lineage: Eukaryota > Metazoa > Chordata > Amphibia > Gymnophiona > Rhinatrematidae > Rhinatrema > Rhinatrema bivittatum. The sequence goes on from NC_042616.1 coordinate 302,372,149, forward strand.
GTCCATCAGTGCCACCGAGCCATCCATCAATGCCCTTGATGCCTGTGCTGGTGCCTTTGATGCCTTCATCGGTGCCTCCAATAATTCCTTCGATTCCTTTGGAGCCTAGACCAGGACCTTCAGGTATCCCATCTTCACGTCCCACTCTAGTTCCTAGAGGGACAGGTGCTGATCCTTATGATACCTGAACTGATGATTCCTCTCCAGACACCAATGATTTACCTTCACCACCTTCACCCACTCAATGCGTGGATGAGACGATGGTGCAAGGAAGAGGGATTCAGTTTTGTTAGGAACTGGGGAACCTTTTGGGGAAGGGGGAGTCTCTTCCGAAGGGAGGGGTTCCACCTTAACCAGGGTGGAACCAGACTGCTGGTACTAACCTTTAAAAAGGAGATAGAGCAGCATTTAAACTAGAACAAAGGGGAAAGCCAACAGTCGCTCAGCAGCCATGGTTCGGAGAGAGGTATCTTCAAATGATACTAATGATGCATTAGAATTAGCGCATCCTGACAGTGAGGTTCCAATAAGAAAAGTAGTCCAAGCGCCTGTAACTAAAAACTCACCTGAGCTAAAAAATTCTAACTTATCCGTATCAATTAAAAAGCAGAATGAAAATACAAACAAAAAACAAACTTTGAAATGTTTATATGCTAATGCCAGAAGTCTAAGAAGTAAGATGGGAGAATTAGAATGTATAGCAGTGAATGATCACTAATATACCACTCAGTGCAGCTTGTCAATCACCAATTGGAAGCTTGGTCCCAATTTCAACACCATCAATCATAAAGGGACACTCTTTCCTGTTCACCCCGCTATTGTTGGACGTAATGTCATTAGACCATCATAATAGGCATCATAGTGAGGTATAGTTATACCGATATTACTCAGCCTTATATTTAATCATAGGTCCAAACATAAAATATATTTTTTTCTTTTTTCTTATGCGTGATCACAACTACTTGTGTAAATCATAAAATTCCCATTATTCAAAACATCGTCTTCTTAATATAAACTTATCTGTGTATCGCTGTTACGAAGATTCTTGTTATCTTGTTATCTTGAATCAAAACTCGCCAGCTCAGATGCCCGAAATGTTAGTAGCGATATGTTCATTCCTCATACCGCTGAAAAGTGCCCGACATTGCACAATGTTTCAGACTAATGTTCAGTCCTTCTTCAAGGGCTAAAGTCTACGTCACAAAAACAAAAGATTAGTCTCTGCAGTCATACTGTTTTCACACTTTATCAACCTCTTCTTGTACTCACTTTTCGAATAGCATGGCAGCTCACGGCGTTTTTCTTAACTTTCTTTTCCGGTTAGCTCGCACCGCCCATGCTATTCGAAAAGTGAGTACAAGAAGAGGTTGATAAAGTGTGAAAACAGTATGACTGCAGAGACTAATCTTTTGTTTTTGTGACGTAGACTTTAGCCCTTGAAGAAGGACTGAACATTAGTCCGAAACATTGTGCAATGTCGGGCACTTTTCAGCGGTATGAGGAATGAACATATCGCTACTAACATTTCGGGCATCTGAGCTGGCGAGTTTTGATACAAGATTACAAGAATCTTCGTAACAGCAATACACAGATAAGTTTATATTAAGAAGACGATGTTTTGAATAATGGGAATTTTATGATTTACACAAGTAGTTGTGATCACGCATAAGAAAAAAGAAAAAAATATATTTTATGTTTGGACCTATGATTAAATATAAGGCTGAGTAATATCGGTATAACTATACCTCACTATGATGCCTATTATGATGGTCTAATGACATTACGTCCAACAATAGCGGGGTGAACAGGAAAGAGTGTCCCTTTATGATTGATGTAGCAGTGAATGATGACATAGACTTAATTGGCATCTCAGAGACATGGTGGAAGGAGGACAACCAATGGGACAGTGCTATAACGGGGTACAAATTATATCGCAATGACAGAGAGGAGCACCCGGGAGGCGGTGTGGCGCTTTATGTCCGGGATGGCATAGAGTCCAACAGGATAAACATCCTGCATGAGACTAAATGCACAATTGAATCTTTATGGGTAGAAATCCCTTGTGTGTCGGGGAAGACTATAGTGATAGGAGTATACTACCATCCACCTGGTCAAGATGGTGAGACTGACAGTGAAATGCTAAGAGAAATTAGGGAAGCTAACCAAATTGGTAGTGTGGTAATAATGGGAGACTTCAATTACCTTACTCATACAGGGGAGTCAGTGGTTAACCACAACACAGAATCAAATAACCAAAAATGTGGAACTTCAAATAACCAAAAATGTGGAACCTCAATTACCCCAATATTGACTGGGTAAATGTATCATCAGGACACGCTACAGAGATAAAGTTCCTGGATGGAATAAATGATAGCTTTATGGAGTAATTGGTTCAGGAACCGACGAGAGAGGGAGCAATTTTAGATCTAATTGTCAGTGGAGCACAAGATTTGGTAAGAGAGGTAACGGTGGTGGGCCGCTTGGCAATAGTGATCATAATATGATCAAATTTGAATTAACGACTGGAAGGGGGACAGTAGGCAAATCCACGACTCTCGTGCTAAACTTTCAAAAGGGAAACTTTGATAAAATGAGAAAAATAGTTAGAAAGAAACAGAAAGGAGCAGCTACAAAAGTAAAAAGTGTGCAAGAGGCGTGGTCATTGTTAGAAAATACCATCCTAGAAGCACAATCCAGATGTATTACACACATTAAGAAAGGTGGAAAGCAGGCAAAACGATTACTAGCATGGTTAAAAGGGGAGGTGAAAGAAGCTATTTTAGCCAAAAGATCTTCATTCAAAAATTGGAAGAAGGATTCAACAGAGGAAAATAGGAAAATGCATAAACATTGGCAAGTTAAATGTAAGACATTGATAAGACAAGCTAAGAGAGAATTTGAAAAGAATTTGGCCATAGAGGCAAAGACTCACAGTAAAAACTTTTAAAAATATATCCGAAGCAGAAAGCCTGTGAGGGAGTAAGTTGGACCGTTAGATGATCGAGGGGTTAAAGGGGCACTTAGAGAAGATAAGGCCATCGTGGAAAGATTAAATTATTTCTTTTCTTCGGTGTTTACTGAAGAGGATGTTGGGGAGGTACCCGTACTGGAGAAGGTTTTCATAGGTAATGATTCAGATAGACTGAATGAAATCACGGTGAACCAAGAAGATGTGGTAGACCTGATTGATAAACTGAAGAGTAGTAAATCACCTGGACCGGATGGTATACACCCCAGAGTTCTGAAGTAACTAAAAAATGGAATTTCAGACCTATTAGTAAAAATTTGTAGCCTATCATTAAAATCATCCATTGTACCTGAAGACTGGAGGATAGCTAATGTAACCCCCGAAAAGATCCAAATGGTCCATCCAGTCTGCCCAGCAAGCTTCTTAAGGTAGTATCTGCCATGCCATGCAGATTAGCCCCATGTTTCTCTTAAGGATAGCAACTGCCATTCCGTGCAATTATTCCCAAGCCTTATGATAACCTGTAAAAAAGTTACTGCTAGCAGTAAGGCTACTGATGAGCCTTCTTGAAAATTCAGACAGTGCTTATGTATTTTGCTTATGGACTTGGCCATAGAAGCAGTCCTGTTCTTTTTCACTTATGTCTGCTTATCAGTACCCCAGACCATAAAAGTCAGGGCCCATGTTGGTTGTCATCTGAATCCAATTCCTCTTCCCTCCCCCCCCCCCCCTTCAATCAAAGTGAAGAGCATTGTCGCAGTTGCATCAAAGGCATCAAGGGTTATTGGTTAAGGGTAGTAATCCCAATCTACTGTTAAGGGTAGTAACTGCTGCTCCATGCAAGTTAGCTCCATGCTTATCAGTTTCTCAGATCGAAAAAGTCAGGGCCTGTGTTGGTTGTCATCTGAATCCAATTCTTCTTCTCCCCCCACCTCCACCTTCTGTTAAGGGTGGTAACTGTTGCTCCATGAAGGTTACCCTCATGGTTATCAGTTCCCGAAACTGTAGAAATCGGGGCCCTCATTGGTTGTGGTCTAAATCCAATTCCCCTTTTCCACCTGCTATTGAAGCAGAAAGCAATATTGCAGTAGCACAAACACCTCAAGGTTTATTGGTTAAGGGTAGTAACTGCCACACCCTTTTCGTCATTTCCATCCTCTAGCCTTTAAGGTTTTGCAGGGTTTATCCCATGCCCCTTTGAATTCTTTAACTGTTTTTGTGTTTACCACATCCTCCAGAAGGGCATTCCAGGCATCCACCATCCTATCCATGAAGAAATATTTCCTAATGTTGGTTTTGAGTCGTCCCCCCTGGAGTTTCATTTCATGACCCCTAGTGCTACTGATTTCTTTCCAACAGAAAAGGTTCAAAGCTTGGGCATCATTGAAACCTTTCATGTATTTGAAGGTCTATATCATATATCCCCTATATCTTCTCTCTTCCAGGATATACATATTTAGATCCTTCAGCCTCTCCTTATTTATTTATTTATTTTGAACTTTTCTATACCAACATTCATGTGGCAAGATACATATCATATCAGTTTACAGTGTAACATAAAATTGCAACAGGCATTACATGGAACCGGGTTACACAGAACTGGGAAAACAGAAGATACAACTGGGGGAAGAATTAGCAACTGTTAACAAGTGAGGTATTTAGAGAACGAAGAATCAATTGGGCAGAAGACTGTAAATCTCCACCCGTGCAATTTAAAATAAGTAAAGTAAAAATAAAATAAGGTTACATAAATAAATATACAATAATAAGTCAGTGAAGGAGTTCATGGAAATATTCGTAGAGGTATGTTAGTGATAATACTCGTCTGGTTATGGATAGGCTTGTTTGAAAAGTAAGGTAATGGTGAAGCTCGTCTGGTTATGGGTAAGCTAGTTTGAATAGCCAGGTTTTGAATTTCTTTTTGAAAGTCAGTAGGCATGGTTCTTGTCGGATTTCTGGGGGAAGAGCGTTCCATTGAGAGGGACCAGCGGTGGATAGAGCACGTTTCCTTAAGGCTTTCTTTGCTGGTGGGGCATAGAGTGTGCCTTTGTATGCAGATCTAATCGGTCTTGAGGATTCATAGGGACGTAGAGGAATGATGCAATCAAGAGGTGTTAGATTGTGCATGGCTTTATAAATTATCGTAAGGACTTTATAGAGAATTCTAAATTTGATGGGAAGCCAGAATAGGTTGTGAAGTATGGGTGTGATGTGCTCTCTTCTATTGGAGTTGGACAGGATCCTAGCAGCAGAGTTCTGAACCATCTGCAGGGGTCTGATAGTGTTAGCTGGAAGACCTAGAAAGAGCGAATTACAATAGTCGATTTTTGAGAAAATGATGGACTGAAGCACTGTGCGGTAGTCATGGAAGGTGGAGGAGGAGTTTCAACTTTTTCAGTACTTGAAGTTTGAAGAAACAGTCTTTTGTGGTTGTATTGATGAATTCTTTTAGGCTGAACTGTTTATCCAGAATAACCCCTCTCTGACATGTGGGGAGATATTAATTTGAGAAGTGATTGGTATTTTGTTTAGTCCATACTTGTCGTCATGTGATATAATAAGGATCTCCGTCTTGTTGGTGTTTAGGACTAGGTTCAGGCTGGCGAGGAGGTGGTTGATTGATTGAAGGCAATTGTTCCAGAAGCTGAGAGTTTTGGAGAGGGATTCCTTGATGGGGATTAGTACCTGCACGTCGTCAGCGTATATGTAGTGTTTTAGATTAAGATTTGCTAGAAGCTGGCAGAGCGGAAGAAGATAAATGTTGAAAAGGGTAGGAGAGAGGGAAGAACCTTGTGGGACACCAAAGGAGGAGCTGACGGGGTGGGATTCTTTGTTATTGATTTTGACTTTAAAGCATCTATTATTGAGAAAAGATTTGAACCATCTGTGTGCCGTCCCAGTGATACCAATGTCTGTGAGGCGCTCTAAAAGAATTGCGTGGCTCACTGTATCGAATGCCGTAGATAAATTGAGAAGAGCAAGGAGGTATGGTTGTTTTTTTTCTAGGCTGAGGTTGATAGAGTCTGAAAGAGAGATTAATAGTGATTCAGTATTTAGTGATTTTCGGAATCCGAACTGTGCTGGGGCAAGAATCTTGTGTAAGTCCAGGTATTCGGAGAGTTGTTTGTTTACGATTTTTTCCAGTAGTTTCGCAATAAACAGTAAGTTAGCTATCGGACGGAAGTTGGCGGGGTCCTCAGGTGACAAGTTTGGTTTTTTTAGCAACAGTTTGAGTATCGCGATCTTAAGGGTGTCTGGAACCAGCTCTTGAGCAAGACAGCAGTTAATGATTTCTGAGATAGGCTTTGTTACGATTTTTGGGATGGAGATGAGGAGATTTGATGGTATTGGGTCCGACAGATGAGAGGATGGTTTGAGCTTCTTGAGCAAGATTTCAATTTCCAATGAGAAAGTGGGCTCGAATGATTCAAGTCTCAAATTTTGCTGAGTAGTGGTGTTATAGAGGGAATGTGACTGGTAATTGTTGGCATTAAGTGGCGCTACCAGGTTGGAGATTTTTTTATCGAAGAAAATAGCTAGTTCTGTAGCTTTGGTTTCGGCTTGGTCGTCGGGAATGGTTGGTGGGGCAGTTTTTGTAACAGATGAGACGTACGAGAACAGGGCTTTGGAGTCAAAGATGAAGTGGTGAATTTTTTGGGTGAAGAAGTCTCTCTTCGTTCGGAGGATCGTATTCCTGTAGCTGTGCATGGCATCTTTGTAGGTGGCCTTTGTCTCTGCGGAACGGTTTTTTCGCCATCTATGTTCTTTGCTTCTTAGATCTTGTTTTAGGGATTTCAATTGCGGTGTGAACCAAGGTTTTCTGTTGTCAGGGTTCGGGTGTATTACTTTGGTAATTGTAAGGCAGGTAAGATCCGCCACTTTATTGGTTATCTTGAACCATGAGGTGGTGGCTGCCTCTGCATCTGAGAGATTGAGGTGATCTAATTCTTTAGATAGGTGGGAGCTGAGGTTGTCTAAGGAGCACGGTTTCCTGAATTGGATTGTGGACTTGTGAGATGGTTGTGGAGTGGTTTTGGGGATGTCAAGGGTCGTCGTAATCAATTGATGGTCTGACCATGGAACAGGTGTGCAGAGCGGTTTGGAAGCTTGGGTGATTCTTTTGTTTAGGAAAATTAGATCCAGCGTGTGTCCAGCTTTATGAGGCACCAGGAACCTTGCCACAGAAAATTTAAACAAAACCTAAAAACCTGGCTGTTCAAAAAAGCCTACCCTTGACCGACTGAGACACATTCAAGCCGCATACGTTGCTGTGCAACCTCCCTCCTGATTCCCTCCCCCTTTACCCCTCCCTTCCCCTAGAAAAGCTCCCTACTGGATATTTCTTTATGTAGATTAATTTATTGGTTATCCTTGTTACTATTACATTTATGATATTTATTTTTCAAGTTAACTGGTAAACATGCTATGTGTTTTGCTCTACTTAATATGTTTATTGTAAAGTCTTTGGCTGAATTACTGTTTGCTGTAAACCGAGGTGATGTGCTTCACGTGCCGCGGTATATAAAAAAATCCATAAATAAAATAAATAAATGAGTGGGTCTGTCTATTATTTGTTTGAAACCCAAGTATTTGAGCGATGAGAGTAGGGTTTCACAGTTGGGGGATTGAGGAGAAGCGTCAACGTGTAGGTTGAAGTCTGCCATTATTATAGCTGGAGAATCGTATTTGATATGTTTGGCAATGCGTTCAATGAGATGTGAGGGGTCTGATCCCAGGAGCCCTGGGGGGTGATGACCAGCTTTGTGTGGACACCCAGGCAAATTTGAAGTTGGGAGGATTTGAAAAGTGTGAATTCGAGATTTGCTACAGATTCTGAGTATTGGAGAGAAAATCTTAGATCTTTTTTTGCCATTAGGAGTAGGCCTCTGCCTCTTTTTTTAGGTCTAGGGATTGAGTAGATGTCGTATATCTGAGTGGGAAGTTGGTTGGTTAGTACTGTGTCTGTGGGTTTCAACCAAGTTTCAGTTATTGCGCAAATGTCGGGTTTGGCATCCAAAAGGTAATCGTTGATAATGTGGGGTTTTTTTTTGTGAGAGATTGGGCATTGAAAAGGGTGAATGAGAATAAAGAGAGGCCCAGTAGTTGAGTGAGAGGGGAGATCGTGATGGGGATCAGCCTCTTGAGTTGAGTGTTAGGGGCAGTAATGGGTTTGGAGTTATGTCTGAAGTGATTGAAGATGATTGGGATTGGGATGGTCCGCATCTTGGTTGATGTAGGTCGGTAATTCCGCTGGGTTGGTCTGCTAAGTGTCTGTTGAGAGTCTGTCCGTTGATTACGTCTGTTAGGTGTTGATTACGTCTGTCCGTTGCTTGCGTCTATTAGGTGTTGATTGCGTCTGTTAGGTCTGTTGAGAGATTGTCCATTGATTGCATCTGTTAGGTGAGTCCGCTGAGAGTTCGTTGATTGGGTCTTCTAAGTGTCTGTTGAGTGTTTGTCTGTTGATTGAGTCAGTTGAGTGAGTCAGTTGGGTGAGTCCACTGAGTGTTTGTTGAGTGAGTGAGACTAATGCGTTGTATGAGTGATTCCGCTGAGATGTTATTTTGAGTGAGTGAGACTATAGTGTGAGCCCGTTGTGTTAATTTCAGTGAGTGAGTCCAGTGCATGAGTCTGCTGATTTCCTGTCCGCTGGTAATTCCACTGGTAGGTCACTGAATGAGATCTCGCGGTCACTGACCGCTGAATGAGACTGCTGAAAGACCGTCGGATGGATGAGACCATTGTGAGAGTGAGTCCGCTGGATTGAGTCCTCAGGGCATCTGTCTAAATGGGTCAGAGCAAATTAGAAGGTGTAAAGGATCGTCAGGATGGGACCTTTGTAATGAAAAGATGCGTACTAAGGGGCACACAAAAGGGCAGGCCCCCTTTGTCGCGCTCCTTCGGCGAGCGACGCCCGGCGCACGACGCCGGGAGGGCGGCAGGGATTTTAAATCCCCTGCAGTCGCTGGTTCATGACGTCCCGGAAGCGCCCAGCTCCTGATTGGCTGGTGAGCTGGGGAAGAAGAGGCGAGGAGTGTAGCCTGAAGAACCAGCTTGCTGGGAAGATGAGAGGATTCGCCTCATGGTCGGCGGGGGAGCCCGTTGGAGGTATGGCCTTATAAGTCCTTATAAGTCTTTATAAATCTTTATAAGTCCTTACAAGTCTTCTGATACAAACCCCACACCATTTTGACCAGTCTTCTTAGTTGCAGGGATATTTTTATTGAGGAGAAGGATTGCACAGTATGAAACATAAAAATCCCAAATGGCCCGACTCTGGCCGAGTTTTGCCCAAAATTAGGGCTGCATCAGGGGCTTATAAGCGTATGAACTATAATGTACAGAATATAATTGTCTCAGTCTGAGTATGAGTCACTTTAAATAATGTTGAAACCGCACCAGTGTCTGCAAATTGTTAATTGTAAACCGGGTTGATGTGATTCTTGTCATGAAATTTGGTATAAGAAAAGTAATAAATAAATAAATAAATAAATAAATTCTCTAAGTGATATATTTCCCGAGTATAACCAATTCAGCCGGATGTAGTATAGGCCAACTTACAGAAAACATCAGACATTGTGTTCTCATAAAAATAGCATGTATTGCTAAAACTATACCAACAACATTACAAAATCACATAATAATTACTGCATTCTCAAAATAGGAAAGCGCCACAGGCGATGCGGCCAGCTGCATACTTTTCACCTTGCCCCCTTTTTCCCCGCGGGCCATCATTCCGCTATATTTATAACGGAATGATGAATCCCGGGGTAAGTTACTTACACAGCCAGCTGTGACTATCTACCCCCTAATTTTTAAACTGTGATTTTTATTGCTTGAGAAATGCTTTGAGGTCAATATTCAAAACCTTAGATGGCATATATCTGGCTAAAAAAGGTACGTACCCAGATAGATTAGATATATTTGGTACACTGAATTTTCTATGATGGCGGTTTAGCAGAATGTTGGTGCTGTACGGTGGCATTTAGCTGGATAACAAAAAGGCATTTCAGGGCTTGTTGGGGTCATGGCCAAAATTTAGCTGGTTAAGCCCAATTTTCAGTGGCACCTGGCCATACAACAGATGATACGTATCTGGCTGTACTTGAACCTTCTATTTAGAAGCAGGCCTTTCAAAACAGGCAGATAATTTTCTTCAGATAGCATTTTACACTGCCATTGCTGCCTTTGGACTGGTTGGTGCTTATCAAAGAAGCAGAAAGCTTCCAATTGTAGATGATGTTGTCACTTATAGGCAGCATTTAAAGCATATCCAGAAGATCCAAGTCACCATTAGGCAAGTTGATATCATGGCAAATCTTAATAAATGTGCCCCATGGAATGTGGTGATCTTGGAGTATACATTAGGATGGAAAAAACATTTACAGTAGATGCCATAAAGCATTCTTCTTAACCTGTAGATAGTTTAAATCTTGCATGCAATCCTCCTCTGGAGATTACCAGAGATTTATCCTAAACTTTTTGATGAGCAGAATCTTGGCAAGGTAATGCAAGCTCCTGTCACAGTAAGCAAATTGAAGATGCTGAATTTGCTTTCCAAGTTTTAAAGATAACGTTTTATGAGGAGCAACACCAGATTTTCACAAACTCTTCTTTCTAAAGACCACCTCAGAAATTAACCTAGGTGCAGAACAGACAAAGAAGGGGGGGATACACTGTTGTCCTTATCAACAGGAAACCTTTTTCAAAGGATTTTAAGTGCACTGCAGTAGAAAAGAAAGCCCTAGCAGTAATTAGGGGTCAGGAAATCCTTATGGTAATATTTGTTCAAATGAGACTTTACTTTTGTAACAAATCACAAATCCCTGGAATGAACTGACAGAAATACATTCCAATGGAAAAGTGATGAGAGAGTTGTTTTTTTTTGTTTTTGTTTTGTTTTGTTTTTTAAATCGTTTTTGTTTCAGAGTGCAGGAGGTAAAGAGAGGTAAGTTTGAGTTGAAGGGATGAAGGAATGGATACTGTCCAGACTGGAAGGTTTGTACTTCAGCATCTCGGGAACCAGTTTCAGGCACAGAGCAGATTTCCTTCTGATTTATTCTTTACCTGGCAGTCCAGTAGAGAATTCAGTCCTGAGAAAAGGACATGGCTGCTGGATACTACCTGGAAATCAGATAGAAATTGTGCAGATTAACCTCTGCTAAAAGGAATATGTTTTTCCATAGCCTGCCTGGAACAATTTCCCTGGGAGAACTTCAGTCTGGGGAGAGTTTTCTGCACCTTCTATGGGGAAAAACCTTTTTGTTATTTAAAGGTAAAGTTAGTTGCATAATAAAATCTAGGATTTCTAAGCCCTGCTTCCCAAAAATCTGGGGCTACAGATAAGGTCTTCTCTGTTAAACCTGAAAAACTGTGAAGTTTATGATTGGAAATACTGGAGAGGGTAAAATTTGTTTATTGTTTATGGGGGGTGGGGGAAGCAGCCTTAACCTGACAGGGAGGGATAATTACATCTATATGCTTTTTTGTTTTGTTCATTTGATTTATTTGAAAGTATAAAAACATTCTTCTCGGTGGAAACCACACCTGTGTCTCAATCAGCGTTTTGAAAGGCACAGCTGACCCAATACATAGAAACATGACAGCAGAAAAAAAACCATTATGGCCTATCCAGTCTGCCTAGCCACACCAACTACTCAGCTTTATAATCTCTACCCCTCCCTCAAAGATCCTCTGTATTTATCCCATGCCTTCTTGAATTCTGATACTGTTCTTGTTACAACCACCTCTGTGGGGCTGCTGTTCCATGCATCCACTACCCTCTCTGTAAAGAAATATTTCCTTGGATTACGCCTGCGTCTACCCCCTTTTACCCTCATCCCATGACCCCTCATTCTAGAGCCTCCTTCACTTTGAAAGAGGCCCATCTTCTCTTTATGAAAACCTTGGAAGTATTTACTTGTCTCTATTGTATCTGCCCTATTTTGCCTTTCCTATAGGGTATACATGTTTAGATCTTTAATTTGAACTGTATATGCTTTGGAATGAAGACCACTGATCATTTTAGTAGCCACCCTCTGGACTGTCTCCATCCTGTTTATATCTTTTCAAAGATGTGGTCTCCAGAACTGTATACTATTCCAAATGAGGTTTCACAAGGGCAAAATCATCTCCTTATTTTCTGTTAACCATTCCTCTCCCTGTGCAGCCAAGCATCTTTCTGGCTTTTTCCATCGCCTTTTAGCCATCTTGAGATTATCAGAAATGATCACCCCAAGATCTCGCTCTTATTTGTGCTTAGACGAATTTCACCCCTCTATACTGTTCCTCTTTCATGTGTTTCTGCAACCACTTAGACAGGTTGATAATGTGGTATAGATATTTTTAAGTAAGTAAAGAAAGAAAGAAAGAAAATAAATTCATAACACTTAATTTTTTAGCATTAAATCTTAGCTGCTAGACCCTAGACCATTCCTCTAGTTTCACTAGATTCCTTCTCATGTTTTCCATACATTCAATCATCTGCAAAAAGACAAACCTTTTCCAATAATCCTTCCACAATATAGCTCACAAAAATGTTGAAAAGAAATAGTCCAAGGACCAATCCCTGTTGTACACCACTAGTAATATCTTTTTCCTTGAAGTGAGTTCCATTTATCGCTGACCTTTATTGTCTTCTAGTCAACCAGTTTCTAAGCTCTTGCCATCACTTTAGAGTCCATACCAAAGGTGCTCAATTTATTTATGTCGCCTATGCAGAATTGTGTCAAAGGCCTTACTAAAATGCAAGTACACTACATCTAGCACTCCCCCTCATCCAACTTTCTAGTCACCCAATGAAAGAAATTGATCAGGTCCGTGTGACAAGACTTACCTCTGATAAAAGCAATGTTGCCTAGATTATTATAATCCATTGGATTACTATCCTCTACTATCCTCTGTTTAGTAGAAATTATATTAATTTGCTCACCACAGAGGTCAGACTAACCAGCCTGTAGTTCCCAATCTCCTCACTTTCTCTTTTGTGAATAGGAACCACATTCATCTGTCTTCAGTTCTCTGGAACCACTCCAGGCTTGAAAGAAGCATTGAAATGGTCAGCCAGTGTAGCTGCCAGAACTTCTCTGAGTTCCCTTAAAACCCTCAGATATATCCCATCTGGCCCCATCGTTTTGTCTACTTTAAGTTTAATTAGCTCCTCATGAACACACTTTTCTTAAAATTGATTAAGTCTTACTTCACTTCCAATTCTATTGATGTTTGTTTTATGTAGTCTTGCCCCTGGCCTTCCACAGTGAACACCAAACAGAAATAATTGTTAAGCAATTTCACTTTTTACCCATCAGCCTCTACATATTCTCCTTCACCACTTTTACACTTCCTTCTATCACTAATATATCTAAAAACAAGTCTTGTTCTCTGTTTTACTATATTTTCAATTTTTTCTTCTATTTGTATCTCCGCATTGCTGACTACCTTCCCAGTGTCTTTTAGCTTTCCCAGATATTGCCACCTGTTTTTCTTTTTCTGCTATCTCTTGTAGTTTATGAACACAAACCTTTGTTTCCTTACCTTTTCAGCTACTTCTTTAGAAATCCACTATGAGGTCATCAGCCAAGCCTCTACAGTGCAACATATCTGTTTATATAACTGAAAGGCAGCAAATAAGGATTGTAAATCTTTTTTTATGGCCTGACTCAATTTTAAATAGTATTGTAGCATTACCAGCTACACATTTGCTTGCATGAATGTAATAATTGTTCTGGATAGTCTTTCTAATTGTGCTTTTGTAGTTCAGGGAAACTGAATTCTGAACTTGGTAACTGAAGATTCTGTCTGTCATCTATACCTCTGGATTGATTCTCAGTAACATACCATTCCTTCTGTAACACTGTTCTGGTTTCAACCAACATTCCATTCCTTCTACATGTGACATATAACTAAATGCTAACTGGACATCACGTGCACAGTAAAAAGAAGCTGTTGGCTGTCATCACCATTTTGTGGCTTTTTAAAAATAGAAACAAAACGAAAGGCAGACAGAAATGAGATGGATATTTTGGAGTGAGAAGCGTGTGCCACACAGAGACCTATGTACCTGAGAGTGGCCAAGTTTACCAAGCTTTCAGACTGTTATAAAAAAAAAAAAGATTTCAAGAACTACCAAAACTGTTAAATAATTTTCCAAGAGAGTGCTTTGACCAGGTCAAGTTTGATGAGCACATTCTCCTGTACTTAAGTCTGCCATCACTGCTCAAGTATTCAGTTTACAGTGCATGCATTTTTTCAGCCATTACGTTTTTTCCTTATGAGGAAGTTATACTAAAGTAATAACAAGGAATATCCATGTCATGTAAACATAGTCTAAGTAAATAATTATCTCACACTGCTATAGAATGATTCCTGTTATAAAATTAAACTCTGATTGGCATTTGGGCTATAATCTTCTTTTGTTATTAATAATCCATTTCTAATCTGCATGTGAAGAAACAGTAAGCACAGTTCCCCTCAAATGACTCTAGCGTGTCTGCTTAAAATAAGTCTTAAGAATCCTGTTCTCATAAGAACATAGGAACTGCCACACTGGGTCAGACCAAGGATCCATCAAGCCCAGCATCCTGTTTCCAACAGTGGTCAATCCAAATCAAAAGTACCTGGCAAGTGCCCAAACATTAAATAGATCTCAGGCTATTATTGCTTATTAAACTAAAGAAAATGGCTTGAGTCTGCATTTTTTGTCCTCTAGCAGAGAATGGAAACCATTATGGTTGGCTTGCTATAAAAGATGTAAATAATTATGATCTTAATCTGTGCCCTACAGACTACCAGCCTAAACGATGAATTGACACTGACAGCAGACTGTAGATTAGCACTAAAATAATTAAAATCCTGTCAATTCCATTTCCTATCATGAGGCTCCTAAAGATTTAGGAATGAAGAAAAAATATGCAAAGTGGGACTTTGCATATTTTTGTTACAAATAATCCAATCTGCACAGGGATGGTAACTTTTAAATAGCTGCGCGGGTGCACATGTTCATGCATATGCTGACTTGCGCCAATGGATGCAGCCATTTTATAACATACGTGCATATATGCGCGTATGGTATAAAAAAGGCTTTATGCATGTACATGTGTGCACAATTTTATATAGATGCACGCATGTGTGCGCAAATGCCACCTTTACCACGTAAGTGGGAGGATTTTAGTAGATATGCATGCCAATGCAATTACCAGTTTCCCCAGTTCATTCCCAGTTCACCCAATTAAAGGATAGGACTTCCTAATGCCCCTATTTAACTAGCCTACCTTTTACCCTGTTAGCTCCAACCCTTAAAACCCCGCAAACCTTCAGGTTTTTTTTGTTTCAGGATCTACACACTGTCCATAGCAGAAGTAAAGTTACGCAGTAGGGGACCCCGGCATGCATTTGTGTGCATAAATACATGCAGATTTCATTGAGAAAACTAGGAACTCCCTTGCCCTGCCCAGACCATGCCCATGCCCCTTTTTTCAAAATTCTTTTTGTGTGCGTACTGGGAGATACTCACATGCTTTTTTAAATCCCATCTTTGGCTTGTGTAGGTGTGTGCCAGCCCATCTTCTGCACATATCTCCAGGCTTTGGCTTGTGTAGGGCTTTTAAAATGTGCCTTATTATGGGGCTGATGTACTAAAACATGCAAACTTTGGCTATTAACAATGTAAGTGTGGTATTTATGGTTCGTATTAATGGTTGAAGTTATCGAGGTGCAAATGAGGCACTCATTCTGGGAGCTCCACCGGCTAACCTTTTCAATGCTTCTTTGGAGTTGAGAGTAGTTTTGGAGGATTGGCTACAATTGAGCATGGCTCTTCCTCACAAAAGTGGAAGTAAGGAGGAGACTGTGAACGACAGGACAGTTAGTCTGTGGTGAGTAAATTAATGGAATTTCTGCTTACACAGATGATTTCTGGAATCCAGTGGATTACAAGATCCAAAGCTTTATGATTTTACCAGAGAGGTCTTGACAGACAAATCTGATGAATTCCATTGACTGGGAGACCAGAGAGTTGAAAGACGTATATTTGAAGCAAAAACCTTGTGGAGGAGTTAGCTGGATCACTATATGACTGTGGAGTAAACGAGGCACTCAGAGAAGACAAAAACATGGCAGAAAAACTGAATGATTTCTTTGTGTTGTTCTTTACTGAGGAGGTTATCTGGGAGATACATATGTGGCTAATATAATGCCCATTTTTAAAAAGGGTTCCGGGGTGATCCAGGAAATCAGACCGATAAGCTTGACATCAGTGTCTGGCAAAATGCTGGAAACTATTCTGAAGAGCAAAACTACTGCTCATCTGAATAGACATAGATTAATGGGGCAGAGCCAACATGGATTTAGCAGAGAAAAATCTTGTCTTGCAAACCTGTAAAAATTTTTTGAAGGTGTTAATAAATATGTAGACAAAGGTGAGTTGGTTGATATAGTGTATCTATATTTTCAGATGGCATTTTTGACAAAGTTCTTCAGGAGATATTCATCAGGAATTTACAGTCATTGGATAGGAAGCAATGTCTTATTGTAGGATGGGAAGTGGCTAAAAGATCGGAAACAGAGTAGTAATGAATGGTCATTTCTCTCATTGGAGAAAGATAAATAATGGAGTGCCCCAGGCATCTGTACTGATACTGGTGCTTTTTTAATATATTTAAAAATGATCTGTACAAGGAAATGATGAGTAAAGTTGTCAAATTTGCAGATGAGAGAAAATTATTCAAAATGGTTAAATCACAAACTGGGGGATTGGGCTTCAAAATGGCAGATGAAATTTAATGTGGATAAGTGCAAAGTGATACATATAGGGAAGAATAATCCAAACTATAGGAAAATAGTAGTGGATTCTGTATTAAGCATAACCACCCAGTAAAAGGTGCAGAGAAGGATGCCCAAAATGATAAAGGGGATGAAATGTTTCCTCTATGAGGAAGGGCTAATTAGGTTAGGGGAGAAGAGATGACTCAGAGGAGATATGAGAGAGGCCTATAAAATCATGAGTGGGGTACACTGGTGGCTTCCAATGTTGATATCTCAGATTTATCTGAAAGCAGGATTGGTAGCTTACATTTCCAGCGTTACCGTCAGAGTGACTTTGGAAGCCGTCGGGATCACAGTGTAACACAATCCTAGTGCTGAATTAGATTGACTAAAGTACTGGGTGGGTGGGAGGGTTAAGGTTCGGGTTGCAGGTGGAGGAGGGAGGGAGGAAGGGAGAGAAAGGAGGAGACCTTCATTTAAGAGTAAGCTCAACCGCGCAGGAGGCTGGCACAATCTAGCAATTTTTAAATGAGACTTGGAGGGGGATGGGGTGGGGTGGGGGCTCAGCCTGGTAGGGTGTTTTGTTGGGGGGCTAGGAATAGGGCTACTAGACCAGCACTGTTTAAATGATCACAGCTACCTAACTGGCTATATTCTTTTGAATATGGTTGGTTAAGGATAAAGTTATTCAGGCACATGTTTCCAAATAACTTTGGAACTGCTCCAGGGCACAGCTATGGTTGGAGTCAACCCTTTGGTGTCTTTATTGATATCCTTAGAAAAATCCAAAATAGGCAAAATCTCGTGGTGGCTGGTGAGCTATTAAAGTGGGTTAGGCAAAGTATATTATTATTGGGGGAGATCAGAGGCATATGCTGTTACAATTCCTGCCCAGGGAGCCCATCCCGCAGTCAGGCCTCTCCACCCACTTACCCTTTGCTGCACTGCGTTCTGACGCGGCCTTGTAGCCGCCAATGCTGAAGCCATCCCGTGGCAGTCATGGCCTGGATTGCCATGCTGCCGACCACATAAGCGGCCAGGAGGCCGCCGCTGCTGCCGCGCCCGTGCGGCCCAGACTGCTGCCAATGCCGGGACCCTCCGCGAGAGGCGCTGCCGATGCTATCTCTATGTGGCCTGGAGGCTGCGCCAGTCAGCTGTCCTCTGAGCGGCAGGGGAAAGCCGCTGCCGCTTCGACGCCATCTTGCGGCCTGGAGGCTGCCCCGAAGCCTGTCTGCTCCTGCGCGGCAGGGTGCCGCTGTCTGTGGTGCTGTTCCTTCCTGCTTCCTGCCTCTAGGCGCCAGCGCGCGCCTCTTCTGTGTATTTAAAGGGCCCGCAGCCGGATATGCCCCGGGCCCCATCTGAAGACGGTTTCCTGTGTCAGTCCTATAAAAGGGCCCTGCCTGCCTTCATTCAGGGCCTTCGGATCGGGTTCCACAGTCGTCTGTGTTCTCTTCTTCGGTCCAGGTCCTCCGTGGTCTTCTCCTGCTTTGAAGACTCCGTCTTCATTTTCCTGGTGTCCTTGATGTCCTGGTCCATCGTCGTCTTGATGTTCCCAGTGTCATGAAGCTCCTCTGTCTTGATGTTCCTGATGTCCTGGTCTCGTCCCTCGGAGCTCCTTCGTCCGTACCTCCAGATGTCTCCAAGTTCCTGATGTCTGATGTTCCTTCCTGTCGCCTTTGTCTTCACCTCTGCCTCCAGTTCCTTGGATCCCTGATGTCCACTTTCCCGGCGTGCCATTGTTGTGGTCCATGACCAGCCCACGGGCGGGCTGTGTAGGGCGCCTCATGGTACAAGGCCATCTTCTCCTCCACAGTGCAAGCCTCCAGAAGACTCCTACATCTTGAACCTCGAGTTGTCTGTGAGTCTTGTATCTTGTATCCTGAGCTTGAATTCTCTTCCGGTCTTCGGAGTTCCTTGCATCTGCGTCCATCCATGCCTAAGACTCTGTTTGAACCTGCTCGGCTTCAGCGTGGTCCGCGACCAGCCATAGGCGGCTGTGTAGGGCGTGCCCCAGTGCAGGCCTCTTCGGGACCTTCGCCATGTTCCAGTCTCATCTACTCCACACCTCGTCTGGAGCCTGCTTCGAGCCCCGCATGGTCTATGACCAGCCCCATTGGTGGGCTGTGTAGGGCGCACTGCATCGCAGTCTGAACCCAGCACTTTGATCCCGACTCTTCGTCTACAGTGCCTTGATCCTACGTCTCCGTCTACAATGTACTCGCCTGAGTCTTCATCCAGAGTCTTCCATATTCCAAGGCCTCTGTCTGCTCTCGTCTTCTGTCCGGCCTGCCGCCTATTGCAGTTATCCAGTGGCAGGTCCGAAAGGGCTTGGAATGGTTGGAGAACTGTTCACTGACCATCATTGTGTTGTTGGGCCTCCTGAGGCGTGCAGGTCCGGTAGAGGGTCAGACCTTCAGCCTCCATGTCTTCGTTCCAGTCTTGTTCTGCTCCTTGTCTGCCCATGCTTGCATCAGTTCACCTCTCACTGTGCTCTCGGGGCTCCTCCCTGAGTGGCATGGCGATCTAAGGGCTCACATCTCCCGCCAGAAGCGGCTGCACCTCTGCGCTCGTAACAGTATCCGAAGGCCATGAGCTCGGTGAGTGTGCCTGTGATGGGCTCCAGTTTTTTGGACATTTTGTTTGCCTTGATTTTTGCCTGGGAATTTTTACTTCAGTTTCTGGACTTTCTTCAACTTGCTTTTGCCCAGAGAATTTTTTCACCTTAGTTCCTGGACTCTGTGATCACTTGATTTTTGCCCAACATTTTGCTCCCAGTTTCCTGGACATTTAATGCTATGCTTTAACCAATTTTTTTTCCCCTTTGCTTCGTGTCTCTCTCTACAGCTGTCTGGTTCCCATGACCTGCAGGAGGCGCCTGCATACAGACCATCTCAAAGTTCACTTCATCCTGGAACTTACATGACCAGCAGGAGGCATCTTCCACTGTTCCAGAATTCATCTCTGTTCTTCCCACTATGATGTGGTCCAACTCCTGGGTTCCGTATGATCTGCAGGAGGCGCCTGCACCCAGCTTCCACATCCAGCATCCAGTATCTTCAACGACCAGAGTTCTCAAGCATCAGAGAGTATGTTCCATTTAAGTGTGCTCCACATTAACACTCAGGGTTTTGGGTTTGTACGACCTGCAGGAGGCACCTGCACCCATGACCTGTCTTCACTTCATCTCTGTCAATTCATCCCTTGCTTGCACTGTTCTGGTGCTTGTTCTGGAGTCATCTCAGCCTGAAGCTTCTCTCCACATTTGCAGTGGTGATTCCAGCCTCAGATGTCCGATGTTGCTTCCTGCCGCCTTTGTCTTCACCTCTGCCTCCAGTTCCTTGGTTCCTTGATGTCCACTTTCCTGGTGTGCCATTGTCATGGTCCATGACCAGCCCACGGGCAGGCTGTTTAGGGTGCCTCTTGGTACAAGGCCATCTTCTCCTCCACAGTGCAAGCCTCCAGAAGACTTCTGCTTGAATCATAAGTCTTGAACCTCGAGTTGTCTGTGAGTCTTATATCTTGTATCCTGAGCTTGAATTCTCTTCCAGTCTTCAGAGTTCCTTGCATCTGTGTCCGTCCATGCCTAAGACTCTGTTTGAACCTGCTCTGCTTCAGCATGGTCCGTGACTAGCCATAGGCGGCTGTGTAGGGCGTGCCCCGGTGCAGGCCTCTTTGGGATCTTCACCAAGTTCCAATCTCATCTACTCCACACCTTATCTGGAGCCTGCTTTGAGCCCAGCGTGGTCTGCGACCAGCCCCGCAGGTGGGCTGTGTGGGGCGCATTGCGTCACAGTCTGAACCCAGCACTTTGATCCTGACTCTTCGTTTACAGTGCCTTGATCCTATGTCTCCATCTACAGTGTCCTCGCCTGAATCATCGTCCAGAGTCTTCCATGTTCCAAGGCCTCCTTCTGCCCTGGCCTTCTGTCCGGCCTGCCGCCTATTATTGCTGTTATCCAGCAGCAGGTCCGAAATGGCTTGGAATGGTCGGAGGACTGTTCAATGACCATCATTGCGTTGTTGGGCCTCCTGAGGCGTGCAGGTCCGGTAGAGGGTCAGATCTCCAGTCTCCTTGTCTTCGTTCCAGTCTTGTTCTGCTCCTTGCTTGCCCATGCTTGCATCAGCTCACCTCTCGCTGTGCTCTTGGGGCTCCTCCCTGAGTGGCGTGGCGATCCAAGGGCTCACATCTCCCGCCAGAAGCGACTGCGCCTCCACGCTCGTAACATATGTCCCTTTTGTAGCTTTCTTTCTGATACACATGCCATCAGCGGTAGACTCGCGGCGCAGCCCTCTCACCTTCTTAAATCGACTCCAGCTCCTGCTTCCTCCTCCTGGGCCGCCGGCTCCGACCTCAATCCGCCCCTGCTGCCTCCGACTCTCTCATGGTCCTCAGTGTTGCCAGTCAAGATACCAGGGCTCATCGGGCCTCTCCGCATGGCCCGCGGAGAGATGCCGCTGCCAGTGCCATGCCCCTCCCTAGGCACGTGCACGCGTGCATCACTAATCCTTTTAAAGGGCCTGCGGCAGGAACCTGACTGTGGGCCCGAATGATTACGTCAGACTCTCAAATGTATATAAGCTCAGGCCTCGCTCCATTGCGTGGCCTTTGCAACAGGTCTCCTCATACTCCTCGTACTCATTGTTGATAGAGAATCCTCTCTATTCCGTGTTCCTGACGCTCGTTGTTCCCGGTTCCTTTCTTCTTCGTTCCTGCCCTATCTATGTGTTGGATTGACTCTATGGATATTGACTTTGCTTTGTTTTACTACGCTTCAGCCTATCTCCAGACCCGGACCTCTGCTATGCCTGACTACTCCACTGCCTATCTCCAGACCCAGACCTTCGCTACGCCTTACTCCACTGCCTATCTCCAGACCCAGACCTTCGCTACGCCTGACTACTCCACTGCTATCTCCAAACCCAGAGCTCAGCTACGCCTGACTGCTTTTCTGCTTATCTCCAGATCCAGACCTCTGCCATGCCTGACTACTCTCCTGCCTATCTCCAGACCCAGACCTCTGCTATGCCTGACTAATCTTGACTTCTTCGTGATCAGATCTTCACCTTGATTGACTATGCTATAGACTTCTCCATGTTCAGAATTCTACTTTGCTTGCCACGACCTCCGCTTGCCGCCAGCCCTGATCCAAGCCTGTCATTGGCGCCTCTCCTAGCCTACTCCCTGGATGTGGACTTATCAGGCTTCGGCCTATCTTTGCCCGAGCGCCTCCAGCTACTCTCCATCTCATTGGCGCCCGAGTTCCAGTACCATACCCTGTCCAGGGTAGGACTACGCCATCTATCAACTGCTGTCTCTGGGCTGAATCAACTTCTCTTACTAATCTACCATGAGGCCCACCTAAGTCCTGCCGGCCCCGGCACCCAATGGCTCAACCCGCGGGGAATGTGGGCTGGAATAGGTGAAGCTCCAGTGGCTTCTACCTTCAGTCCACTCCACCCACCATTGGTGGGGAGTCATAGGTCCTCACCCATGGGTTGCGTCAACCCCACCTCAGTCCAAGAGTCCACCTCCGATGTAACACCTTCTTATGAGGGAGCCTCATTTTTGTCCACCTTTGCATTACCAGATTGCATGGACAAGTGTCAAGAGGATTCTGACTAGCAGCCCTTACCTTTTATTCACATTTGAGCCGGCCTGCAGAGAAGGAGCTGTAATGTATGAAAAGGCATTGGGTCTCAAGCTCTCGCTATGCACCTCTTATTTGATACACAGCAGTGAAGCAGAAAGCTAATGCACATGGGTAGCTTTGAGGTAGTCTAGTCTATTCTGCTTGTTTAAATAGATGGCTTGGTACAACATAACTCAGTGAATAAGAACAACCTCCAGGGCGAAGGGAATCAGTTGAAAACTAAAAGTAGTTATCCCATTGGATGCCAAAGAAGTAGGGATGTGCATTTGTTTGACAATGTCTGTGTTGTTTCTTGTCATTTTGAAGTAGACACAATAGAAAAAAAATGACATTTTTTGTTTTTTATTTCTAGTGTTTTAATGTGCACTATTTCAGAAATACAGTGTACTCTTTCTGAAATTAAAAAAAAAAGAGAAAACATTAATAAAAATGAAAATCAACCCCCAAATCACACGACACGAAACATTTTTTGGCCGGTGCCCCTACCAAGAAATATGGATCAGTATTTAAAAAATAGGAACATGGTGTATAATTGTCTATATATAATGTTTTTAAAAATTCATAACAAAATGAAATGGCTGGAGAAATGAACAAAATTTCAATGGCATGAGAACTGAGTAGTGAGTAATGGCAGGCTTTGCATACCCTGCCCAGCTGCCACTGCTGAAAGCAATTAAATGAGTCTAAAGGTTATTTTGTTGCACTGCACAGCCCCTTTCTAACTTTGTATAACTTTTGGACTATGCTCTTTATTATAGACACAGAGCTGATTTGATGTCTCCCTTTTTTCTCACTGTTATTATTGACAATCCTAAATCACACCTCATAATATCTGTCAGTGTGCCAGTTTACTCAATACTTATACGTGCTGTCATGGAAATCCACACTGGCTTTGCCAGAACTGGTGTCCTGATTAAGTTTCTTGTCATTTAAATACAGAACCTTGACCTTACAGAATCATTCATATTTTAGAAGATACTGTTGTGTTGACAAGTGTTTTGCTTGACATCAGTCCAACAGTGTTCTGTTTTGATGATTGCTAGCAAACGATACTTTTCGGTTGCATAGCTACGTATTGTATTATGCTAACGCAGTTGGAAAGTGAGAGCATTTTAAGTGCTCATCTGCATAAATAGTGTATATTGCATGCTTTCATACTGTGAGATATTATGGTTGGGCCAAGCAGCAAATTGTTTGAACAATTTGCCTCTGAATGTATCACAACAGAATAAAACCGAGAAGAACGTAAAAGGAAAAAAATTAAAATGGCAACAGAGCCCACACTTGATGGGGTGGTATTCCTCCAAGAAAAATGGAATGACTTACTCATATCAGTGGCTATTTGGAGTCCAGTTATCACTGGACATGTGGTTCAAAATAAGAGAAATGGCAGAGCTGTGTCATACAAAGGTGAGCATCTTGGATTTCTGGAATGACAGCATTAAGAAGGAGGACTATCTAAAGATGACCCTAGTAGAGTAACAGGAAAAATTAAAAGGACAGTATCCCTTTAAGTTAGGAAAGTAAATAATAACAAGAGGAAAAATAATAACACTTACAACTTGTCCCATATGGCTGCAAGACATTTTGCTGTAGTCAGCCATCTAAGGTTTCCTTACACCTGGCTGCTCCCCAATTCCCTGTTCCTTCCAAGTGACTCTGTCATCTGTGAAGGTGTTCAGTGTCTGCCAGTGGTTGGTAGGAATGTGCATGGAACATTTTTTTAGTTCAGTTCATTTGGCTCAATAATTTGTTTCATTCAGTTTGGGACCATACAATGTATTTTGAGGTTAATATCCAAAGCCATTTAGATGGATAATTTACAATTTATCTATCTAAATGTCAAATTTTTGAATTTTGATCTTCTTATCTGGCTAGATTTTAACTGAATAAAACATTATCCAGCTAAAATCTAGCCGGAAAAAGCAGAGGCATTATGAGGGTGTTTCTGGGATGAGTTTAGTTATCCGGCTGATTTAGCCAAATTTCAGTGCTATCCTGCTAAGATAGCCTGCCTTGTGTGGCTGGATAACCAGCTACTTATCCGGGTATCTTCAAAGATATCCGGTTAAGTAGCACTGTAAAATAAAAAAAGATGTATAGGGGCCACCACCTGATTCTCTCCCTTCCCCCTCCCAAATTTAATATATGACTCTGTCGAGCTATGCACTCCCCACACCCTCCATAATTAAATTAGCATGTTCTAGGGTCTGTAGGTCGGGCCCCCTACCCTTTCTCCAATTTGTTTAATATATTTTAAATGCTGCTGCCCCTGAACTCCTGACCACCCCCCTCACAGTGCAATGCGCCAGGTCTGTACTCCCCCATCTGGATTCTCCATAGCCCCAGATACCCCAAAAAATAAATAAATAATAACCCTACCAGGAGCAGGAAATATATTCACCCTCTCCTGGCGATCCAGCATTGCTTCTGGCAGAATCTGCTCTGGAAACATAAGTCACCCTCAGTTTACACTTCCAACAACTCTGAAAGCGTACATTGCTTCTAGTGCTGATTCTGACTAGCAGTGCTGGTGTGCCGGGAGCAGGTGAGTTTATTCATTTCAGGGTTATTTTTTTATGGTATCTGGAACCTTGGATAAGGTTATTTGTGGGGGAGGAGGAGGAGGTGTGGGCTGGGGCATTGGCACAGCAGGGAGTGGGAACAGGGGCAGCAAGATTTTAAATATTTAAAGAGAACTAGAGAAAGAGTAGGGCACTGGACCTACAGACCCTAAAATATGTTAATTTAATTTTGGAGAGATTTGGGGGATGGGGTGCATGGCTCAGCAGGGCTATGGGGGAGGGGAAGGGAGATAATCAAGTGCTAGCACCCTTCTTTTTTTTTTTTTTCACAGTGCTACTTTAACCAGATATATTTGAACATATCTGGTTGTTTCTAGTTATCCGGCCGCTCAAGGCAGCATAACTAATAATATGGGTAGCCAGGACTGACTTTTCTCCCAGCACCCACATTCTCACAAATCAATCACAAGCAATGTAATCAATAACATCAACAAGACTTAGGCAATAATGGGATCAAACAGGCCACAACTTTATTGTACAATCAGGTGCCTGAGCCAGGAATTCACATATGCCTCCCTACGCACCCACCACCCACCAGCAAGGTGCACAGATCTAGTTTGAACCATTAACATTTACACTATACCCACGACCCCGCCACCATCCATCAAGGGGTGGTGACCACCAGCTCCCACCACTCTACAGCAAGGAGCCTCC
Organism: Rhinatrema bivittatum; assembly: GCF_901001135.1. Taxonomy (NCBI): domain Eukaryota; kingdom Metazoa; phylum Chordata; class Amphibia; order Gymnophiona; family Rhinatrematidae; genus Rhinatrema; species Rhinatrema bivittatum. Next base: position 302,397,765 of record NC_042616.1, read on the forward strand.
CATGGGACAAATGCACCCAATTGTCCTGCCATCACCACATTGCATCTCAGTCGGCTCGGGCAACCCGCCCCCCCCCCCCCCCTCAGCTGCGACAACACCGCTTCTAATGAACAACATGAACATAATCACATAACATAAGCAAGAGTCGTGAGGGTAGGTGGGCAGGCATTGCGAGTATGGGAGTGTTGGCAGGCAAAGAGGGGGCTGCCGACGCTCCCAGGAAACCTAATCGGCAGGGTGCCTGCCGATTGGTTCCTCTCTCCCTGGGGAACCAATGAGGATCCCGGCCCACCTCCCTGAGGACCGGATATATCCTTAGGGACGGCGACCAATGGGTGGGTGTGCCGGCATGGTCACGAGCGTGCAGCAGGCCACCCTCCCCTCCCCTTCCCCCCTCCTCCTGAGTGCCAGCGTAGCTAATGCCTGGTACCCACATTATGCCTGGGCACCCCGATACTTTGTCAGGGTGCCCTTCTCTAATATGGGTAGCCAAGACTGACTTTTCTCCCAGCAGCCACCCTCTCACAAATCAATCACAAGCAATGCAATCAATAACATCAACGAGACTTAGGCAAAAGTGGGATCAAACAGGCCGCAACTTTATTGTACAACAATCAGGTGCCCGAGCCAGGAATTTACATATGCCTCCCTGCGCACCCGCTACCCACTAGCAAGGTGCACAGATCCAGTTTGAACCATTAACATTTGCATTATACCCATGACCCCTGGCACCATCCAGCAAGGGGTTGTGACCACCAGCTCCCACCACTCTACAGCAAGGAGCCTCCTGCAGGACAACTGCACTCAATTGTCCCGCCATCACCACATTGCATCTCAGTCGGCTCGGGCAACCCGCTACCGGCACAGGATGGGCCTATCCTGTGACCTCCCCAAAGATGTGGCCTAGATCCCTACTGTAGCAACGCTTCCAAGGCCTCCTGAAATGTATTTAGGAACAAATCCCGTCCTATAAAGGATAGATGCACTCGGTCAGGGTGAAATAGCCCTTTCCCACAGTCCCATGACCACTCATGATGAATGTGACATCCTCCTAATAATGTTAGCTAGGAACCAATTTGCCTGTTTGCCTTGGCCCAGCAGCATTGCCAAATCCTTCTATTCATTTCAGCAGGCCTTGGAATAATGTCGGACCAACAAATTACCATAGTTGGTAGCAGGATTGTGGCAGATATCAAGTCCTTCCGTACCATGGTGATAAACTTGCAACCAGACATTGAACCCCAATAATTACCACCTAGGTGGATAATCAGAATCTGTGGTTGCCCAAATTGCACTACGCTCCTTTGAAGGCAGGGAAGCAATTTGTCCCAACCCATGCCCCTGCATCCCAGCCAATGGATTGTTGTGTTATACTGCGTTAAGTCCAAGTGAAACCCGTAGGGATGCTCCTGGGCATGCTTGAAAGCCCATGTGATAAAGGAGTGTCCCACAAGCCATATTCAATGTCCTCAACTTCTAGGACCTGAAAAGAGAGTAGTGTTAATATACTGCATTGGTTATTGATGTCCCGGGCATTTGTAACCTTTGAAGGCACCCGATTTCCAGCACCCGATCCGCTGAATTACACCTCCTGGTAATCCAGCTTGAGTGGCTGAGGTAGCTGCACCTATTCGGAAGGAATGTGTTCCGAAATGGGACAAGTCCAACCCGAGGGACATTAAGCACTTGCATAGCACCGCATCAAATTGAAATTTGGTGAGAGGTCTGCCGTCTGAGTGAACCAAAAATCTGGATCCCTCAGAGGGGTGAAGCTGTACGAAAGCTCTGTAGTTAGCCACAGGACAGGGCATGCAGTTGGGGATGGCGCATAGTACTATATATGAACCTTTTCCCATCTGATCTGTTTTGGAATGGGATATAAACAAAATGAGGGAATCTGCCCCCCAAGTGACATACTGGGAGAGCAAGCCAGAAGACTCCCAACCTTTGGTGGCCCTAGCCACTAGCTCATTGACCCGAAAAGCTCAGAAGAATGCAAAAATGAAAGCTACACAAAACAAGCGTGTTTCTTATTCGGAACTACAAATGTTTGGTAAAGTGTCCCATAATCTCTGTAGAATATCATGGGTAATCGGATGTTTCCCCTCTGCCTCTCGTGCCCCCTCTACTGCTCGTGCCTCTTCTTTTGCCTAACCTAACAATAAACGACGGATCAAAAATTGTCCGCACGGGAAACCCAAACCAGGAGCCCGCATAAAGAAGGAAAAGCCCGTTAGTTGTCTCGCAACTGCCGTCCTTGAGGTCCCTTCGGCTTTTGCCACCTCTTTGTATCGCATTATGCCCCACTCAGAAAATGGGCCCCCACTCCATCCCCATTTGGAGATGGAGTGGGGGCCCATTAAAATAAAAAAATGTACAAACAACGCCAGAACCTTGTTCAATATAGTTAAAGACCTAACCAGTGATAAAACAAACACCCCTCAGAACCTCCCTGAAACTCATTGCAATAAGTTGCACAGTTCTTCAAAGATAAAATAGAGAATTTAAGAACCAAAATTCCAAAAACTACTAAACAAGAGGTCAAAATGCACACCAGGGACGTAACAAAATGGTCTTCATTCACTGAGTTTTCAAGCTTTGAAGTGGAAACCATGATAAAAAATTTAAACCCCGTCCTACATGCAATCGACACTCTGCTATAATGGAATTTAAAAAGTTAACTGACATAACTGTCCCAACAGTAACAAAAATTATAAACCTATCGCTCGAAGAAGGTTCAATGCCCAACATCCTAAAAGGAGTCATCATTAAACCAATCATTAAGAAAAAAACATGGACCCCCAAAGCCTGAATAACTATAGACCAGTATCTAATTTACCGTTGATAGCAAAACTAATAGAAAAAACAGTCCAAAAACAATTATCGGAACACCTGGAAAGCCTTAACATTCTATATCCTGCACAACATGGAATCTGCAAACACTATAGCACCGAAACACTACTACTGGCACTGTCAGACAATATTTTAAGAGGCTTTGACAGTGGAAAACATTACATCCTTGTATTATTAGACCTTTCCTCAGCATTCGACACAGTGAATCATGAAATTTTGATTAAAAGACTCGAAGAAATAGGGCTGCACGGTAACACACTAGCATGGTTCAAGTGATATCTAAATAACAGATTTTTTCAGGTAAAAAATCAAAAACACAATGTCAGAGAAAATAAATTTATAAACAGGAGTACCACAAGGATCAGCATTATCCGCAACACTCCTTCATATTTACCTCCTCCCATTATGCCACCTGCAAGCAGGCCTTGGATTACACCATATATATGCTGATGACATACAGCTAATCCTATCCATAGATGACACAATTGAAAAAACAATCAAACTAGCCAATATGTGTCTAGACATAATCAAACAGATATTAAACCAAATGGAGCTAGTGATAAACATTGATAAAATGGAATTCCTGCACTTAGAACGAAAAAACATAAACTCAATAAAATCACCAATACGATTAACAATAACCAAAGGGGTAGATTTTCAAACCGCGCGAATTGGCGTACTTTTGCTGGCGCATCAGGCGCCAGCAAAAGTACGCGGGATTTTAGTAGATACGCGCGTAGCCGCGCGTATCCGCTAAAATCCTGGATCGGCGCGCGCAAGGCTATCGATTCTGTATAGCCGGCGCGCGCCGAGCCGCGCAGCCTACCCCCGTTCCCTCCGAGGCCGCTCCAAAATCGGAGCGGCCTCGGAGGGAACTTTCTTTTGCCCTCCCCTCACCTTCCCCTCCCTTCCCCTACCTAACCCACCTGCCCGGCCCTATCTAAACCCCCCCTTACCTTTGTCGGGGGATTTACGCCTCCCGGAGGGAGACGTAAATCCCCGCACGCCAGCGGGCCGCTAGCGCGCCGGGATGCGACCTGGGGGCGGGTACGGAGGGCGTGGCCATGCCCCCGGGCCATAACCATGCCCCCGGGCCCACCCCCAAAACGCTGCCTACACGCTCCCAAAACGCCGCGCCGACCGGGCCCACCCCCGACATGCCCCGGCATGCCCCCCTCGCCAAACCCCGGGACTTACGCGAGTCCCGGGGTCTCCGCGCGCCGGTAGGCCTATTGAAACATAGGCGCACCGGCGCGCAGGGCCCTGCTCGCCTAAATCCGCCTGGATTTAGGCGGATTTAGGCGAGCAGGGCTCTGAAAATCCGCCCCAAAGCGTATACTTAGCAGAAAAGGTATGTAACCTAGGTGTCATAATGGACTCTGAACTAAACCTGAAACAACACATATCACTGAAAATAAAAGAGGGATATGCTAAACTAATGGTACTCAGGAAGTTAAAACCTTTGCTAACTCTATCAAATTTCCAAACAGTTTTGCAAGCACTGACTACTGCAACACCCTGTTCCTAGGACTACCACAGGTGACCACATGACCTCTTCAAATATTGCAAAATTCAGCTGCTAGAATATTGACTGGTAAAAGAAAAAGAGACCATATTACTAGAACACTTGCAGAATTTCATTGGCTACCTATTGAACAAAGAGTACATTATAAAGTGCTATACACTATACACAAATTAATTCATGATGAAAAAGCAGAATGGCTGAACACAGCATTACGTGTACATGTTACACACAGAAACCTAAGATCAGCCAACAAAGCACTACTAACTATCCCCTTGGTTAAGTCTGCTAGACTCACACAAGTAAGGGAGCGAGCACTATCTTTGGCAGGACCCACATTATGGAATTCAATGCCTCTGGAGATAAGACTGCAGAAAAACTTCAAACTTTTCAGAATAAGCCTTAAAACCTGGCTCTTTAAACAGGCTTTTTACAAAGAGAATGAAGAGAACAAATAAGAGAATAACCCGGCACTGAATACATAATTTTTAATTTCCTTTTCTTTCCCAAGCTCTAAATACACTTAAGATTATTTTACTTATATATGAATTGCAATAGTAAGTTCAACCTAACAAAATCAATACTTAACAATTTTATATTGAGAGAATCCCGTTACCACTTATATTGGCATATTCATTGGGGTAGATTTTAAAAGAAGCGCGATCAGCCTACTTTTGCTTGCGCATCAGACTCAAGCAAAAGTACGCTGGATTTTAGTAGATACGTGCGGAGCCGCGCGTATCCACTAAAATCCTGGATCGGCGCGCGCAAGGCTATCGATTTTGTATAGCCTGCGCGCGCCGAGCCGAGCTGCCTCCCCCCGTTCCCTCCAAGGCCGCTCCGAAATCGGAGCGGCCTCGGAGGGAACTTTCCTTTGCCCTCCCCTCACCTTACCCTCCCTTCCCCTACCTAACCCACCCACCCGGCCTTGTCTACACCCCCCCCTTACCTTTGTCGGGGGATTTACGCCTCCCGGAGGGAGACGTAAATCCCCGCGCGCCAGCGGGCCTGCTGCGCGCCGGGCCGCGACCTGGGGGCGGGTACGGAGGGCGCGGCTACGCCCCCGGGCCATAGCCACGCCCCCGTACCCGCCCCCAAAACGCTGCCTACACGCCCCCGCAACGCCGCGCGCTCCGGCCCCGCCCCCCGACACGCCTCCCGACACGCCCACTCCGAAAACCCCGGGACTTACGCGAGTCCCGGGGTTCTGCGCGCGCCGGTGAGCCTATGTAAAATAGGCTCACCGGCGCGCAGGGCCCTGCTCGCGTAAATCCGCCCGGTTTTGGGCGGATTTACGCGAGCAGGGCTCTGAAAATCCGCCCCATAATGTTTTAGCTATCCTAATTTCTATTACTATATGTGCCTTTATGTAAACCATTGCAATGGTTAATTTACTGAATGATGGTACAGAAAAGTTTTTAAATAAATAAATAAATAAATAAATAAATAAATATAAAAATACTTCAAAAACAATCGAATCTGAGGGATTTATACTGTAAGTAGCTTAATTAGCCTTCTAAGCCAAACTTTCTTCCTGTTTCTAACAACACTTGTCTTTAACATTTTTTCACATCAAATACTGTACTAGATCCCCAGGAAACCTTTCAGTTTACATGACCTTTGCACATTTACAATTCTAACACTTACCAACAAATACACACAGATAGTAATAGTTTAACATTTTACTTTTTAAAAAAAGATTTTAAGCACACTCTCACTCATAGAGCAGTCAGTTTACAGTAACTACATTTTCAGATCAGATAGAACTATATAAAACCAAGAAACTGGACTGTTTCCCTAGAAAATTTAGGGATCTTGCAGAAAATTGGGTAAAATTTCACTTTTTCAGTGTAGTACCAGAATTGTCCAAAAGGTGGTAGTATCCTGTTATAATAGACACCTTGTGTCCACTGGGATTACTGCAGCCTCCACAGGCAAATGGATAGCATGATTTCCAAGAAATCAGTGTTGTGAGGAGAAAAAAATGCACTCTGTAAGAACTGGTATGCAATTAATTCCTTTCATGTTAAACTCTGGATTTAATGTTTAACAAATAAAGATTATCTGACAAATGACAGTTTTTTGTCTTCATAAAAAGACCTGATTCACAATGATAGGGAGGTGGCAGAAGACTGTGTCTTCATGAAGAAGTAAGTTCTGTATTAGTATATAGATAGTTGTCATGTAGCCTTAATATTTTTTTCCCTATTTTCAATAGCTCTTTGGAGAAGGTACAGAGAAGGGCGACCAAAATGATAAAGGGAATGGAACAGCTCCCCTATGAGGAAAGACTAAAGAGGTTAGGACTTTTCAGCTTGGAGAAGAGATGGCTGAGAGGGGATATGATAGAGGAGTTTAAAATCATGAGAGGTCTAGAACGGGTAGATGTGAATCGGTTATTTACTCTTTCAGATAATAGAAAGACTAGGAGGCACTCCATGAAGTTAGCATGTGGCACATTTAAAACTAATCGGAGAAAGTTCTTTTTCACTCAACGCACAATTAAACTCTGGAATTTGTTGCCAGAGGATGTGGTTAGTGCAGTTAGTGTAGCTGGGTTTAAAAAAGGATTGGATAAGTTCTTCTGACTGCCCTTTCATGCCAGCAGGACTTGCCTCACTGTCTTCTTACTGCTCCAAGTCCTCCATTTCATTCTTTACCCCTTGTGTTATCTCACTGCTCTCCCTCCCTTCCTGCACCCTTTCACCCCTTTCCTTTCCACTCTGCTAACCTACCCCTCCTTCCTTCATGTGTCATCTCCTCCCCTTCTCTCCTGCCACGCGACTCTGTGATGCTTTCACCTCTGGCTGTGGCTGAAAGGACGAAGGGTGAGGTGGGAAGGCAGAATCAAGTACCAGCTGCAGGGGAGAAGTGGGGAGGCAATGAGGCATCTGGTGACTGTTAGACAGGTAGAGCAGAGTGGAAGGTGTGGTACATGCTCAGGCTCTTCATTAATTTGTCTAATAAAAGACAACAAACTCAGAGCCAGTTGGTTGTTTCAAGTCTGGCTTGAACCTTTCAAGGATCACCTACTTCCACTTTTCTTTGACTTAGAAGTCTTTCTGCTCTGTAGAAGGTTGAATTCCACCTGGTGGCAATTTCCTCCATTAGCTGATTCTCTGGCAGATCATTCTATTTCTGCAGCTCTCACGGATTTCAGTATGCTCACAGATTTCACAGCCAGTAAGCAGCATGACTTGTACAGATGCCTGTCATTTTCAGAAAAAAAGTGAGCAATACAGTTGAAGGATTTTTCAAAACAAGGCATATGGCAAAGTTTTCTGTCCTGCACACTCATGTTATTTGCTCCATTTTCTGATGTGATAAAATGTGAGAACAGTCTATTATGTAATAAAACTGAATTTGTTTAAAGATTAGCTTATTATGTAATAACATTTATTTATTTACTGTAGAGTGCCTAGATTTTTTCTTATCATTTTTTCTTATCATTCTGGCATGAATATAGCTGTCTCTGCTGTGGTTAAGTGCACCCAGTACAGTGTTGAAGATGTTTTCAAGGTGGCTGTAAGCAGTTTCTCCGAACTGTCAGAGGGAAAAAACCACAAGGAGGTAAACCATGTCATTGTTTGTTTCATCAGTTATCACAGGATGTTTGCAGCATGTTTCAGTCCAAAGCCAGCAATGTAAAGTACAATCTACTTATTAGAAATCTTCCAGATACAGTTATTATGATAGGTGTTTGAGGAAAAGGACGAGGCTATAGTCAAATCCAGTTGGCTGTCATATAGTTTTCAGTCTGAGATGTCTAGAACGGGTAGATGTGAATCGGTTATTTACTCTTTCGGATAATAGAAAGACTAGGGGGCACTCCATGAAGTTAGCATGTGGCACATTTAAAACTAATCGAAGAAAGTTCTTTTTTGCTCAACGCACAATTAAATTCTGGAATTTGTTGCCAGAGGATGTGGTTAGTGCAGTTAGTATAGCTGTGTTTAAAAAAGGATTGGATAAGTTCTTGGAGGAAAAGTCCATTACCTGCTATTAATTAAGTTGACTTAGAAAATAGCCACTGCTATTACTAGCAACGGTAACATGGAATAGACTTAGAGTTTGGGTACTTGCCAGTTACCTGTAGCCTGGTTTGGCCACTGTTGGAAACAGGATGCTGGGCTTGATGGACCCTTGGTCTGACCCAGTATGGCATGTTCTCACAGGACAAGCAGGATGGTAGTCCTCACATATGGGTGACATCATCAGGATGGAGCCCAATCACGGAAAACTTCTGTTAAAGTTTCCAGAATTTTGACTGGCCCCTACTGGGCATGCCCAGCATGGCACTAACCCTGCAGCCAGCAGGGGTCCCCCTTCAGTCTTCTTTTTTCCGCGCAGCAGTAGCCTCGCGGTTTAGGAGCTCTGAAGAGATTCCTGACAGGAATTTTCCTCATGGAGTTAATTAAAATTAAATTGCCCCACGGGGGTCCCTCCTCTAACTTTTCTCAGGCCGCGGTACTCCGGTAAATTTTTCACCATTTTTCGTCGATTACCATTGAGTTTGGCCCTCGTGGCCTACAGGCCTTCGACCGTACCGCGGCTCGATTTTTCTATGGCCATGGCGTTGGGGGTTTCAGCGGTGCCCGGACTGTACTCTCACCGTGTCTATCACAGACCCTCATGGAGTCTGTGTAATGTGTTTAGGCCGTAAGCATGATGTCCTGACTTGTACCAAATGTGCCCTCATGACACCAAAAGGTCGCAAAGCCAGAATGGAGAAGATGGGACTCCTTTTCTGTGCTCACACCCCGACGCCGTCCATCGCATCGATGTCATCGGAACTGGCACCGTCGAAGTCCCACCAGCATTGACAACCGTCTGGTGACCGCCCGCCATCGATGTCTTCACGGCCATCGACTCCCGTTTCTCCCCCTCAAGATCGAGGGGATCGTAGGGAGAAACATCGCCATCAGCATCGTAAGTCTCAGACCATCAAGGGAGCAAAATCATCGACCTCGCCACCGTCTGAGCCACCATCGAAGAAGCCCCATCCAGGAACGGCACCGACCACTCCTGCGACCGGGACATCGAGGCCACCCTCACCCAATCGGGGTTTAGGAGTCGCGATTCCGCATGTAAAGGTGGTCCCTCCAACTGTGCCTCAGCCTCCCTCTTCCGTCACGGAGCCAGGGCTGATTGCCCCAGGTCTCCGGGAAGAACTGGACCAGCTGGTCCAGGAGGCCATCGACAAGGCGATGCAACAATTCCAGGTTCCTCCGGCACCGACACCAGCACCAAGACTGGAACTGGTCACCGACCCGATTCCAGCAGCACTGGCACCGCTGCTCTCCTGGATGGAGGTGCTCATGACTGCCCTTCCACCGGTGATTCCCGGGTCTCCGATGGCTCCGGTGCGCTCCCCGATGATCGGGAGGAGAAACACCGTTCCGCATTCCTCCTTCGGGGGTATTGCCTCAGCCATCGATGCCATGTCATCCCTCGCCACCGATTTATTCATCGGGGGCGATACGCACATCGGCACCATCGATGCCTTTGATGCCGGCACCGATACCACCCAGGGTGTCCACAGTGCCCCCAGTGATTCCTTCGATTTTCTCGGAGCCTCAGCCGGGCCCTTCAGGTATCCAACCCCCTTCTCGTCCTACAGGTCAGCCTGCTGATCCTTATGACACCTGGGGTAATGATACTTCCACAGGCACCAATGACTTACCTTCACCTCCCTCTCCTACTGAAAGTAGAAAGCGTTCTCCTCCAGAGGACCTCTCTTTCATTAATTTTGTGAAGGAAATGTTGGAATTGGTCCCTTTTCAGCTTCAGACGGAGCAAGATGATAGGCACCAGATGATGGAGCTTCTCCAGTTCCTGGATGCCCCTAAAGTTATCACTTCTATTCCTATTCATCAAGTTCTTCTTGACCTCCTCAAAAAGAACTGGGAAAACCCTGGATCCATTGCCACAGTACACAGAAAGGCTGACACTACCTATCTAGTACAGTCAGCCCCTGGCTTTCAAAAATCTCAGCTCGACCACCACTCAGTTGTGGTAGAATCAGCTCAAAAGAAAGCAAAAAGGACGAGCCTCACTCTCTACCCCTTCTGTCAAGGAACACAAGTTCCTAGACAATATTGGTTGATGAGTGTTCCAAGGGGCCATGCTCATCTCCAGGATTGCTTCTTACCAGCTGTACATGACCCAATACAACAGGGTCATTTTCAAGCAAATACAGGACTTCTCTGAAACCCTGCCTGACCAATTCCAAGAACATCTTCAAATCCTTGTCAACAAGGGATTTGAGGCAGGAAAGCATGAGATAAGAACAGCTTATGGTATCTTCGACACCTCCATTAGAGTGTCTGCAACTGCCATTTCGGCAAGACGCTGGGCCTGGCTCAAGTCTTCTGACCTTCGCCCAGAAGTACAAGACAGGCTCTCTGACCTGCCCTGTATAGGAGATAATCTGTTCAGTGAACAGATTCAACAAATAGTGGCTGAATTAAAGGACCATCATGAGACCCTCAAACAGCTCTCATCGATACCTTCTGACTTCCCTTCTAGACAGCCCTTCAAGAAGGACTCTAAGAAGTCATTCTTCCGCCCAAGGAAGTACTATCCTCCACCAACAAGGTCCCGAGTTACGAGGCCTTATCAAAAATCTCAGCCTCGCCAGCCCCGGAAGCAAAAGCCACAAGCAGCTCCTCAGCCGGGGCCTGCTTCAGGTTTTTGACTTTCCCTTGGAGAGCAGCAGCCTGATTCCTCTGCCAGGCATACCAGTGGGAGGTCGATTGTGCCACTTTCACGGCATGTGGCAATCAATCACTACCGACCAATGGGTGCTAACAATCATTGCTCAGGGTTACCACCTGAACTTTCTAGCTCTTCCACCGGAATCACCACCTCTACAAGTGTGGAGAGTAACCGACCACTCTGTCCTTCTGGAGCAGGAGGTTTCCCTTCTCCAGTTAAGGGCAATAGAACCCGTTCCTTTCGCAAAAAGGCCTAGGGTTCTATTCCTGGTACTTTTTGATCCCCAAAAAATCCGGGGGGCTTCGTCCAGTTCTGGACCTACGTGCCCTCAACAAGTACCTCCAGTGGGAAAAGTTCAAGATGGTAACCTTGGGCTCGCTTCTACCTCTTCTACAAATAGGAGACTGGCTCTGCTCTCTGGACCTCCAGGACACGTACATCCACATTGCGATAGCTCCAGCTCATCGCAAGATCCTCAGGTTTTTAGTAGGCCCAAAGCACTATCAATACCGGGTGCTTCCATTCGGCCTAGCATCGGCACCACGAGTCTTTACCAAATGTCTCGTGGTTGTCGCAGCCTTTCTCAGGAAAGAAGGTGTCTACCCCTATCTAGACGACTGGCTAATCAGGGCCCCAACCCAGCAAGCCGCTCAATCTTCCCTGGATTTGACCCTACACACTCTAATTTCTCGTCAATTACGAGAAATCCTATTTAGTCCCATCTCAAACCTTGTCGTTCATTGGGGCAGACTTGGACACCTTACAGGCAAAAGCCTTTCTACCTCAACAACGAGTGCAAACCCTCGTGTCTGTCGCTCACCAGTTGCAGTCTCAGTATACAGCAACAGCTCGGCAATTCCTTGTCGTTCTCGGACACATGGCGTCCTCAGTCCATCTCACAACAATGGCCCGCCTGGCCATGAGAGTCATGCATTGGACTCTGAGATCACAATGGATTCAAGCGACTCAGCCTCTGTCAACCATTGTCCACATCACCGACGCACTCTGTCTGTCTCTCGCCTGGTGGAAAGATCAGAACAATCTCCTCCAGGGACTGCCCTTTCAGGTGCCAGATCCTCAACTCATTCTCACCACCAACGCTTCCAACCTCGGATGGGGAGCTCATGTGAATGATCTACGGTCACAAGGATTTTGGCCTCCAGAGGAAGCCAAACACCAGATAAATTTCCTGGAACTTCGAGCAATGCGATATGCTCTCAGAGCTTTTCAGGATTGCCTTTCAAATCACGTTATCCTGATTCAGACGCACAACCAGGTGGCCATGTGGTACATCAACAAGCAGGGAGGCACAGGCTCCTTCCTTCTGTGTCAGGAAGCTGCGCAGATTTGGGTGGAAGCGCTCTCCCACTCGATGTACCTCAGGGCCACCTATTTGCCGGGAGTGCACAATGTCTTGGCAGACAAACTGAGTCGTGTCTTCCAACCGCACGAGTGGTCTCTCAATCCCTCGGTAGCGACCTCTCTCTTCCAGCAATAGGGTCATCCCCAAATAGACCTCTTTGCGTCCCCTCAGAACCACAAAGTGGACAGCTACTGCTCCCTCATTCGGAGCGAGCGCTCTCAGCCCAGAGATGCATTCTTCCTCTCGTGAGCAACCGGTCTGCTTTATGCATTCCCTCCACTTCCTCTTCTCTCGAAGACTCTCGTGAAGCTCCGTCAGGACAAGGGAACCATGATCCTGATAGCACCTCACTGGCCATGCCAAGTGTGGTTTCCCATACTCCAGGATTTCTCCATCCGCAGGCACATTCCCTTGGGAACGCACCCGCTTTTGATCACTCAGAACGACGGATGTCTACGCCATCCCAATCTTCAGGCCTTGTCCCTGATGGCATGGATGTTGAAAGGTTAATCCTTCAACCACTTAACCTTTCAGATTTGGTTTCTCGTGTCCTGATTGCTTCACGGAAGCCTTCCACGAGAAAATCTTATTCCTATAAATGGAAAAGGTATACATCATGGTGTTCTTCGCAATCCCTTGATCCTTTTTCCTGTCCAATCCCAAGGTTTTTGGACTATCTCTGGCACTTATCGGAATCAGGTCTAAAGACCTCTTCCATTAGAATTCATGTCAGTGTGGTAGCCGCCTTCCATAAAGATGTCGGGGATGTCCCTATATCGGTACAACCCCTTGTAACACCTTTTCTTAAAGGCTTGCTCCATATCAAGCCACCTTTACCTTCTCCGGCCCCTTCTTGGGACCTTAATCTGGTTCTCGGGCGGTTCATGAAACCACCATTTGAACCTCTTCACTCCTGTGACCTAAAATATCTCACATGGAAAGTGATTTTCCTTTTTGCTATCACTTCAGCTCGCAGGGTTAGTGATTTATAGGCCCTTCTTACCTATCCGCCTTACACTAAACTCCTGCAGGACCGGGCGGTACTCCGCACTCACCCTAAGTTTTTGCCTAAGGTAGTTTGGAGTTTCACATTAATCAATCCATCATACTACCTATCTTCTTTCCCAGGCCCCACTCCAACCCAGGGGAACAGGCTCTGCATACCCTTGACTGTAAACGGGCTCTAGCGTTCTACCTAGACCGTACAGTTGCCCACAGGAAGAGCACTCAGTTATTCGTCTCTTTCCATCCTAACAAATTAGGGCAACCTGTGGGTAAGTAGACTCTCTCCTCCTGGTTGGCAGACTGCATATCTTTTTGCTATCAGCAAGCAGGCATTCCTTTCCAAGACCGTGTTAAAGCACACTCTGTAAGAGCCATGGCGACTTCAGTAGCACACCTAAGATCGGTGCTGCTTCCTGACATTTGCAGGGCTGCCACCTGGAGTTCTCTCCACACTTTCGCAGCCCACTATTGCTTGGACAAAGCCGGAAGACAGGATTCCATCTTCGGCCAATCTGTCCTTCGTAACCTATTTCCAACGTGACGTACCAACACCCTTCCGCCTGCCCGGTGGGGTTCAGGATGCCCTCTACCAAATTTCACCCCAGTTGTTGTGCCTGTTGCACGCCGTTGGGTATCTTTGGTGCATGTTCGGACATCCTCAGCTCGGTACTCACCCATATGTGAGGACTACCATCCTGCTTGTCCTGTGAGAAAGCAAGTGTTGCTTACCTGTAACAGGTGTTCTCACAGGACAGCAGGATGGTAGTCCTCACGAAACCCACCCGTCGCCCCGTGGTGTTGGGTTCGTAATGTTTTGTTGTTTTGTTTTTTCGGCACTGCCTGTAGCTATCAAATAAGACTGAAGGGGGACCCCTGCTGGCTGCAGGGTTAGTGCCATGCTGGGCATGCCCAGTAGGGGCCAGTGAAAGTTCTGGAAACTTTGACAGAAGTTTTCCGTGATTGGGCTCCAGCCTGATGATGTCACCCATATGTGAGGACTAACATCCTGCTGTCCTGTGAGAACACCTGTTTCAGGTAAGCAACACTTACTTTCTTATGTTCTTATGCTTACCTTTCCATATATTGGTGGTTAAATGGCTTGCTGAGTGGAAAAGTACTTTCTATCAGGGCCTTGATCACATTCTGGTTAGAGTAAGAATATAATTCTTACTCTAATCACTCAAAACAATCACCTAAATGATTGTTTTGTTTTTAAATTGCTTCTACTTGTTTTATGTTCAAATACCTATATATTAACTATTAATTAATACCTATATATTGTTTTATGTTCAAATACCTATATATTAACCCTTGTTAAATGTATAACGCTCCGGTGTAAGTTCCTGTTCACTGTACACCGACGTGATATCTCTGATGAGCGGCGGTATATAAAAAACTATAAATAAATAAATAAATTCTGGAATTTATTTAATGACAAAAATCTTTTGTGATTACATTATTGCATAATGGGATGACTACTTTCAGAACTCTATAAAAAGTAACCACATCCAGGTTTTTGCCGGCGAAGTGTGGGTGAGAGTTGTTGGCCTTTCAAAGACAGTCTCACCAGTGCCTACGGATCCTTGCTGCTGGATGCCACTTCCAGGGGGATTCTCCTATTTAACATCCTGGCACTGCCACCAGCACACTGATGCTGCCTGTCTAAGAGGCACACCCCTTGGAACTGAAATGCTGACTGTCCTCATTTTCTTAGGAGCACCACATCAGAATGGGTAAGAAACCTAAGGGCTCTGTCAAAGCTCTCCCACCCAGGCTGGCTCCTCCTTCTTCTCTTTCCCAACTGACCATGGACTCCTTTTCTATACAGAGATCTCAACCTGGCAATTGTGAGCAGGGCATCTGTAGCCCTGCCAATGTAGAGTAATTCATTTTCCTAAGTCGAGGAGATTTTACTCCACCTCAGGCTAATATCTCCTCTTCTGGGGTAGGAGGGGATGGCGGAATTGGGACTTCCACCCAGTGTCCCCTCAAAGTGGGCCATCCCAAGCTGTTGGCACTCCTATTGGAGGTGATTTGGTCACTTAACTAAGGCCTGAAGTTATCACTCTTCAAGTCTTGTGGTCAGCTAATTTGAAGATAGAGCAGTCTCTTTCAGTCAGAATGGACTCTATGCTTACTAACTGGGGTACCTTATTACAGAGGCCAATACAATATAAATACTCTAAAAATGGGCGCTAGTATCAAGCATCCGTTTTCCCAATGCACGCCCATCCATTTCTCCTGGGCATGCGGTGCAATATGCTAATAAACTGCCACTTTAAAAAGGACGCGCTAGGGGAAATTGTGTGACCCTAGCACGTCCTGGGCATCAGGTGCCCAGGAGATATGGCTGTGTAAGGGTTAATAAAATGGATGCTCAAAATGAGAGCATCCGTTTTATCCCGCAGCAACTAATTGACCGGTACAATATACATGCACAACATACACGGCCTGGAGCATGTATATCGTGGATGTATATTGTGCGGCCAGAAATGTTTTTTTCAGGCAAGCCTTTTAATTTTGCATGGGGCTGCTGTGCTTTCTGCAGTTCCTCCTACTTAGTATCGTGACGATACTAAGTAGGAGGAACCACATAAAAGCAGTATTTTTGTCTCTTAGGTTGAGCCCTTGATGCACGGAACGACTTTATGCCTCCTCCGGGGCAAGCATAAAGTTTTCTGTGTTAAAAAGAGTGCATTGGGGTAGTGTGATTTTTGCATCCAGGTAGTAGCTATTAGCATCATCTACATGGTATTTACATGTGATTAATGCTATTAGCTATGCGCTTGTTTGGACATGCATATTGGACACGCTTATCCCATTATTGCATCGGGAGTTATTCTAGCGCATCCAAAATGCACGTCCAACTGCACGTCAAGCTGTGCACCAGGCTAAGCACACTATATTGCATCGGCCCCATAGTTAATAAGCATTCTCTAGTTATTAAAGATTTAGGGACAAAATTCAAAGTGTAAAGAAAAGTGTATAGCTTTGCAAAATTGTAATTCTTTAATTAAGGATAATTTGATTTTACATTCTAAGGGAGGTCAATGCAATGGGTCCTAACGCACATGGTAACCACCGCAACGTGACATTAAGATTTAAATGAGGGAAAGGGGTGGGGTAAAAAACATTTTTATTCTGGTATCTCCGCGGGTGATAATATTTTACACATTATCGCTGGCAGTAGCTCTGGATATAACACCACCTTTTGCTGAGGCGCTATGATTTTTTTTAAAGCTTCCTCTGGAATCAGTACCTAATTTTGAAAGGATATTTTATTTGCCTGAATAACAGCAGGTCACTACAGCTGAAGGAGTTTTAGATGTCAATCCTGGTACATCTCAGGATTTTGATTTGACAGTATTTTTAGAATAATCACATAGCAAGGCATGAAAAGTTGCCACCCTTATATTGACCTTCTGTCAAAAATCAGACAAGAATTTAACTTTATTTCTTTTCTATAGAAACATAGAAACATAGACATGACGGCAGAAGAAGACCAAACGGTCCATCCAGTCTGCCCAGCAAGGTTTTACACTTTTTTTTTCATACTTTTCTGTTACTCTTGTCCCTTTAAATAATTTTTTTGGTTCAATTTCCCTTCCACCCCCGCCATCGTACATAGCAGTGCTGGAGCTGCATCTAAGTGAAGTATCCAGCTAATTGGTTTGGGGTAGTAACCACCGTAATAAGCAAGCTACTCCCACACTTGTTTACCCTGCCTGTGCAATTCAGTCCTTGTTGGTTGTTTGAATATAAATCCCCTTTTCTTCATTCCCCTGCCACTGAAGCAGTGAGCTGCGCTGGATATGATTCTAATTGAAGTATCAGGCTTGATTTGGGGTAGTAACCGCCGTAACAAGCAAGCTACCCCCATGCTTATTTGTTTTACCCAGACTATGTAATTCAGTCCTTGTTGGTAGATGTCTGAATATAAACCGTCTTTTCTTCATTCCCCCTGCCGTTGAAGCAGAGAGCTATGCTGGATATGCATTAAAAGTGAAGTATCAGGCAATTTTGGTTTTGGGGCAGTATCCGCCGTAACAAGCAAGCTACTCCCCTGCTTTTATGTGGATGCAAATCCTTTTTTCCACATTTCCTCTTGCTGTTGAAGCATAGAGCAATGTTGGAGTCATATTAACCATGTGTATGTTTATTGAATAAGGATATTCATCTCCAGGTAGTAGCCGTCATTCCCATAAGCCACCCCCATGCCTCTTCTCTTCATTCACATCCTCTAGACTTTATGGATCCACAGTATTTATCCCACGCCCCTTTGAAATCCTTCACAGTTTTGGTCTTCACCACTTCCTCCGGAAGAGCGTTCCAGGTATCAACCACCCTCTCCGTGAAGAAATACTTCCTGACATTGGTTCTGAGTCTTCCTCCCTGGAGTTTTAAATCGTGACCTCTGGTTCTGCTGATTTTTTTGCAACAGAAAAGGTTTGTTGTTGTCTTTGAATCATTATCGTTGTCTTTGGATCATTAAAAAGCTTCTCCTCTAAGAGGGAAGCTTTGTTTATGGGGAAAAAAATTTGCCATCTTTCCAGATGTCACTAAGGAAATGCAGATTAAAAGGAAACCTTTCTTGTCATGGGTTAGGAGGCGATGTCCTTTCGTGGATTACAAACTGGTTAAAAGACAGGAAACAGAGAGTAGGATTAAATGGTCAATTTTCTCAGTGGAAAAGGGTAAATAGTGGAGTGCCTCAGGGATCTGTACTTGGACCGGTGCTTTTCAATATATATATAAATGACCTGGAAAGGAATACGACAAGCGAGGTTATCAAATTTGCGGATGATACAAAATTATTCAGAGTAGTTAAATCACAAGCGGATTGTGATACATTACAGGAGGACCTTGCAAGACTGGAAGATTGGGCATCCAAATGGCAGATTAAATTTAATGTGGACAAGTGCAAGGTGTTGCATATAGGGAAAAATAACCCTTGCTGTAGTTACATGATGTTAGGTTCCATATTAGGAGCTACCACCCAGGAAAAAGATCTAGGCATCATAGTGTATAATACTTTAAAATTGTCGGCTCAGTGTGCTGCAGCAGTCAAAAAAGCAAACAGAATGTTAGGAATTATTAGGAAGGGAATGGTTAATAAAATGTAAAATGTCATAATGCCTCTATATCGCTCCATGGTGAGACCGCACCTTGAATACTGTGTACACTTCTGGTTGCCGCATCTCAAAAAAGATATAGTTGCGATGGAGAATGTACAGAGAAGGGCAACCAAAATGATAAAGGGGATGGAACAGCTCCCCTATGAGGAAAGCCTGAAGAGGTTAGGGCTGTTGAGCTTGGAGAAGAGACGGCTGAGGGGGGATATGATAGAGGTCTTTATGATCATGAGAGGTCTTGACCGAGTAGATGTGACTTGGTTATTTACACTTTCGAATAATAGAAGGACTAGGGGGCATTCCATGAAGTTAGCAAGTAGCACATTTAAGATTAATCGGAGAAATTCTTTTTCACTCAATGCACAATAAAGCTCTGGAATTTGTTGCCAGATGATATGGTTAGTGCAGTTAGTGTAGCTGGGTTCAAAAAAGGTTTGGATACATTCTTGGAGGAGAAGTCCATTAACTGCTATTATTCAAGTTTACTTAGGGGTAGATTTTAAGAAAGTGCGCCTTCGCGTACTTTTGTTGGCGCACCAGGCGCAAACAAAAGTACGCTTGATTTTAGTAGATATGCGCGTAGCCGCACATATCAGCTAAAATCCAGGATCGGCGCGCGCAAGGCTGCCAATGTCGTGTAGCCGGCGCGCGCCGAGCCGCGCAGCCTGCCGCCGTTCCCTCCAAGGCCGCTCCGAAATCGGAGTGGCCTCGGAGGGAACTCGCTTTCACCCTCCCCTCACCTTCCCCTCCCTTCCTCTATCTAACCCACCCCCCCGGCCCTATCTAGACCCCCCCCTACCTTTGTCGGGGGATTTACGCCTCCCGGAGGGAGAAGTAAATCCCCGCGTGCCAGCGGGCCGCTAGCGTGCCGAGACGCGACCTGGGGGCAGTTCCGGAGGGCGCGGCCATGCCCCTGGACCGCCCTGGGCCAAAACCACGCCCCCAGGCCCGCCCCCGAAACGCCGCGTCCCGCCCCCAAAATGCCACGCCGATCCGACACGCCCCCGACACGCCCCTGACACGCACCCCTCGAAAAACCCCGGGACTTACGCGAGTCCCGGGGCTCTGCGCGCGCCGGTAGGCCTATGGAACATAGGCGCACCGGCGCACAAGGCCCTGCTCGCGTAAATCCGGGCGGATTTACACGAGCAGGGCTTTTAAAATCCGCCCCTTAGGGAATAGCCACTGCTATTAATTGCATCAGTAGCATGGGATCTTCTTAGTGTTTGGGTAATTGCCAGGTTCTTGTAACCTGGATTGGTCACTGTTGGAAACAGGATGCTGGGCTTGATGGACCCTTGGTCTGTCCCATAGCAATTTCTTATGTTCTTATGTTCTTGGCTCTGAAGGGTTCTTGCCCTTAAGTCTCAATTTTTATTAAATTTTCCTTGCAAATATTGTATTAAGTCCCAGGGGGTAAGTATATTTTCTATGAACCTGCCCAATTAGAGAATTTCTTGCAAAATAGAGCTATACCTGTACCAGTCACTTCTGGATAAGACCTTATGATACTTTTTCTCTGTTTTCTTATGCGTTGTTGTTTAATACATTCTTTTTTTTTTCTCTCTTCCTCATTATGGATTAAGTATTGTCAATATATTATCATTATTATTACCTTGACATCTTAGGTCTTATGGACATTTTGTTTATGCTGACATAAGTTCTATGTTCCAGATATCTTGATTGTTATATTTTTGAAAACTAATAAAGAGATAATTAAAAAAAAAAAAAAGAATCACCTCTGCAGCAGAGAAGAGATGTATGTTTAAATATGTCCTTTTGATTTAGTTCCATTGCAAAAGGATGATAGACAGTGTACTTTTCAAATGATTTATCTATTTTTGAGGCACAGACTGTCAGTGGCTGGCCACTGCTATAATTACTCAAATGAGCCCTTTGCTTTAATACTACTCAGTAACTAAAAAAAAAAAAAGACAAAACAATTCAGTTAGAGAAAAAGTGTATTTCTGCTACACAAGTTGAGAGTGGTGAGGTCTTCCTTTCCAAATATTTCATTTTTGTGGTCCAGTAGTTCCTATTTTCTCTGTTTTTCTTCCAGCTGAATTGGAATCAGTGCTGAGATTCTGGCACCATGAGTCTTCAATTGCATCTGTCCAGGTTTTTTTTTTTTCCCCTTGTTTTATTAGACTCAGTCTTCCAGTTCCTAGGTTAGTTAATGTAGTGAAAGTCCAGAAGCCATGGACCCTTCTGGAATTGTAAATCCAGCCACCAGGTGTCGCCTTGAACAATGACCAGGAATCTTTCCTCCTGCAGGATGCCCAGCCAGCCCAGGGTGTCGAGGGCCCAATACAGAAATCAAACTAGGGCTACTCTGCCACCCCCACCACAGATTTTGCATTTCCTAGTGATACTTTAATAAGAAAGCCTGAGACAGTACAGGCTGAAGTATGTCTGTGTGAATATAAAATCAACTGTTCAGGTTTCACCCTGCTTTGGTGAGATTTTATTCCATGCTAAGGGCCAGGTGTTAAACCAGCTGATTTATCTGTTCTCATTCAGAAACTTGCCTGTGAGGTAGGATGCAGGGAACGTGACTCAAGAGAGGTGAACCATGCAGAACCTTTTATCTAGCATTACTAGTATTTTAAAGACAATGGCTACTACTTTGGAATTTCATGAAAGAATCCCCCTTCACCATTTGGGACACATCATAATGGCATCTTCAGTTATATAAAGACTTCATTGAGCTGTCAGTGAAAACTATATATATATCTCAAGTAAATAAGGAAATATGACCATACACTACATATATCATTACAGACATCAATGATCATCTGGCTGGTTTCAGTTGTCTTTTCTTGTTAGCATACTGTTTCTCACTATTTATATTTTTGTTTTTCCCTAGCTTGCACGTGTGTGTGTATGTCTCTCTCTCTCTCTCTCTATATATATAGTATTAGTTTATGTTTAAAATAAACACGCTATGAAAATATCAAACAGACCAAGAGCCACAGAGTGTAGTAGGTTAGACATAGTTATAGTCCCAGACAAGGAAGGTACCCTTGAAAGAACAGAAATGTCTCACAGACACATTCAGTTTGGTATTGTCGATAGACATGTTCACAGAGGAGACAAAATCAACTGTGATTAATTTCTCTGAGGTGCCTTTAAACCTGTGGGTCTGCAAGCCAATTTTCAAAAGGAAACGCTTCATGGAGTGGTTTGTGCTGTAGGAATATTTTGTTTTACCCCATGGACATCGCCATTGCAAAGTATGCAAAGTAAAAAATATGCAGGGATTTCAAAATGAAATCCCCACGTATAGTTCAGCCAGCCCACCCCATCGCTACCTTGGCACTACCCCTTTTCCCTACAAAGGGCAGTGAGCAATTTTTAAAGAGGTTCTTTTTGCAGATGAATTCCTATTTATGTGCATAAATCCCTTTAATAATTGCTTCCTCAGAGGCCAATTTTCCTGCAGTGCTTGCAGGCCTGCAGAAAAAAAGTGCAAAAACCCACACAAACATTTTACTCATGCCAAGTTTCAAAGCCAAGTTTAAAAACTTGGTGCAAACCCCATGGGTAAGAAGTCTATGCAGTCTTTGTCCTAATGTGGACAGTTTGAAAATTGTCCCCAAACGTCTAAAAGAATTAAAATAGGAAACCGGATACTTAAGAGACAACCCACCAGCATCTAAAATGCAGCTGCCATCTTGACTTTGGAGAACAGTACTTGTAACCTGCACCTGCCACCTCCTCTTCTGACAGCTTCAATCTGAAGTCTGAAGCGGATGGGGCCCCTTAGTTTCTCAGAACCTGTGGGCATGAAATGCTGTGACTTCAGATTGGAGCTGGCAGAGGAGAAAGTCAGATGCAGGTAAGGAGTGCTGCTTTCCTCCTGCTGGGGGAAGGGAGGATGGGGGTGAGGGTCAAAGCATTAGGCCCAGGGTGGTCACACCAATTTTCTGCATTTTTTAGCTGTGGACTTTGCTCCAGTTTGCAAAGCAAAATAACATGCATATCTTTGTTTTGAAACTTCATGCAGGTAAGAAATGCCTATGGGATTTTGCAGCAGCTTTTTCTGTGGGTAGATTTTTGCTGGAAAAAATATGTGTGAAGATTTGAAAATGCCATCTACATGCCTACTTTTCCTCCTTTGACCTAAACATGACCCTTGGGATTAGCTCCTCTCAATGCAGTAAAAACTATGGGGTGGATTTTCAGAGCCCTGCTCGCCTAAATCCGCCCAAAACCGGGCGGATTTAGGCGAGCAGGGCCCTGCGCGCCGGTAAGCCTATTTTACATAGGCCTACCGGCGCGCGCAGAGCCCCGGGACTCGCGTAAGTCCCGGGGTTTTCGGAGGGGGCGTGTCGGGGGGCGGGCCCGAACCGCGTGGCGTTTTCAGGGCGTCGGGAGCGTTCCGGGGGCGGGCCCGGGGGCGTGGCTACGGCCCGGGGCGGCCCCGGGGGCGTGGCCGCGCCCTCCGGACCCGCCCCCAGGTTGCGTCCCGGCACGCAGGAGGCCCGCTGACGCGCGGGGATCCCCCGACAAAGGTAAGGGGGGGGGCTTAGACAGGGCCGGGTGGGTGGGTTAGGTAGGGGAAGGGAGGGGAAGGTGAGGGGAGGGCAAAAGGAAGTTCCCTCCGAGGCCGCTCCGATTTCGGAGCGGCCTCGGAGGGAACGGGGGTAGGCTGCGCGGCTCGGCGCGTGCCGGCTATACAAAATCGATAGCCTTGCGCGCGCCGATCCAGGTTTTTAGCAGATACGCGCGGCTCCGCGCGTATCTACTAAAATCCAGCGTACTTTTGTTTGCGCCTGGAGCGCAAACAAAAGTAGGCCTATTCGCGGAGTATGAAAATCCGCCCCTATGTGTGCTGTTCCACCACATGTGGACTTTTATCCTCATTCAGGGAGGGTGGTTTTCAGAGTGCCGATTTAGGCGAGCAGGGCCCTGCGCGCCGGTAAGCCTATTTTCATTGAAAACTGTCCTCTTTGTGCAGAAGCAACCTTACCTGGAGGCAGCTGCTCTAGTCTCTGGTTGTATGGACAGTATTTTGGATCAAGGTAGTAGTAGTGTGGGGCCATCAGATACTTGACAATGCCAAGTATCTCGGAGTCTGATTCAACTTCTAGCTTGGGGCTGCTCCCAGTCAAGAAGTCTCATTTGGCAGGGCACTGATGGGTCCCTGAAGCAAGCTGGATGGGTCACTGAAGGTACTACAGGGCTTTAGGAAGGGGCTATCATGGCGTATCCTCAGTGTGATGTCTTGTCTATAAGTGCTGCAGGGAGACCTGCAACACCTTTAGGCAAGGGACTACTGCAAGGGACTGCAGAGCTTCGGTGGAAGGAAAAGTCCACGAGAATGGAGCACCTTGTCAAGAGAGGCCCGCTGACTTCAGGGAAGCAATGATTCCCTCTTCAAAAGATGTTGGCCAGTCTGTGTATTTTCTTTTATTATTTTCTGCCTGTGAAACCTTAGTATGCTGTCTTATTTTATTTCGGCCTTTTAGGATACCCATCGCTTATTTAAATTTATTTAATTTCTTAGCACCTAAAATGTAATTTTTATATTCTTTTTAATGGAATTTAGATGCTACTCTATTTAATTTATGTTATCAATTGTAAACCGTTGTGATGGCTTGCCAATGTGACGGTATATAAAAATATTAAACCATAAACCATAGGTTCATTATGGTTACAGGATCTATTGGAATCACCCCTAATGATATTTCTATGTGACATTGTGGTTAACCATTTCACATCTGCAGGATATTTTAGGAGCTAACCTGAATTCTTCAGGACTGAATTTACAGGTAAATAATCAAACTATCCACTATCTGGCAAACCCCATAGGTAGTTCTTACCCACAGGTACGATGCAGTAATCAAAGCAAAATTACATTAGTAGTTTTGCTTTGATAAGTGCTAACATAAATTTGTACCTGCTTTTTGAGTGAGGACTTTTTAAGGGGAAACAACATGCATAGATATGATTATTGAAAACTACATGTGTAGTTACTCCCTCTGATCTAACTCCACCTCTGAGAATGAAGCAGAATCCAAATCAAATAAATAAAGCACCTACAAAGAAACGTGGATAAAAGTACACAATTTTGATAGACATGCATACTTATACCCATATAAGGGTGGGCATTAATCAAACAGCTCATTTCCCTGCGTAAAACAGTATTTTACCCATGGAAATGGATTTCCGTATTGCCCTCTTTAAATATTTCAGTTCCAGGCTAGTCAGGAAGCTAAAACCCAAAATGTCATCCATAGATTGTGAAAGTTGGAGGAGAGGATCACCTTGCTGGTGGCTGAAAGGAATCAGTAAGTTTTTGCTTGGGACATTGACATTGACTTTTTTAAAAGTATTGGGGCAAAGTTAACTATTTGGGAATATTATTTAGTGTGTTTGTGTGTTTGTGCCTTTAATAGTCAGTCAGTAAATAAAACAAGTTAGACTGTTTGCATTTTTAAATAGTCAGTCAATAAGGTAGCAGTAGGTAGTGTGTTTATTTTTTAAAAAGTCTGCCTGACTATTAAAGTGTCCTCCAGACTTTTAAAGAGCTAAGTGTTTTATTTAATAAATAACTGAGTGCATTGTATTGAAAAACAAAAAAAAACCACAAAAAAAAAAAAAAAAAAAACCCCAACAAAAAAGTAGCCAGAAGCTAGAAATAAGCTAGGAGCAGTATATACCAAAGTAAAAAAGTTGAATATTTCAGCTCAGTTACTCACCTTGGAAAGGTGTTGAGGTAGTGTGATTAGGTTTGAATAGGGAACAACATTTGTTAATCAAGGGAGCTGTGAGTCACTCAGGCTGACTAACTAAAGTTAGACTGTTTGTAATTCCCAACCCTCCCACCCCTCGCCCACCCACCCCAAGCTCATCCCTTAATTTATAGGCAGGTGCCACTTGCACAAAAAAAAACCCAAAAAAAACAAAAAACCCCATCAACAAAAACTTTATTGAGAATTCGATCAGACCCCAGTAGGCCACTACCAGACATATAGTGAATTCACTAATACATTTAAAGGAACTTAGACACATTCCTACTCCCATAGCAACCTAAAAACTTAACTAGGAACTGATCAAAATTGAGATGAAGGCAGCAGTCCAGCAGCAAGAGGGGGGCTTCCCAGTCTTTTGCATCGAGTGTCACATGTATGATTTTTTACCCACCGGTGAGAAGTTGTACATGTGCACGCGATGCAAAGAGCTCCTGGCTCTCAGAGAACGAGTCCGATCTCTGGAGGCTAGAGTGGCAGACCTGGAGGAGCTGAGGGAGACAGAGAGGTATATAGATGAGACCTTCAGGGACATAGTAGTCCAGTCCCAACTTCAGACTGGCAGCCCTGGTGCTGCCTTGGAGGAAGAAGGTCTCATAATGGGAGAGCACCAACCAGATGTAGCAGGAAAGGATCCTGTAGCAAGGACCTGCTCTCTAGGTGATGCATTGTCCTTTCGCACTGAGGATATCTCCCCAAGGCCTACTGCCCAGGAGGGAAGGGTTAGGTCGGCCGTCATAGTTGGTGATTCGATTATTAGGAATGTAGATAGCTGGGTGGCTGGTGGGCGTGAGGATCGCCTGGTAACATGCCTACCTGGTGCGAAGGTGGCGGACCTCACGCGTCACCTAGATAGGATTTTAGACAGTGCTGGGGAGGAGCCGGCTGTCGTGGTACACGTGGGCACCAACGACATAGGAAAATGTGGGAGGGAGGTTCTGGAAGCCAAATTTAGGCTCTTAGGTAGAAAGATTAAATCCAGAACCTCCAGGGTAGCATTCTCTGAAATGCTCCCTGTTCCACGCGCAGGTCACCAGAGGCAGGCAGAGCTCCGGAGTCTCAATGCGTGGATGAGACGATGGTGCAAGGAAGAGGGATTCAGTTTTGTTAGGAACTGGGGAACCTTTTGGGGAAGGGGGAGTCTCTTCCGAAGGGATGGGCTCCACCTTAACCAGGATGGAACCAGACTGCTGGCGCTAACCCTTAAAAAGGAGATAGAGCAGCTTTTAAACTAGAACAAAGGGGAAAGCCGACAGTCGCTCAGCAGCGCATGGTTCGGAGAGATGTATCTTTAAAGGATACTAATGATGCACTAGAATTAGGGCATCCCGACAGTGAGGTTCCAATAATTAGAAAAGTAGTCCAAATGCCTGTTAACTAAAAACTCACCTGAGCTAAAAAATTCTAACTTATCCCTATCAATTAAAAAGCAGAATAAAAATACAATCAAAAAACAAACTTTGAAATGTTTGTATGCTAATGCCAGAAGTCTAAGAAGTAAGATGGGAGAATTAGAATGTATAGCAGTAAATGATGACATAGACTTAATTGGCATCTCAGAGACGTGGTGGAAAGAGGATAACCAATGGGACAGTGCTATACCGGGGTACAAATTATATCGCAATGACAGAGAGGAGCAGTCGGGAGGAGGTGTGGCGCTTTATGTCCGGGATGGCATAGAGTCCAACAGGATAAACATCCTGCATGAGACTAAATACAAAATTGAATCTTTATGGGTAGAAATCCCTTGTGTATCAGGGAAGACTACAGTGATAGGGGTATACTACCGTCCACCTGGTCAAGATGGTGAGATGGACAGTGAAATGCTAAGAGAAATTAGGGAAGCCAACCAAATTGGTAGTGCAGTAATAATGGGAGACTTCAATTACCCCAATATAGACTGGGTAAATGTATCATCGGGTCACGCTAGAGAGATAACGTTCCTGGATGGAATAAATGATAGCTTTATGGAGCAAATGGTTCAGGAACCGACGAGAGAGGGAGCAATTTTAGATCTAATTCTCAGTGGAGCACAGGACTTGGTGAGAGAGGTAACGGTGGTGGGGCCGCTTGGCAATAGTGATCATAATATGATCAGATTTGATTTAATGACTGGAAAAGGAACAGTGTGCAAATCCAAAGCTCTCGTGCTAAACTTTCAAAAGGGAAACTTTGATAAAATGAGAAAAATTGTTAGAAAAAAACTGAAAGGAGCAGCTACAAAAGTAAAAAATGTCCAAGAGGCGTGGTCATTGTTAAAAAATACCATTCTAGAAGCACAGTCCAGATGTATTCCACACATTAAGAAAGGTGGAAAGAAGGCAAAACGATTACCGGCATGGTTAAAAGGGGAGGTGAAAGAAGCTATTTTAGCCAAAAGATCTTCATTCAAAAATTGGAAGAAGGATCCAACAGAAGAAAATAGGATAAAGCATAAACATTGGCAAGTTAAATGTAAGACATTGATAAGACAGGCTAAGAGAGAATTTGAAAAGAAGTTGGCTGTAGAGGCAAAAACTCACAGTAAAAACTTTTTAAATATATCCGAAGCAGAAAGCCTGTGAGGGAGTCAGTTGGACCGTTAGATGATCGAGGGGTTAAAGGGGCACTTAGAGAAGATAAGGCCATCGCGGAAAGATTAAATGATTTCTTTGCTTCGGTGTTTACTGAAGAGGATGTTGGGGAGGTACCCGTAATGGAGAAGGTTTTCATGGGTAATGATTCAGATGGACTGAATCAAATCACGGTGAACCTAGAAGATGTGGTAGGCCTGATTGACAAACTGAAGAGTAGTAAATCACCTGGACCGGATGGTATACACCCCAGAGTTCTGAAGGAACTAAAAAATGAAATTTCAGACCTATTAGTAAAAATTTGTAACTTATCATTAAAATCATCCATTGTACCTGAAGACTGGAGGATAGCAAATGTAACCCCAATATTTAAAAAGGGCTCCAGGGGCGATCCGGGAAACTACAGACCGGTTAGCCTGACTTCAGTGCCAGGAAAAAATAGTGGAAAGTGTTCTAAACATCAAAATCACAGAACATATAGAAAGACATGGTTTAATGGAACAAAGTCAGCATGGCTTTACCCAGGGCAAGTCTTGCCTCACAAATCTGCTTCACTTTTTTGAAGGAGTTAATAAACATGTGGATAAAGGTGAACCGGTAGATATAGTATACTTGGATTTTCAGAAGGCGTTTGACAAAGTTCCTCATGAGAGGCTTCTAGGAAAAGTAAAAAGTCATGGGATAGGTGGCGATGTCCTTTCGTGGATTGCAAACTGGCTAAAAGACAGGAAACAGAGAGTAGGATTAAATGGGCAATTTTCTCAGTGGAAGGGAGTGGACAGTGGAGTGCCTCAGGGATCTGTATTGGGACCCTTACTGTTCAATATATTTATAAATGATCTGGAAAGAAATACGACGAGTGAGATAATCAAATTTGCAGATGACACAAAATTGTGCAGAGTAGTTAAATCACAAGCAGATTGTGATAAATTGCAGGAAGACCTTGTGAGACTGGAAAATTGGGCATCCAAATGGCAGATGAAATTTAATGTGGAAAAGTGCAAGGTGATGCATATAGGGAAAAATAACCCATGCTATAATTACACGATGTTGGGTTCCATATTAGGTGCTACAACCCAAGAAAGAGATCTAGGTGTCATAGTGGATAACACATTGAAATCGTCGGTTCAGTGTGCTGCGGCAGTCAAAAAAGCAAACAGAATGTTGGGAATTATTAGAAAAGGAATGATGAATAAAACGGAAAATGTCATAATGCCTCTGTATCGCTCCATGGTGAGACCGCACCTTGAATACTGTGTACAATTCTGGTCGCCGCATCTCAAAAAAGATATAATTGCGATGGAGAAGGTACAGAGAAGGGCTACCAAAATGATAAGGGGAATGGAACAACTCCCCTATGAGGAAAGACTAAAGAGATTAGGACTTTTCAGCTTGGAGAAGAGACGACTGAGGGGGGATATGATAGAGGTGTTTAAAATCATGAGAGGTCTAGAACGGGTAGATGTGAATCGGTTATTTACTCTTTCAGATAGTAGAAGGACTAGGGGACACTCCATGAAGTTAGCATGGGGCACATTTAAAACTAATCGGAGAAAGTTCTTTTTTACTCAACGCACAATTAAACTCTGGAATTTGTTGCCAGAGAATGTGGTTCGTGCAGGTAGTATAGCTGTGTTTAAAAAAGGATTGGATAAGTTCTTGGAGGAGAAGTCCATTACCTGCTATTAGGTTCACTTAGAGAATAGCCACTGCCATTAGCAATGGTTACATGGAATAGACTTAGTTTTTGGGTACTTGCCAGGTTCTTATGGCCTGGATTGGCCACTGTTGGAAACAGGATGCTGGGCTTGATGGACCCTTGGTCTGACCCAGTATGGCATTTTCTTATGTTCTTATGTTCTTATATCATGTGACGTTCTACAGAAGGACCAAAACTAGTGTTTGACTTTTGCCTGGGGAGCCATGAGCTGAGATGTACTCTATGCCCTGCCAGCATCACCCATCCCCCCATGACCAAAGAGAGGCCTGGGGAAGGGGTGAACACCATCAATTGGGGGGGGGGGGGTATCAGTTGGGAGAGGGGTGCTTTTTACCCATAATGCTATTTGACCTAGAGGCAGCCCTGAGAAGAATAATGTAGTCCTATTGAGAAAAATCAGAAAATCCTAAAACTTGTATTAAGAACAAAACATTTGAGACTTGTTAATTTTCCCAAGTTGGAAACTATCAGCTCCCATGTGTATTCTTGGTGCAGTTTAAGACACTTGAAATACTTGCAAGGTCTTTGTCTCCCCTAGTTAAATATTATTGTATTCCATTATTCCAATGTGCAGTGATAAAGGTTTATTAGATCAGTGTTTGTCAACCTTTTGTATGTCAGGTACCAGCTTGTTATCTTCTTTCATTTACAGTATGTGGACCTGTTGTAGTGCTGATGAATGGGAAAGAAAGTTCCCCCCAAAATAAAAGAGTGTGGGGTTAGGATATACTCCCTTCCCCATTCAGTCTCTACAGCTGGTCCATGTCATTTGAAAAATGTTACTAGCCAGTTTAAGAACATTTTCTTTAAAAACTTACTTTTATTAAAAAAAAAAAAAGCCCCCTCTTGACCCCCCCTTCCCATCTCTCTCCCAATTAGCCAGCAGGTGATCATTGAAAAATGAAAATCCCTCCCCCATCCAGTCAGTCACCAGTTGATCATTTAAAAAAAAAAAAAAAAAAAAAGATAAAACATCCCTGTCTTTCCCTCACCTACCAAGTCAACCACCAGATCGTCATAAAAAAAAAAAAAGATAAGTAATCCATCCCTTTCTCTCTTTCCCTCTCCCCTGCCAGCCTGCAACACCAGTACAATTAATTTTCCCACACTGCGGAGTTTTTTTTTTCCATTTGGGGGCTGGTTCTGAAGTCTAAACTTTAGGAAGAGAGCAACTGCAGCTGAATGTTAATAAGACTGCTGCAGTGCAGGGTGCAGTGCAGCATGTGCAGCTGCAAGGCATGTCTTGCTAACTCCTGCGATTACCATCGCTCCAAGGACTGGAAAAAAATGCTGCTTGGAACTAGCATTGGTCCATGGACCGATGGTTGAGAAACACTGCATTAAATTGATTCTGGGGATAAAGTAGATACATGTCAAGTATCTTTGGGTGCTTCAGTGAAGGCTACTGTAACTATTTTGGATGTTTCAGATATGTGCGGGACCATTTCTGTTTCCTCTGTCTAAATCTACACTGACAGTCAAATTCACATTCCAGTCAAACAGTTAATTCTAAAGATTTTCTTTAAACTAAAAGACAAATGTTCCTAATTTTGCAAGTTCGCTTGTTTTGGATGAGCTTAGTATCTAACATGTTTATATATCCTCCCCTGTTTTTTATCATTCTATGTTTAGACCAGAGTATTACATTTCCTGTTAATTTTTTGATCCTCTAACGTTCTCTGTACCGCCTTATGGCGAAATTGATGTTAATTGAAAACCGGTATGATTTGTATCTCTACAAGAATGTCGGTATAGAAAAAAATAAAAATAAATAAATAAATAAATATGCAGCTGTTTCCAGATGTGCTGCTAGCTATGCAGTTTAGAAGAAAAGATTTCTTCCCAAATATAGTGATGTGAGTAGTATAGGAGCTTTCTTTTCTTTAAGATTCTCCATCAAGTGTTTTGTAGCCTATAAGGGCTTTATAGAGGCAATTTTGTAACAGCCCACATAAGAAAGTTGACAAATAAAGCCATAAGTTACACCAATTTTCAAAGTGAACTATGCATACACATTCACTTTGAAAATTTCCATCAGCGCCATTTGCAAATGTTTACACCTGCTAATTTGTATAGAGATTTTATTTGAGAAAACTTTGGGGCACATTTTGTAACCAGCGCGCGCGCTACCTGGCGCAAACAAATGTACACCCGGTTTTATAACATGCGCGCGCCGAGCCCTAGGGGAGCCCTGATGGCGTTCCCTGATCCCCCCGAGGCCGCTCCAAAATCGGAGCAGCCTCGGAGGGAACTTTCCTTCCGCTCCCCCCCCCCACCTTCCCTCCCTTCCCCTATCTAACCCACCCCCCAGCCCTATCTAAATCCCCCCCTACCTTTATTTCAGGATTTATGCCTGCCTCTGGCAGGCGTAACTTACGCACACCGGCTGGCAGCTGGCGCGCCATCCCCCGGCACGACCGCTGTGCCGGAGGCCTTGGGACCAACACCCCACCCAGGATCCCGCCCCCTTCCCGCCCCTTTTTCAAAGCCCCGGGACATAGGCATGCCCCGGGGCTTGCACGCGTCACCGAGCCTATGCAAAATAGGCTCGGCGCGCGCAGGAGCAGGTTTTCGGGGTTACGCGTGTAACCCTTTGAAAATCTGCCCCTTTATGTGCAAGAGTCTAAACCCCGCTCCCAACTCTGCTGCCGTGAATACATCCACTCAGTCCTGGTGAACTTATGTACTTATATCGGGTGGGAAATGTTATTAACAAGCCATTTCTATAGGTAAATCTCTATTGTATTTTGGAAATGGCTTTGAAAGTCACCTTCCCTATATATTGTTATGTCCTTCAACATTTTGGGCAATTTGTACGTTTTTGTAAGATATAATTAGCTCATGGTGATCCAGCGAGTTCTGATTCTTCTCTGCCTTCAGCTGAGTAGTTGGATGATTACCATGGATATATATATATATTTTTTTTTCTTTTCCTGATTACATCTCTATGTATCACATCCATTTTTTTTCTTTGCAATATATATTTTTCTTGCATAAGGATCATTTCCTTCTGAAGCTTACTTCGGTTTTGATTTTCATGACTTACTTGATCTGTAAGTATTAATTAGTTTTATCCTTTAGTAGGAGGTTTAAGGTAGCCTCCTGTATTGGATTTTGTTTTATAAAGGCACTGTTCTCCTTCTGCCAGCAGGAGGGAGAGAAGAGGTGATTTGTGCTGGAACAGGAAGGGAAAAGGGGTCCCTCACAGGCTGATTTGTTCCAGGCCCTGCACCCATTTTGACTTTGCCCTGCCAATGGGAAGGGAAAGTCAAAGGAGAAACAAGAAAACTGAACAGCCCACTCAGAATATACAAAGCTATTCTCCTTCATCAAAAATCCTAGCCTTCATGCCTGAGTTTGGTTTCTCTCATTTCCTTCCTCAATGTAAATGGCAGTGCAGACCAGCCTATTATACTTTTCAGGAGGCCATTGATATGTTGCAGATCATACAAGGTCAAAACATATAAAGGAAATAAAAATAAAATGCACCATAACGGATTACGGTATTTGAGATTTCAAAGGCCACAACTGCTTTAGTATGTTTAACTATAGTCAGTTTTCTAATGACTTTTGGTGGTGGGATGTGTTGTAACTTTTTTTCCCTCAATGCTAAAGTCGTAGGACACTAATGAAAGTTCTTTCTCCACAGATGACCAGGCCTAGTCTCTCAAACCCCGATCCTGTTTGAAAAGGAAAACCCGTGAGAGGAGGGTGCAGAGCTGCCAAGAAGTTTGCGAGTATGCACTGGCTGGCAGTTATGTGATGATAAGTACAGCTTTGCTGTCAGCTCTGTCCTGCATAGCAACATCCCACACATTTCTACTGAGCCTCAAGGAGGTGAGGGGAGGAGTAGATGCATAAAGCATTTGAGTTAGGTTTTCTTCTCATTCTCACGGACTGAAATCCACAGTGATACAGTTTAATTTGTTGTTTCTTCTGTTTCAGTAGGAGTTTTACTCTTTATCAGGCAATGAATGCATCTTGTATCAAAGCTGTGAGAACTGGATGAATTTACAGAGACAAGTGAATGTAAACTATTTTCTCCATCATTGTTGCAACTTGGGTTTTATTTTGATCAAATTTATGTTATTTTCTTCAAGTACGATGTTAGTTGCATTTCTTTGCATAGTATACATTTCTTCATAACAAATAATTCCTCTGGTTCAAATCTAAAATAAATTATTAATGCTTTATAGATACTGCGGCTTTACACTATACTGATTATTTTGTTGCTGTCTCAATAGACATATTTCTTGCTTTTATTTGCATGAGAAGAAAAAAAAAGTTAAATTATTCTTACCTGATTATTTTCTTTCCTTGAGTCCTGTTAGACCATGTCTGGGATTCCCCTCCTCCACAGCTGATGGAGACAGAGGACACATCTCTTTTATGATCTCGTTCTAGGCTATAAGAGGTGTGGTCCTAGGTCAATGCCAGTAGCCTGTTGCCAAACCACTGCAACTGCCAGAAATCCCAATGCCACATTCTCAAAAAACAAGATCACTCTGAGTGAGTCAAGAGGAGGGAAAAAAGAAAGAAGACTGAAGCGTATCTTGCAAAACACCATTGTTCCCCAGCACCCCTGTATTCCTGGACAGGCTCCGGACTGGTTTAGCAGAACTCAAGGAAAGCAAATTATCAGGTAAGAATAATTTAACCTTCCTTATCTTCATGCCTGACCAATATTCATGTATGGGAGTTACCTAAGCTTCTCCTTACTGGGGAGGGAGAAAGACAGGGCTGTCTTAATGGTACCCACCCCTAAGGCTGAGTCTGCCTTGGTCTGCTAGTGTAATCAGTAATGCATTACAAAGGAATGCAAAGAGGTACAGGTGGCTTCCTTGCAAATCTCTTCTGGGTAAAACCTGCCTCTGCCTAAGATGACACTTGTGCCCTCGTAGAGTGGGCTTGCAACACTGTTGGCACTTGCTTGCCTGAGAGCAGGTATGCCGAAACTACTGCCTCCTTTATCCATCTAGCCAAGCTGCGTTTGGAGACTGCCTCCCCTTCCTGGGAGCTATAATGCAAACAGCTTATCTGTTTTCCTAAAGGCATTTATCACTTTCAAGTATCTCAAAAGCATACAATGCACATCTAGCAAACGCAGGCTTCTGTCCTTCCTCTGACCATCATTGTTTCTAAATCAACTGGTTCACATAAAAAGATGATACCACCTTTAGCAAAAAGGATGGCGCCAGATGGAAGGTGACCAAGTCCAAAGAAATAACTAAACAAGGGTTTCTACACAAAAGGGCCTGTGGCTCTGAGATGCTTCTGGCCGAGCATGCCCGTTTTATAGGCTCAAAAGGAGGTTTAAACAAAGGCTCTAGAGATCCAGTTGAGGAATTATTGGCCCAAATAATGGCTGGACTCATTTTACTCTTCCCAGAAACTGGACTATATCCACATGCGCTGCAAATTGGGTGCCCCTGATTCGGTCCTAATAGTATGAAATAGCTGCTATATGAACCTTGCTTGACAGGCCTGATTGCAGGATATGCAAAATTAGTAATATGTCTGACTTCCATGTGGAAACACCCCCATTTGTCACAAAATTCCTTGAAGACCTGCCAAATCCTGATATAGGCTTAAGGAAGGGGAAAACTTCTGTGCTTTCAACATGGTTGAGATCATGCACTTCTTCACAACTGTGCTCCTCTGTGTTTATTCCATCCTGAAGAGCGAAGATCTAGCTGAGTCTTGGGAAATTTGAATAATTGTTGAGAAAAGTTTCAGATATGATCCAGGTTAACCAGTTTTATACCTCTGGCACTAATCTTTTAGAATTACCATCATCTAGTTGGTAAAGATTACAGGGTAACATGTTCTAAAGCTTCTTTACTTTGTGGATCCCACAATGTGGAATGCATTAGTGCCAGATCTGAGGGGTGAGAAGGTTTTGAAGATGTTTAGAAAAAGTTAAAAACCTTTATTGTTTAAACAAGCTTGTGAACCCCTTATGAATTAATGTTATTTTAATGTAATTTTATTATTTTCAGGATTTAATGTATAAGATGCTTGTATGATTGTTTTGTTGTGTGAATACTATTATGAATGTTCTTCTTGGTATCCACACTACATAAACTATGGAAGGTAGCAGAACAGAAGCTTGTGTTAAATAAATAAATAAAAATTAATCCTATGAAGATTGGTGTATTGTGGGTTTGGAAGTCATCTACCCAAGTTCCCCCAGCATCTGTGATCTTGGACAATAATATTTCTTTTAGATTACAGGTAAGGAGTGTAGGAATCATTTTTTATAATACCATAAATATGGGACCTCAAATTACTGCAGCAAGGAAAAAGCTGCTACCTTCGGATACAATGAATTCATAAACTGCATCCAGTTTTGGCACAAGAAGATTTGTTGAATTTACTCACTTGTCCAGGCCTTAATAATAATTTGCCTGGACTATTACAACTCATTGTATTTTGGCATCCTTATTTACAAATTATATAAACTACAGATGATACAGAATATATATCTCAGTGATAGTGTGGATCAACTTGGTGGGGTAGGGGGGGAGGGGTGCATCGATGATGACATGCTAAGAGAAATTAGTAAAGTTAATAAATTTGGCAAAACATCAATGGAGATTTCAATTACCCTGATATTGAATGGGTAAATATAAATGACTGACGGCGCAGGCTTGTCCTGCCCCGCCGAGTGTAATCAGAGCAAAAGGCACACGGCGGTGGATGTGTCGCTGGGGAGGGGGTGGGCTGAGCACGGGAAGCAGAGGGGTGCAGCGATTTGAATCACTGCATCCCTATTGGTTGTGGTACCTCAGCCTGCCGGTGATGCAGCAATACCGGGCCAAACGGTCCCGGCAGGCTGAGGTGAAGGCTGTGCTGGCTCATCGTTGTGGTGGTTAGTAAAAAAAAAAAAAAGAAGAAGTAAAGAAGGCAGAGCAATTTAGATATTTAAAAAAAAAAAAAAAGTTAAATAAAATAAGATAGATAGAATTAAAAGCATTCTAATCAGGCCGAGTAGGAATCAGCTTGGAGCAGGGAGAGCGAGTATGCAGC
The DNA here is from genome assembly GCF_901001135.1 of Rhinatrema bivittatum. NCBI lineage: Eukaryota > Metazoa > Chordata > Amphibia > Gymnophiona > Rhinatrematidae > Rhinatrema > Rhinatrema bivittatum. The sequence continues at coordinate 302,434,434 of NC_042616.1, forward strand.
ACCGAGGTAGGGAAAGAGGGGGCCCTCTAGGCTGGCCAATACCACTGTGGTGCCATGGGCCCCCCCAATTGCTGCAGTGGTCCCTGTGCCTGCTGCTGTGGGCCTCCCTCCCCCCCCCTTCTCCCCGTTCTCCTTCCATGTCGGGAGAAAGCGGCCCTGAGGCAGCCAGGTCATTCCCCCCCTCCTCTTCTGGGTCGGTGGGGGACTGCCAGGAAATTTCTTTACTGGCTGGGGAGGAGTTTTCGATGCCTCCTTCCCCCACACCAGGCTTACGCACCCCTCCTTTGCCCGCAGCTCCTCCCTCTTCGTGGGCTGCCTGTGGGGTAGGAAAAGGAGTAGCTGGAACGGGCAGGAGCAAAGGTAAAGCCCCAGCTGTCCGAGGTGCCCTCATCAGGAGGGGTAGTGAGGTGGAAGAAGTTAGAGTAGCGCGGTATGGAGTGTGGTGTGTGGGGGGGGGGGTTTCTGCTGCAGCGTGGCCCTGGGTCAAAGGGCATCTCGGCGTGTGGGGCCAGAAACAAGAAGAAGGAGGCAAAGAAAACTACCAAAGGAACTGGTATGGCAGAGCATAGCCTTCCGATAGCCGTGATGGCAGCTACGAAGAGCGGCAGTGGAACCAAGAAGGGAGTGAAGAGGAGCAGGGTGGACATGCTTGCGGAGCCTAGCCATAAAGGAAGGAAAGACAAGGACGCAGGTATTTAGGATGGCAGACCCCTCTAGGGCATGTTGGGATGTAAAGGTTTTTGGGGATGGAGTGAAGCGAGAGGATGCCCAGTGTGGTTTGGGGATACGCCAGAGGATAAAGGTGACGGGTATGGGGGGCGATTCAGGGATTCGGAGGCTGGGGAAAGTACTAGTATGCAGATGGGGGAAGTTTGGTGAGGGAAGGTTATGAAGGCCCGGTGGGCAGAGAAGGCCAGGGATATTGGCAAAGGAGCGGTGTTGCTGCTGGTGTTCCTGTTTTTACAGATTCGGAGAGCGCGGTGTTTACATTCAAGGAGCCAGGATGGAATGGAAAGACAGGCGACCAGCAGAAGGCAGGGGAAGGAGCACAAGATTGGGAATGGATGAAGCCATGGTGTGGAGATCTGTGAGTGCTGATGGCGCAAGAGCAGGTGAGTTGGATACTGAGAGCGACAAGAGGCAGGGGGGAAGGTAAGAAGGAAAAAAAAGAGGGCTAGGCAATCTAGTTCTGATTCGGATTCCAATTCGGAGTCATCTTTGATTTCAACTTCCAGCGAATCCAATGCTGGTAGATGGAGAGGGGAGGGGCTAGGGCCGAGGCAGGATATGGGGCACCCAGCATTGGCATCATTGTCAGAGCTGTGGGAAGGGGTGCCGAGGAAGTTGAGAAAGAAAATTTGTAAACGGAGATATGTGAGTGTATTTCGTTTGTTGGAAGGCAGAAGGGGGGAAGGGAAGGACAAGAAGAAAGGAAAAAAGAAGGATAAGAAAGGATCCAGAGGGCCCAAAGTTTCCAAAAATATCCTACTGGGTGCGAGGGTTTTAAAGATGGCAAGCGTGGTGGGACATTACGAGCCGGTACAATACGGGCCTTTGTTAGCGTACGCGGATAGCATACTCGGGGCATTCAAGGTCTACAAAGGTTGGGCTTGACTCAATTATGATGAGAAGTTCCGGGACAAAATGGCAGGAAATAGGTTCATGTCATGGGGTACTCAGGATATCAATTTATGGCTCACTCAAATGAAGAAGAGTGCAGGAAGCATGAAAGGGGGTCAGGGAGTTGCACGGGGCAATCGGGGTGGGCAAACGTGGGAGTGGGCGGGGGAGGGTTGGGGTCCTTTCGAGGATCTGGGAAGAAAAGCAAAGCTGGAGTGGGTAGCAAAGGGGCATGAGGAGGATCCGACGTCTGCTAGCATTTTAATAAGAGCACATGCTTGTTCCCGAACTATAAATTCAGACATGCGTGCGGATCATGCGGAGGACCACACCCAGTCAGTAAATGCCCACACGGACAGGGCGGGGCTAGTCAGACAGGGATTAAATAGGGATGCATGGAAGGGAAAAGCATTTTCTCTGATCATGGTAGGGGAGTAAAGCAAGGAATTAGCAGGGTATCCAGATAAGAAGGCAGCGGCATTATTATGGGTGGGTTTTCGGAGGGTTTTAGGATCTCTTACATGGGTCCGGGGGCAGGAGGAAGGGCAAGGAATGCTAGGTCAGCGAGTAGATTGAGGGAGTGGCAAGGAGTACATTGGGGGCAGAAATTCAGTTGGGGAAAGTTGCGGGGCCATTTGGTGTTCCTCTTTTCAATCAAATGCACCTTTCTCCACTAGCAATTATCCCAAAGAAGGTGCCGGGTAAGTATAGACTGATCCTGAACCTTTCCTATCTGAGGGGATCATCGGTGAATGATTTCATCCCCAAGAGTCTCTGTTCCATTCAATATGCATTGTTTGATGTAGCGTTAGAATTGGTGCGTAGGGCGGGTAGGGGAGCTTTACTTGCCAAAGTGGATACAGAGTCTGCTTTTAGGCTGTTGCCTATATATTCGGAAAGTGTGCCGCTTTTGGATTTTACATTTGAGGGGAATTATTACGTGGATAGGTGTCTACCCATGGGTTGTGCCATATCCTGCATGTACTTTGAGGCATTTAGTTCATTTATTCAATGGGTGACAGAGCGGCATATGGACTCTACAAGTATGATCCACTATTTGGACGATTTTCTGTTTGTAGAGCTGCGACAGTCACGGTGTTGTCAGTAGCGGGGTTTTTTGGAGGTGGCAAAGAGATTGGAGGTCCTAATTGCTCAGGACAAGACGGAAGGACCATCTATACAATTGACTTTTTTGGGTATTGAACTTGATTCCGAAGAGATGGTGTCGCGCTTGCCAGGGGACAAAGTTCAGAAGCTGCAGGACTTGGTGGGGAGGGTACAACAAGCAAAAAAAGTGACATTGCGACAGATGCAGTTACTAATCGGTTCTTTGAATTTCGCATGCAGGGTCATTCCAGTGGGGAGAGCATTCATTAGAAGGTTGTCGGCATCCACAACGGGGATTCGAGCTGGGCATCACTTTATGAGGGCGACGAGGATGATAAAGGAGGAATTGGGAGTATGGGAGGGATTTCTTGCAAACTTTAATGGAGTGTGAATCATCCCGGAGGGCGAAGTGTGAAATTTTGACTTGGAACTGTTTTCGGACGCTGCAGGTGCATCGGGTTTTGGTGTTTATTTTAAAGGACAATGGTGCACGGAGCCATGGCCTGAAGAGTGAGTAGCAGAGGGTATTACGAGGAATATTACATTCTTGGAATTATTCCCTACGGTAGTAGCTTTGAAGATTTGGGAGAGGCAGCTAAGTAATAGGCGGGTGGTTTTATGGTGTGATAACCTCGGGGTAGTACAGGTGATCAACCGGTTGGCGGCGAAGTGCTTAATGGTGGCTGCGTTGTAGGAGCTTGTTGGTTTATATCTGAAATGGAATGTTACTATCAGGGCAAGGCACGTGCTAGGAGTACAGAATGTAATCGCTGATGCATTATCTCATTTCAAGTGAAACATATTTCGGGAGTTGGCACCGCAAGCTAGTTCAACGGCAGAGCATTTTCCAGATTGACTATGGAGGCTTGGTCTGAGGAAGAATGGCAAATGAATAAGAACTCGGTAGCTCCGGCTTCGTGGACAGCTTATGTGGCAGGGTGTGGTGTAGTGGCTCGTTTTTTGAGCGAGAAGGGTGTGGGAGCGGGAAGGGTGTGGGAGCGAGAAGGGTGTGGGAGCGAGAAGGGTGTGGGAGCGGGAAGTCGTCAAATTTTTATCATGGGCAAAGAGCCAAGGATTTTCCCGGACATCGGTTAGGTCACAGCTAGCTGGATTTTCATTTTTTTCAAAAACTAAAGGGATAGGGAAATCCAGCAGCGAGCTTCATGGTGAAGCATGTTATAGGGGCTGGCAGAAGGAACAAGGGGGTGGGGAGGGGACAAACGGCGCCCGATCAGATTTGATGATTTGATAAGCATTGCTGAGGAGTTAGAGAAGGTGTGCTGGTTGGGGTACGAAGTTTTATTATTTAGGACGTCCTTCTTGCTAGCCTTCTTCAGGGCCATGCGAATAAGTGAATTGGTGGCAAGTTCAAAAGTCAATGCGAAAGGGGCGGGATTGATGGTAGGCCAAGTTCAAGTGCGGGAGGAGACTGTCTCGGTGTATGTGCAGCGGTCAAAAACGGATCAGAGGGGCAGAGGGCAGTTCCTCCGGTTGGTCCAAGTGGGGCATGCAATCGTTTGCCCTGTGAGAACAGTCCGAGCGTATCGGCAAGTTCGTCCCAGGATTGGAGGGTCCTTTTTAGTACATGCGGACGGCATCCCCTTAACAAGTTTTCAGTTCACGAAGATTCTAAAGTCAGTGGTCTGCAGGTTGGGATGGGATACTAAGGTGTTTAGTTCACATTCATTTTGCATTGGTGCGGCCACAACAGCAGCAGAATGTGGATGGTCGGAGGGGGCGATAAAGGCTATTGGCAGGTGGAAGTCAAAAGCCTATCAATTAGGGATGTGAATCGTTTTTATAATGAATTGAAATATCGTATGATATTTTTAAATTCATTATATATCGGGTAAAAAAAGAAAAGATCACTTTTCCCCCAAAATTTTTGTAAAAATCGTTTTTCGGGCTAGTGCGTGCTAACTCATGTTAGTGTACACTAACAAAAAAGCATTTATTTTTGTTATTTTTTATAACTTTTTTCAGCCAACAAGCAAGGGGCTAAGCTCAAGGCCGGAGCTTACTCTCGCTGGGACGAGGCGGGGTAAGCAAGGTGAGAAAAAATCATTCCTTATGCCTTACCACTGGGACATGGTGGT